>NW_021134284.1:364707-688204 GCF_004193835.3 Ostrinia furnacalis | reverse complement strand
AAAAAAAAAAAAAACTATACTAATATGGAGAGGGCTATGCTCGGTGTTTCTTTACGAGATCGCATCAGAAAATTAAATGAGGAGATCCGTAAACGAACTAAAGTCGCTGACATATCCCAACGGATTAGCAAGCTGAAGTGGCAATGAGCAGGGCACATAGTACGCAGAACTGACGGCCGACGGGGTAGTAAGGTTCTGGAGTGGAGGCCGCGTACCGGAAAACGCAGCGTGGGACGTCCACTCACAAGGTGGACCGACGACATCATAAAGTTAGCAGGAAAGCGCTGGACGCAGGCCACTACCAACCGGGCAACATGGAAACCATTGGGGGAGGCCTATGTTCAGCAGTGGACGTCCTATGGCTGAGATGATGATGACGATAATGACACTGAACGTACTTTCTGCCCATGTCATCTGGGTAGACTGGGTATTGTGGGTAATATAGGCCAAACCGGAACTATTCCCACCTCTCGTTCCCACCACTGCAACTCCTGTGTAGCCAGGATCAACAGCTTGACCGCCAATAAAAACCCAACCAATGAAGGTCAAGTTTGTCCCGGGGGAAAGTTATGCTGTCATTGGACCCGCAACGAAATTAATCAAAAGGACGTAAAAGTGAAGTTTGAAGTTAAGGATCGAGACTAGGAGGCTTTCCCTCTGGTAAATTAAAAAGAGTTGCTCCTACAGTGGAGACGAAATGATCTGATGATGATAATAAGTCAATATTACGTACTTCATCATCATTTCAGCCTTAGTACGTCTACTGCCGAACATAGGCCCTCCCTTTTTAACTTTAATAACAATGATAAAAAAGATTTAGTTTCAAACTACTTACAAACAAGCGAGGCTGACTATGGGTAGGTACTCGTACTATATTCCGAATTAGGTACATACTTTACATAATTGACAATGATTGTTTGAAATTGAATGTACAACTCAAAGTGAAAGCCCTATATGGGATTACACATGTCTCAACATTTGATATTGATATGCCTGTTTCACACATTATAATTAATTTCATTACTTCTAATTGATGAATGTTGAATTGGATATAATTAGATACAGAATATGTATGTGAGTAAGCCTCCCACTCGGTAGACTGACGATCTGGTGAAGGTCGCGTGAAGCACGTGGATGCGGGGAGCGTAGGACCGGTCGTTGTGGAAATAGTTACGGAAAGCCTTTGTCCAATAATGGGCGTCCTTTGGCTGAAATGATTTGATGATGATGATTTGTATGACCTTTTGTAAAGTGAACTCTAATAACTTCTTTTTACTTTTATTGTCCTCGCCCGCAGAATCGCTAAAATAAAGTGGCAGTCGGCAGGGCACATAGCTCGTAGAGCTGACGGCCGCTGGGGCAGGAAAGTTCTTGAGTGGCGACCACGAGCCGGAAGACGTAGCGTAGGCAGGCCTCCCACTAGGTGGACCGACGATCTGGTGAAGGTCGCGGGAGGCGCATGGATGCGAGTGGCGCAGGACCGGTCTTTGTGGAAATCCTTGGGGGAGGCCTTTGCCCAGTGGATGACTTTCGGCTGAAACGAACGAACTTTTATTGTAAGGTAAAAATATTTTGTGGAAATCTATTTCTTAGTTTGGGACTAGTTGAGGCGCAGTGTAAAATATACAAGGATTATTTTTTAAAGTTCATGAAAAAGTCCACTGTCTGACAGATTATTTGTTATTATTACGATAGCCGAACGTCGAAGGGGTCGGACTGGCTTACTCGCATTCTGAGGAACGCGGCTTCGAACCCCGCTGACGCGAATAGTCAATATTGTGGTGAGCCCACTCGTGACACAAGCATTTAGGGCCCTCGCCCACGGCGACTTTTTGTAGCGATGCAGTCGCGCTGCTGTAGCGCGTTAGTAGCGCGTTGGCATCACTTCTGTAGTGCGTTGCTAATGCGACTAACGCGCGTAAGTAGCGATGCGTTTACGAAACGCGCGACAAATAGTCGCCGTGGGCGAGGGCCCTTAGCTAAGCACGAGGTAACGGAGGCATATTTTTCTGTCAATTACTTTTCACAAGTTTACAATAGAATTTTACCTATGTACCTACTACCTATATTGTTATGAATGAGCTAGGCAGATATATTATCATAACAATTACTTTGTACGCCTAGGATTTTTGTCTTTAAGATTATGATTTTAGGAGAGTGCCTAATTTGTGCTCGCAGTTTATTGAATTTAGCGGAAAATTATTTCTGAGCTCAAAGGGCGTTTGATCGCAGTCTATTAAAGGACAGTCTACTACCGAACGTGAAATTAGAATGATCCAACAACACGAACCGTGCTATGATCCTCCCTTAAGTTGCTGGATACCTCATACCTCAGGCACTGACTTAGTTAAGACCTATAGTAGTAACTTTCAGTTCGCACGTCACTCTTTTGTGTAACAGTAACTAAAAAATTTATTCTACATTGAAAAAAATTTTTAGTTACTACTAAGTATACTCGTATACGAATATCCGTGTGTCCCCACCCTAACCGCAGTTACTTCGTAAGTCGGTAAGTCCACGAAGCCTTTAGTTCGACATTATCTGGCTCAAGGCATTAAAAGTTGGATGTAAATGAGTCGGGCCACCACGGGCCTTATCTGATTGGAACTTTTGTTCTGTGATAGCCTTTTCGGATTGAGAGGTATTGGTGACGGGGAATAGGTTTTGTTTGAAGAATTTAGGGGCTTTTTTCTAGAAGTTGGCACGATATCGCTGCCATTTCCAGGATTAAACATTAGATAGGTGATACTTTAGTATTTAGTATTTATTAGGTGATAGGTATCGATGGTTAATCTTTACTGCACAAAACTGAAAAATAAAGGAAATACATTCTTTACCGATGACCTAATAAAGGTAGCAGGCGCTGGATGCAGGCCGCTACCAACCGTGCGATGTGAAAGTCATTGGGGGAGGCCTATGTTCAGCAGTGGACGTCCTGTGGCTGAAATGATGATGATGTCATTTTTTACCCACCTAAATCTCGCATAGTGGAAAGATGATCAGGCTGAAGGTGCTCGAAATGCACTGAGAATCCTCAACCACACAGAGAACTGGCTATCTTGCCTCCAACTGCCGGAACACAACAATGCTGTTAACATTGTTTTCATGGCGACTGGCTAAAATAAGAAAGTGGCAGCTAGCTAAACTTATCACAAACTCTACCAAGGCGATTAAACCAAGCAGAAAATTGTACCCCCACTGGGAATCAAACCTGGGACCTCAAGATTGGAAATGGAACACAGAATATTATTAAAACGGACACCTAAAAACAGGAAGCAAATACAGAAATCGTGGGTCGATTCACTAAAAGACGTAACTGATTTTTAATAATTTTACAGGAGCGACGTTTAAAGAACATTTGAAGTATGGGAAAGATGCATTTCGGGCCTCTTTAACTGTCAATACTGGCTTTCTGACAAAGAATTCAGTTACGATCTTCACGTCTTTTAATAACTGGTGTTTTTAACTTAATATCGCCATTTTGTTAAATACGCCTTTTCGTGATTCCACCCACGAATGATGACAATATGAGGGTAGTTGAAAATTTTCAAGCCCGCCCGAACGGACGACGCCGCGAGCCGCCAGTCTGCTTGTGACTGCATCGCAGCCGAAACGTCAAGCCGTGAGTACATAATCATAATGTAACTCATTAATAAACGTCGCGTTAAGACCCGTGTCTTACTATTTTAGTCGACCCAAGAAATTCACAGAATACAGAAACGAAACAGTTAGGTGGTATTATTGATATAATTTTACAAGTTGAAATTCTCAGACCTATTTCGCTTCATTCATGAAATAGGAGACTTATCAATTACATAGGTCCTTATGGAAACATAATATATCTTAGTTTGAAGCAACTCAGTTCAAAGACCTTGTATTACGCCCGTATTAACAAGCGATGCTTGCTTAAGTGAAGCAACGAATCGAACGTACAGCGTTGAATAGAGCTCTGTGATTGGTTCGTGTGTCACCCTGTGCGTCCACGTGCACTGTGAGACCTCATAGTAATGTTTGTGAATACGGGCGTTAGACTCTACCATTATGTCTTAAAAGAATATTAATTAACTAATAATATTATTTCAAAGTTAATTAAATACGAATCATTCAGTTTACAAAGTGTATTTTTAAAGACTTATTTTAGAATTTATAATTTTTGGTTAACGGTGTTAATTGCACTATTAGTGAACTAATTTTCGTAGACAATGTCTTTAATGTATGAAACAATATTAAAACTAGACAATATTTTTATTGGAGTCATAATGTAATAGTTAGAAGTTGCAAGAGCTATTAACATTTAAGTAAGTGATGTTGTTATAACCTACTTGTTTATTAATTAAATGTCTCAAGAGTATCCTCAAATTGTAAATAAAATTATTATTGTAAATTGGAATAAAAACCCGACAATATCAACTGAAATATTCGTAAATAGGGAAACTTAAAATTTGCACAGAAAAACATAACCCTCCTCCTGAAGGATATTAATAAGTAATAACAACTACGTATAGAATTTTACGTGACACACTTTTTAAACGAGCTAAGTTTTCTTACAAAGATACATCAACATAAATGACTTTCAATAAATGTTTAAGAATTACATCTAAATCTACTGGTCCAGTTCTGGAAACATACTCCGCTAGAGATAGATCTTTAGCTAATAATTTTTCGCCCTAAAACTCATAGCAGAGTTGATACTCGGAAAGGGATCAACACCGTAGCGCCTTTCGCGAGCTGTCATAGCCTTTCGCGCGCTGTCAACCACGAGGCGAAGCGTTTACGTTACGGTGCGGATAAGTGTGCGTTGCAGTATGGAGTTTCATCCAAAGAATACTGACCGCCTCGAGTTGATACGGTTACGATCCCTTTCCAGTAGGCCTAAGATGCGCACCGCGATAAGCGGTTATCACGCTATTTTATCGATTTTGCCCATACATTTTAGCGTTGATAATATTTATCACGGCGCGCATCTTAGGCCTACAGGTCGTCGTCCAGGCGACGTCCTTTTGAATTTATAACAACTATCTACAATAACAATATATAATTTTCGTGACACAATTTTTACTCGTATACGAGCTACACTTTCGCACAAAAATAAAACATTTGCTTTCAATAATATTCGGCGAAGTCACATCTAAATCTAGTGATCCAATTCTGGAAACACACTTTATCCGCTAGAGACAGATTCTTTTGCTACTATTTTTCATCCTAAGAAATCTCTTTTCCAAATGTGAGGATTACTGTTACTTGGAACGTCTTTAAAACCCATTTCATTCTGTGTTGTAAGGAAGCAAGTGCGAGCAAACCCATTTCATACTTCTGCTTATCGTATGGAAACTTCGTTTCAGCCAAATGACGTCCACTGCTGGACAAAGGCTTTTCATAATGAACGGTCCTGCGCTGCCCGCATCCAGGTCCTTCCCGCGACCTTTACCAGATCGTCGATCCACCTAGTACGGAAACCTATGGAAACTAAGGCAGATTAGTCGCAAATGTACCTATTATTTAACCGCCTCTGTGGTCTAGTGGTTAGACCACCTGCTTCAGACGCAGAGGTCCCGGGTTCGATTCCCAGTGGGGGCAGAATTTTCTGTTCGGTTTGGTTGGTGGTAGGGCTTGTTCTAAGTCCGCCTGGCTAGCTACCACCATCTTACCTAAGTCTGTCGCCATAACAACAATGTTAACANGGTTGGTGGTAGGGCTTGTTCTAAGTCCGCCTGGCTAGCTACCACCATCTTACCTAAGTCTGTCGCCATAACAACAATGTTAACAGCATTGTTGTGTTCCGGCAGTTAGAGGTAAGATAGCCAGTTCCTCCGTGGTTGAGGATTCCGGGTGAAGCTCGCTTCCACCTTCGGCCTGATCATCACTTACCATCAGGTGAGATACAGGCCAAGAGCTTCCTCGTTGTGGATAAAAAAAAAAATATATATCGATGCCGTTCAATATTTTAAACTAATCATTTATTAAATCATGGAAAAGTTTGTTAAAATCTGAGAAAGATTGTTCCGTAATACGGACTGAGATATGCTCCATCTGGGAATCGAACCCCGACTGGGCACTCTGGGAGTCAAGAGGCTCCAACCTTTTATATACTGGTCCATTTATAATCTCAAGAAACTTCGTCTACTTCTATAAAATTCATCTTAAACATTCCGTAACTATCTAATCAAGGATTTTTCGTCAAAATAACTGGAAGCCAAAAGTCGTTATTATCGTTACGAAATAGTAACGTTATTTGGCAACGGAATAATTATCGGGTGCCTGTTAATCTCGGATTTATGTTTTGTCTCTGTCTGGTGGTGCTTTCTAATTGTCTGCCTCTGTCTCTCGCGACTAGGAAAACTGAGCTGAGTGGTCCAAGGCATTCACTGAGGCCTGTTGTCACAAATTAGCGGAACTTTTTGTATTGGATTTTAAAAGAGAACGACAACTTTCTATAAAGTGTTGGTACCGGTACTAAGTTAATTGTACAGCTTTAAAACGTATGCCATTTGAAACCTTATTTTAGTAGTATAATTAACGGACGGACGGACGGACAGACAGAAAAAACAGTTTCTAGTGAAGAATTCAGCTACCCAATATTTTTCCGATTTTTTATGGCTAGAAAAATCCCATTCTCGTTACTTTTTGAACAGCCATCGTAAATGTACTCACGACTTTTGACCACGGCTGTAGCATAGCAGCTGAAACGTCAAGCCGTAAGTACAATTATGTAACTGATAATTAAAAAATGCGCGTTGAGTGCCGTGTTGCTCTATCACAGTAGACATCTTTTGATTGAAAAGGAAATAATTTATGTTTTCTTCGCCATCTTTAAAGCAAGGCTCTTTAACTGAAACCTTATAGCCATAGGTATAGATTGTTTCACCCACGAAGACGCACCCCACCATTCTTCCGCTAATGTTTGAGTGTTATCGGTACACGCTAAATTATCCATGAGTGCACACGCACACTACACTAATGACGCTCGGATTGCTCGGATCAAACTCCACGAACCCCGCGCTTCCCTCGACCAAAAATTGGTGGGGTGCGTCTTCGTGGATGAAACCATCTATACGTCATCTTTTCCAAATTGGGCCAGCTGTCAAAGTAATCATTGTGGTCACCACCCGACACGACCGAATTACGGACGATCCATCCGCCATCGTCTTGCCACGAGCTGCCTGTTAGTGCGTCTGTTAGTTCATCAATTGACTTTGACAATTTCGTAATTATGTGACAAAAATACCCTTTGGCTGGTTTTAGAATCGCGCTGACCGCTCGCTGATCGTCGGCGCTGACAAATCAAATTGTATGTGATTGAAGGGAACGTTTCTGAGTGACGCTGATCGCTCGGCGCCGACGCTCCATACATTTCGGCTATCAGCGCTGACGGTCAGCGTGCGTCAGCGTGATTTTAAAACCAGCCTTAATGTTACCAATAGCTTTCCTTACTGCCACTTGACCATCGTCATCATCATCATACCCTCTTAACTCACGTTCTCGTCACTGCAACTCCAGTTTAATCAGAGTTTACAGTTTGCCAATAACCTCATCATCATCATCATTTCTTCATCAGCACGGTCTTCTCCAATTTACCAAAGACAAATTAATGTGGAATTTGGTCTAAACCCACGCTGGCTAGACGGGTTGGGGAAGTACTTATAATACTATGACTTGTTTTAGCTATTGAATGATTTGTAACTTTTTGTCAAGTGCTTTTTTTGCTGTCATGACTTTAACCGTAACTTTAACAATAACCGTTGTTTTTTGTATGGAGTTTGACAGATTTCTGACGTTTGCTAAAGTGGTGATGGTGCAACCCAGCCTAAGTTTAGTGATAGTTATTTAGGGTGGATTCAACCAAACAAGAGTTAATATTAATCTCAGAATAAACTTGTCATTTGTGTGCGATGTGGAAGTCATTGGGGGAGGCCTATGTTCAGCAGTGGACATCCTGTGGCTGAAATGATGATGATGATGATGAAACTTGTCATTTTGACATATTTCCCATTCTGAAACTGTCAATGTGCCAGTTATACCAGAAGTTATTCTCGGATTAAAGTTTGGTCGAATCAGGCCTTAATCGTCCAAGTTGATATTGAACTGAGTGCTCTGAACATTCACTTTGCATACTCTTGACTAAAAAAAGATTTAGCTTTAGATCGAACTGATTTCTTGGGCTGCTACTTTTCAGTACTGGTAAAAAACTCAGTAAAAACTCAGTAAAACTCATTTATTTCTGTAAGTAGGCTTTAAAAAAGCACTTTTACACGTCCCAATATTAACCCTACCACTGCTTCAGGACAATAAATGGGCCAGTGCTGAGAAGAAGCAGCGCAAGAAACTCAGACACTATTGTCAGCCTCTTTTTCAAAGGCCCATTTATTGTCCCGGAGCAGAGGTAGGATTAATGGGACGTGTAAATGTGCTTTTTAAAAGCCTATTTGCAAAAATAAATGAGTTTTCTGAGTTTTAACGGTGTCAATGTCAGTCGGTGTGTTTGCAACACTGCCAGATTCCATTGATGGGATTATTTTATTTCATTTATTTGTAAATGATAATTTTGGTAGTCTAGTTGTTAGAATTTTTCGATTTTGTAAGTCCTTTCCTTTGGTTCGATTCTCAGAGGAACTTATGAAATAGTGTGAAAAATCAATTAAGATGTTGTCAGATC
Organism: Ostrinia furnacalis; assembly: GCF_004193835.3. Taxonomy (NCBI): domain Eukaryota; kingdom Metazoa; phylum Arthropoda; class Insecta; order Lepidoptera; family Crambidae; genus Ostrinia; species Ostrinia furnacalis. The sequence continues at coordinate 679,551 of NW_021134284.1, read as the reverse complement.
ATGTAAGCTCTTTATTTAACAAACCAATTAGAAAAAACAAGCTTTAAACATCTACATAATTGACACGAAAAAATGTTTTTCTGTGTAGGAACACATTTACATAACTTAAAACTGTGTAATTAAATATTTTACTGAACGTAATTAATGTTTAAGTGTACGTAATATTCTGTAGTTCTATACTTTAATAATAATAGGGTCACCAGCACATCAAACTTTAAACTTTTACTCCAAAATCGCACTTAAATCCATTAAATAAGACGGCATATTATTTACTTTCCTCTGCAGTCGTCTTTACACTCATCAAGGTCATTCAGTTACTACATATCGTCCAGTCAATGAATTTATTGCATAGTAAATATTAGTAGTTTTATTTTGGTCAAGTAAATAAAACAAGTCTTGAAATAAATTGCAATGTTAGGCCGATTTTGCACTAAGGGTAAGACTACACTTATGCCAACTATATTATTAAATTCATTTATATTACTAAAAACCGAGTTTGATTAATCTGTACACAGAAATGCTTAAGTGTCGGTTTAATTAATGGTTTAATTATTTTTCTTTAAATACAACTAACACTCTTCATCTCTCTTCACTGTTATCTCACTGGGTTGTCTGGAAGAGGTAGTTTTCTATTCATAAATCCGCGTTGTGGTGCCGTTTCACTTGATATTTGTAATAATGTCTATTTTCTATCTATCTATCCATCTCAATGTGGATATCATCATGTTATTTAGTCTCTACTATTCAGTAAAAGGAGAGTTTGACCTATATTACCCCACAAAAAAAAATCAGCCCCTGGATTGATCCCCATAAGCAAAGAAGCAGAATTACTTCTCTGGATAGCTTAAATTAGGGTTAATTAGCGCCTGTATTCACAAACATTACTATGAGGTCTCACAGTGCGCGTGTGATGCACAGGGTGACCTACAAACCAATCACAGAGCTCTATTCAATGCTGTGCGTTCGATTTGCTACTTCACTTAAGCAAGCATCGTTTGTGAACACGGGTGTTAGTCGATTTTGACGTAACTGCCAGCCTTTTGTGTATTTGATGTAATTACCAACAAACAGCGTGAACTCAGCTTAACAAATAAGTGTAACTGCCATTTTTCGTAACAAACGCGCAAGCGTCTCGGATGATAGCACATAATCACGACAGGACAGTTGCAACATTTAACCTTTGTTTTATGCTTTCTAATTATTTTATTATGTGTTAAAACAATTTTAAGAACATAGGTCCTGGTACTAGTGCTTATTTTTCAAGGAATTTTCCGGGAAAAAATCGGTCATTCAGGCAGGCCTGTTCATCTCCGCAAGTTTACATCGAAAACAAAACACGCACGATGGCCCACCTACAGGATACTATAATTCGACAAGGCCTCACATACGAGCGAACATTGACTCACGCACGCGTATTCTTGTGTACCTATGATGGAAGAAAATAAAGAAAATGGTGTACTAAATACTGTGCAGTAGGTATTTAACTGCGTAAATAATAATAAAAACACAGAATGTACTTTTTTAAGTTGCCTCAAGACACTGAGAGGTAAATAAGTAGTTAATATTATTCATGATAATTCATGCTAAATCATGTATTTCCTCCGCCATTTTCCGCAGTTTGGCACCTCACGTCACATCATTTTACCGAAGTCAGCCCTATAGCTTCGGCGCAGTGCCGATCACTGACGTTTGTCAACAAAATGGTGCTCGACTCTTGAGACAGGCTAAATTACACTATATTGTTAATGACATTGAGCATACATTTTTTTAAATACCTTCGCGAAGTAAAACTTCTGTACGTAGTACTTATTATTATTATGTGATTCAGGTCAGTGTCTGAGGTATAGGAGCGGCTCAGGAAGGGAGCATACCAATCTGAAGGAAATCTGAGGGCTGTGTGTGAGTTTACATCAGTCTTTCCCAAAGTGGGCGATAACGCCCCCTTGTGGGCGCTGCAGGCTTAAAGGGGGGCGGTAAGAGACCCAGAAAAAAAATCGGGGCGTTGTGTAGAGGCTTGGGAGGCGCCACCTACTAGGAGGACTCTCAGACATCGACTGAGCTCCACTCTTGACTACAAAAATGGGGGGCGCTCAAAAATGATTTATTCTCAAAGTGGGCAGTAGAATAAATAAGTTTGGGAACCACTGGTTTACATCAAACGTCCTCACTAGTGAGCGTTATAAAAAACGTCCTCACTAGTGAGCGTTGAAAATTTTAGTTCTTGAAAGTTTCCGCTAGGGGCGCTGTACGTACAATCCGTCAATTTAATGACACTTTTTTACGCAGTCGACATTGAATGCGTTTGACATAAACTCACACTAAGCCCCCTGAGCCCACAAGGTGGACCGACGACCTGATAAAGGTAGCGGGAAGGCGCTGGATGCAGGCCGCTACCAACCGTGCGATGTGGAAGTCATTGGGGGAGGCCTATGTTCAGCAGTGGACGTCCTGTGGCTGAAATGATGATGATGATGATGAAGCCCCCTGAAGTCTCGTTGACGTTTGACGTCAAAAACACCCTCCCGTGCCGCTCCCATACCTCAGGCTCTGACTGAGTTAAGCGCTATGACCTATTATTAAGACAACGATTTTTTTACGTTTTATCCCATTTATTTTTAAAACTGTTAAGCTGGACATTCAAATATTTTCCTTTATGTAATCTACGGTAGGCCTTTTGTCCTTTAACTGAAATGATTTTTCACAATGTTAAGTATTCTTTTTTCGATTAATTATTAAACCAGAAATTTAATATGATCTTCAATCAGGAATCAGATACGGTATAGCAAACAAATTCGATTGTTCTTTAAGTAAAAAAAAATTTTTTTCGCCTTTTGAACTAATATTATTGACTTCAGTTACTAAGTTTCTATGAGATGAATGAGATATAACAAGAAAATTATTTTCAAGTCAAATGTCAACACTAATCTGAATGAATATAAATCTATACACAAATATTTACCTTTCAGTATAACTTCATTATTATAGTACACCGAAGTACACTGAACTGCCTTTTGAGTGTAGTTATTTGTTTAAATTTTAATTTAGCACAGTTTAATGAAATTTTACAACATAATTTTTTAACGGATAAAAAATATTTTTCACCACTACATATAGGTAATAATATAAAAATGTTTCATAGTTTTAAGTATTTTTTTTATATTTAAAAAAATTATAAAACACATTTTTCTAAGACAAAGTTCTCAAAATACAGAAAAATTAGTTGCCAAAAAAATTTAATCGTGTCTACTAAAAAATAAATATTTGATGTCTGAAAAAAGTTATTTTGTGTGAACAGCATAATTTCAGCTAAAAGGATGAATCCTAGATTTTTCTGCTTGCAAGGTTTAAACCTTTATTATACACAAAATAAATTTTCCTAAAATTATTAACCTTTTGTCTCAGAACGATTCTGACTTTGAATTTTTTATATTAAATTATGTCATAATTCTTTGTTTATTGAGAAACAAAATATTTTTCATTTTATATTATGCCTTTGACAATTACACAGTAAATATTGACAGAATCGCACAAAAAATATTAAAATTGAGTTAAAAAAAAATACAAGGATCACGTTGCTTACAGTCAAAGTTTAAGCGCAAATTCTAGAATAATGCAAATAAACCAACATGCCTATTAAAATAATCTACATTATGTCAAAACTAAACCTCTCATTCACTATTCTAGCACCTACCAAAACTAACGCATCGCCCCACTAAATGCAAGGTTACAACACTACGGCTTCGATCAATCTGACTCGGCACACAGTACAGAGAACTGGGACCATGCGGTGGTTGTGCATAGTGTTGTGCTTCGGATTCGCGTGGGGAGACAATGCTACGATACAATGTGAGTAGATTTTTATTTTTTTGTACTTTTTGATTGTATGGCTGATTTTAAAGGATGGAATGAGTCAATTTTAAAGTAAGGGAGAGATGTATGAAAGTAGTTTTTGGAGGATTTGCCAAAATTTTGGTGTGAATATTTTTATAATTATTGGAAATGAAAAATTTGAAAATTGTACTAATGCAATGAATGAAACAAAGAAAGTAATTAAGCTAAAAAGCAATTTTGTTACGCTATTTTTTTACGGTAAAAAAGTGTGGCAACATTATTACGGGAAATAACATGATACGTAAATAAGTGTACAAAACTATTGTTATAAAACTAAATTTATTAATGTAACACAAAAAAAATACATACAGTCAAAATATAGAACCACCTCCTTTTTTGAAGTCGGTTAAAAAAAAACAAAAGTTACCTCGTACGCGTAAAATCTGTAGTGAAAAGTCCAAACAAAAAATTAAATTTCAATAGCTACTTATTAAATTACTGAAATTACGAATTCATGCCTAAGTGCCTGAAAAGTCAGAACAAATCCTACATTTCTATTTTTTTTTCAAATAGATTCATGAATTCATCTGGGGGCACGGCAGTGCCCCCACCAAGTCGAGCAAAAAAGCGGCACGGCCGTACTATCCTTTTCTCGAAGCAATTCAGGCCATTTTCGACTGCCTGTAACTTCGTTGTGGATAAAACTAGAAGGCTGAATTTTCATTAGCTATGCAGGCATTGTAAAGACACGGTATATTTAAAATTTCATTCAATTTGAACCAGTAGTTTAAGAATTATAACGGGTCAAAGTTACTTAATTTTGTCACTCACTGACTGACTCACTGACTCACTGACTCACTCACTGACTCACCGATCATCAAAACTCTAAGGCACTTCTAGCAGACCTAGAAGCTTCAAATTTGGAATATAAGTAGTGTTTGGTGTATGAATCAAGGAAAAACTAAAATATTTGGGGGCACGGTAGTGCAACCGCCAAGTCGAGTAAAATTTTTCAATTTCGGTCCAGTTTTCTAGATACATAACTGCTGTCTACAAAATACAAAAAGAAATGATATCCCATCAAAAACAATACTTGTCAAAAAAACCAAGTCTCGCAACTCAGTTGTTCTACGGTAAAAAGTTGTGAGATCCATGTAATACCAAGTCCAGGCCAGGAAATCTTTAACGTTTTACATAAATATATTGACTTGGCCATCGCATGAAAACACGTGTAAATTAAATTATTTAGTGCGATGGCCAAGTCAATAATTTATGTAAAACGTTAAAGATTTCCTGGCCTGGACTTGGTATTACATGGATCTCACAACTTTTTACCGTAGAACAACTGAGTTGCGAGACTTGGTTTTTTTGACAAGTATTGTTTTTGATGGGATAATTATTACACGTGCCTAATTTTTAGAAAAAAGATGACAATAGACGTTAATTACTTACTTATGCGACGAAGAAATCATTATTTTATTATTACTGTCGATATTATAGCAAAGACGTACGAGTATATTAATTACTATAATAGCTGTGCCCGCGACTTCGTACGCGTGAAAATAATTTGAATAATATTTACCGTTTTTGCAACTTTTTTCTTTACTGCTCCCCCCTATCGGCTGTAAGGTGATGTTATACAGCCTAAAGCCTTTCTCAATATGCTATCCAACACAGAAATATTTTTCAAATCAGAACTGTAACAGAAGTTCTTGAGATTAGCGCGTTCAAACAAACAAACTCTTCAGCTTTATACGAATACTGGCTGTGCCCCGCGGTGTAATCCGCGGTAAAACGTAGTCTATGTGTTAATCCAGGGTATCAGCTAGCTTCATAGCAAATTTCATTAAAATCGCAGCCGTTTAGACGTGAAGATGTAACAAACATACACACTCACAAACTTTCGCCTTTATAATATTAGTGTGATTATTGGTATATAACTAGTTTCATATTCATGAGTAGAACTCATGAATATGAAACTAGTTATAGGACCAAACCAAATGAAAAATTTAATTTTTGCGAGACCTTGACCAATATTTCACAATGTTGATGTTTGTTTACTTACTCATTTAAGATGTTATGATCATAATATTATTATTTCAATGCCATTTCACAACTTTAGAACGAATAAATAATTTATTTATTTCCAGGGAAGTATAATCTACACTAATAATCCTACTATCCTAGCTACTTCCTACTTCCTACTAATATTATAAATGCGAAAGTTTGGATGTCTGGATGTTTGTTACTGTTTCACGCAAAAACTACTGAACGGATTTTGATGAAACTTTACAGCATTATTGTTTATAACCCAGAATAACATATAGGCTATAATTTCTGACGATCTGTGGCAAACTAAATTTCACGCGGGTGAAGTCGCGGGAAAAAGCTAGTCATATTATAAAAAAGAAAGATTTGTTTGTTTGGTTTTTCACATTTTGACTGGTGAACAGTTTTTAATCCATTTTTTTTTTATAGAGTAAGGAGAATTCATTTTGCCGGAAAAATGGGGTATGAAAGTTTTGCGAATGATTTTGAGTTATAGAAAATCGTTATTGATTATTTTTAACTGCTCAGTGCATTAAAATAGGTACCATTTTTAATTACTGTCAATTAAAAACCCAGAATTACATAATATTAGACGATTATATTCGCTTAACTTAATTATTAAATAAGGCATTGAACGGAGAGCGACTCGAATCTTTGATTGCCAGGATACAATACAAAAGGACGACAATAAATTACAAATAAAATAAAAAAATAAAAAGAACATTGTGCCCTGCTGTCAAGTAGTAAAGACAGCAACAGGCAGCGAATTCCAGTCCTTAGCTGTTCGCATTATAAGAGTTATCGAAACGCTTAGTGCGAGCTGGTGGAATGTCGACAATGTAGGTAGGGTATAGGCTAACCTGCGTCTGGTTCCCCGGTGATGGCAGGGTACTGGTGGAATTAGGTCAGGTTAGGTCTATCGCATGTATCACGTAGAGTGAACTAGAGTGCTCCAAATAATTGTCTGGACTGCATCCCTGCCGCCACTTTTCGCCATAGATATACCCGACAGCACTTCCATCCCCATCACTTAGATGGTAAGCAGTCCACAACAGTACGTTTCTCTAGAAACTTCCTGCCCTCACAACCAAATTGTGGAATGGACTGCCGTCTGCGGTATTTCAAGAAGAGACCGTACAGCGTACATATTTATGAAGTAAATAAAGACTGGCAACGCACCTGTAACGTCTCCAGGCCTGCTGGTGTCAATGGGTGACGGTAATCATTTACCATCAGGTGATCCGTCAAGTACCTAAATAAAGCGAACTATAACAATTTACTAAGATTTTATAAAGTACCTAATCGATATAAAAAATGTAATGATAAAAAAATTTGATACGGAATCCGTAACAGATAAATACAACCTGCACTTACCAGGTTCTTATTTTAATCTCATTCACCGGATTTACCTTAAATTTATTAACAATCGTAATTATAATAAATGCTGTAATTTTTGTAATTCTTGCATTTTAAGTAATTAGTAGTAATTTACATTATACAGGGTGTTAGGTAAATGGGTATATGAGCCGACACTAACCCATGTTAACATGGTCATATAAATGGTACGGTGAAGTCAGAAAATTGATATCTTCATTTTAATTATTTTAATTTTCATACAAATCGGATTTTATACATTTTTTTTTGTATGAAAATTAAAAAAATTTAAATGATGAAATCAAATTTCTAACTTCACCATACCATTTATATGACCATGTTAACATGGGCTAGTGTCGGCTCATATACCCATTTACCTAACACCCTGTATAACTAACATACCAAATTACCTCAATGCCTGAAGACTAGAGTGTATAACCAATGTGTGTTACCAGTGATAACTTATGGCTCGGAAACGTGGCCTCTCACTATAGGCCTTATACAGAAGCTCAAAGTTGCACAGCGTGCTATGGAGAGGGCTATGCTTGGTGTTTCTTTGCGAGATCGAATCAGAAATGAGGAGATCCGTAAACGAACCAAAGTCGCTGACATAGCCCGACGTATTAGCAAGCTGAAGTGGCAATGGGCAGTGCACATAGTACGCAGAACTGACGGCCGATGGGGCAGAAAGGTTCTGGAATGGAGGCCGCGTACCGGAAAACGCAGCGTGGGACGTCCACCTACAAGGTGGACCGACGACATTGTAAAGGTAGCAGGGAAGCGCTGGACGCAGGCCGCTACCAATCGATCAACATGGAAAGCATTGGGGGAGGCCTATGTTCAGCAGTGGACGTCCTGTGGCTGAAATGATGATGATGATGATGAGTAATTTACATGCAAAAAGCAATTCAGCGGATACCACGATCTGACATAAATAATAAACAAATGCATTAGTTCGTTTCAATAGGATTCCATCCACTGCTGGACAAAGGCCTCCCCCAAGGATTTCCACACCGACCGGTCCTGCACTTCCCGCGAACCATTTTATCGATTATGATAAACACATTTGTCGTCTTGATAATCGATAAGATATTTTTATCGTGGCGCGCATCGTAATCCGGTTCGACGAAATACATTGATGACTCTAATTTCGAAATCGCTTCGCGCAATCGTTTTTTTTTTTACTTTATTTTGACGCGCTGGCTTTGTTCCGGCGTTCTTTTGTAATTCATTCACTGCGCTTTTTGAAGCGATATTTAAATATATTTTTTCAGTAATGCAACAAAATTAATTGGCAATATTTATCATACAAAACATTTAGAATGTAGGTGAGCCTATCCTACTAAAACTACAACATTCTATAGCTTGGGCAAGACTTTCGTAAGAGTAACCGGTCCTAAGCGAGCCGACAAGTGTTTTACCTATTGCCTACTTCATAGATCTACGCCTCAATGGCCTAGTGGATAAAGTTGGACTGTAGGATCTGGATTCAATTCTCCGTTGGGGCGTAAAAAAATATCATCATTTCAGCCTCAGGACGTCTACTGCTGAACATGGGCCTCCCCTAATGACTACCACATCGCACGGTTGGTAGCTTCCTGCTACCTTAAAAGGTCATTGGTCCACCTTGTGGGTGGACGTCACACGCTGCGTAAAAATGTTCTCTCTATTCTGGGATGAAAAAGTCCTCTAGTAATAACGGACCGAAAAACGTAGCTTAGACATGCTTGGTGGACCGACGATCTCAGAAACTCCTGTATGGAAATCCTTAGGGAAGGCCTTTGTCCAGCTGTGGACGTCGTTTAGCTAAAACGAACGAACGAAAATGCCACTAATAGATTATATCCTATAGGCGCTGGACGCAGGCTGCTACCAACCGGGCGACATGGAAAGCATTGGGGGAGGCCTATGTTCAGCAGTGGACGTCCTGTGGCTGAGATGATGATGATAATATTGATGAGATTATATCCTGACGTGTATCCTAGTCCTGAAATGTCCCTGTTTTCTATAAACTTATCTATACTTATTATCATAAAGCTGAAAGTATTTTTTTATGCATAAAAGGCAGGTATTTAACTAAAATCGCACCCGGTGTTAAGTGGCAGTCTAGGATGGTACATATGAAAGAAAGAAAGAAAGATAAATTTATTACAATGGACATCACACAAATACAGGCAATTACATAGACATGACAGTGGCACATAATAATGGAACAAGAAAAAAAAAGTAAAAACAAGAGTAAACTGAGCAGTGCCACCCACCCACCAACAAGATGCCCACTGCAACGGGACCCCACTCAGCATATGCCGTGGCCCACGGTGACGAAGGCCACGGCGCTGGTTTTCAGTGTGCCCCATACATATCTGCCCTGTAAGTGCCTATTCACTCTCGCCTTGAAAACGCCCGGATTTAAGTCTTCGGGAAAGACAGCAGCAGGCAGCGAATTCCAGTCCCTAGCTGTTCGCTCAAAGAGTCATCGAAACGCTTCATGCGAGCTGGTAGAATGTCGACAATATAGGGATGGTACGCTAACCTGCGTCTAGTTCCTTGGTGATTAAGTTGAACGAGCTAACCTCAGAAAACTACTGGTTCAATTTGAAAAACAAAAATATGGTAATTATTGTGTTGATAAGTGTCACGAACATAGTGAGTCATATCGAGACAACTTGTCTAAGAGTTTTATTGTCAAATCACGGAATATTTTGATGATCCTTGGCCATTGTTACTGTTCACAGCTAAATTGACAGCAGAATATAAGTAAACAATATTATACACGTGTGTGACCTTTATTTTAATTTAATTATGAATTCAAAACTATTATGTTTTGACACATTGAAATTCTTCGACATCTCAATTTTAATTGTTTTTGTCATGCAGAATATAATAAAATTGAATAATGATTGTCTGTATATTGAATATTTAAGACCAATTAAATCTTATTTTAAACTAGCCGCCGCCCGCGATTTTGTACGCGTGGAGTCAATTTTACCCCCTTAGGGGTAGAGTTTCGTAAAATCCGTTCTTAGTGAGCACCCACGTTCTAAAAGGAGCCCCCATGCAAAATTTGAGACTACTAGCACTTGTAGTTTCTGAGATTTCGTGAGGAGTGAGTCAGTCAATAAGTGACCTTTCGCTTTTATACATATACATAGAAGATTAATTTAAGGTAGATACTGACCCTCTCTCTGATGCTTTGCTGTGCCCTTGCAGGGCGTCGTTCTATTTTGTAACACCACTATAAAAAAATGTATGTATGTATGAATGTTTGTTACTCTTTTAACCAAAATTTATCATTATATTTCTATTATTCTATTTATTTTATTTAAAAATTATAAAGATTTGTGGCAAACTGAATTTCACGCGGGCGAATCCGGGGGTAAACGCCATATTAAAGCTCTATATCATAGAAAAAACAAATATTGGCGCGCTCACATACAAACCGCGCTCGGTGCGTTTCTATGAAGATAACCTACTCATTTGTATTTACTATATATATTACTTACTATTCGAAATTCTATTTAGTCCGTCAGACAGATAATTAGAAAATATTAGACTCATATTTTTTATTTTTTTCCATAATCGAATAATTACAGTATTATATTGAGTTGAAATGTCGCGTGACATCACCTTTGAGTAAAAATTCTACTCAAACGTGACGTATCGCGCCATTTCAACTCGATGAAGCACTGTTATTATTTAATTATGAAAGAAAATAAAAAATATGAGTCTAATATTTTCTAATTATCTGTCTGACGGACAAATAATTGAAATTTTGTCATCTAGCCTATTAAACTAATTGATGGAATATTAGCAAGAAGAATTGATGAAGCATAAAAACTATAGTTTTATTGTGAAGTGGACAATTTAGAACATTAACATAATGCGAAGACGCATCTCTTAAAAATAACATTTAATTTTGTTCTTGTTTCTAAATGTTAGTCGATATGTTGACAAACAACTATCATCATTTTAATATCGATTGTATTTCGATTTTTTTAACTATCGATGTGGATAGTACTTGGTTTAAAGCAGCACTACAGCAACATCTATTTGTCATTATAAAGGTCTTTTGTCAATTAGGCTTTTCAAACTAATCTATTAATGTACATTTAAAAATTGTTATACAAAATGTAAGCTCACACCAATGTGTGTCACGGTCGGATAACTGTACCTTGGAATGGCCATTAAATTGGTGTTGCTACATCAGCAAATTTAATACTTTGGGAGGCGAGGAAATATTGCGATGCGTGGAAAGAAGAACGGTCACGCCCCATACAAAAAAAACCCAGACCCGACAGAAACGAGACATACCTCAGTTTTTTTGTCATGTCATTATTAGTTAAATTATATATTTTTTATATTTGAAATCTATGTATAACACCAAAATATTACCCTTTGTTTTTGTTCAGGCGTTATACAAAAAGTAATACAAAATGACTATTTATCACCAAAATTGGTAAATGTATGTACCTAAATGTCTATTACAGCTGCTATGGAATGTATCTAGGTGACCTGGAGATACAGCCGGATTATACAGGGTGGTTATACATATGGAACGATAAGTGATCTCACTCGATTATTTCTAAACTATACAAGATATCGAAAAACTAATTACTGATTCTGAAAGTGCTTCACGAGCTCTTTCAAATGGTACCAATAATAGGTTACAGATTATGGAAGCTGGTAACATAGAATTTTTGGAATTTGTAACTTCTTGTTTCCACCCTGTATAATCCGGCTGTATGTCCAGGTCACCTAGATACATTCCATAGCAGCTGTAATAGACATTTAGGTACATACATTTACCAATTTTGGTGATAAATAGGCATTTTGTATTAGTTTTTGTATAAGGCCTGAACAAAAACAAAGGTTAATATTTTGGTGTTATACATAGATTTCGAATATAAAAAATATATAATTTAACTAATTAAGACATGACAAAAAAAATGAGGTATGTCTCGTTTCTGTCGGGCCTGGGTCACAGATGACCGTTCTTCTTTAAAGGTTAATTAATGTAATTGGCAAGCTTTTCCCTAGTGACTCTACAGTCGCTTCTACTACCTGCTGATACTAGACAGAGGCCTGACTAAAAAAATATAGTGGGTTATTTTTATATTAAAATTTGATCAAACAAAAAGGCACAAAAAAAGAACGAAAAGTTCCATGATTAAATATTATTAATAATATTTATTTTGTTAAAATCTAAAACGCCGGTATTTTAGCATTTAACTCCTACGCGTGGAGATGAGTGCCCGTAATAAAGGTGGGCGATACTTGTCAAAATATTGTGTTACACCCTACCTATTATGTAAAATATTTATTTTATAATAAAAATAGAACTTTCACTTTAGATATTTCAAAATCAAAAATCAAAATCAAAAAATATTTATTCAGTTTAGACCACAAGTGGCACTTATGAACGTCAATAGAAAATAATAAAAAAAGAAAAAGGTAGCCCTTATGGGGCACTTTACATGTCTCCTTATCTTTTGGGCCCTACCAGCGCTTCGAGACAAACATATGGCAAGTGCTGAGAAGAAACGCCGGAACAAACTCAGTCACCACTTATTGCCAGGAATTATCTAAAGGTAAGAATAGTCAAATTTAAGTACATCAAATATGTGCAGACTGATGATTAAAAAACAAAAATGCTTATACAACAAAGTAAACTATATAAATGAGAGACAGCGTCTAAAGAATGAGCTTGACATATGTTCCACAATGTTAGAGAATAGTGTACTGAAATATGAACATGATGTCGAAAACCTAGAATATAAATTATGTAATCTTAAGAAATCTTTGAACACAATGTCTGAACGGTATCAATGTACAAAAAAAGAGTGTGATGAACATTTCCAGGCTTTGAAAAAATTTATATCTAATTGCAACTGTCAAAATTCTATCCTATTGGATGAATCTTGTACAGATAGTTTTCAGTCTGGTTGTGAGTCACCACCTACTCTAAACACCCTAAACAAAGACTACTGTCCTAGGATATCACACACATTTACCAGCGGCTCCCCAACTAAAAATATTGAAAAAACCAACATAGTAATGTTCAGTGATGAGTTAGGCAAAAATATGGGCCAACTTATTAATAGTTACTTGGGACAAAGTGTAATCAACCACTGTTTACCGGGTGCTTCCTATTTACAAATTATGAAAAAAATAACAAATTATTCGTTCTCAATAAATACCACATTAGTAATTTTAATAGGAAATAGGGGCAATGTAGGCAAAAAAGACCTACTAAATATTTTTGATAGCTTATGTTTACTTAATGTAGATAAAATAATTTTGTTCACATTCCCCTACAGTAGAAGCNGTACATTGTACATTTCTACTATACCTACCCATAACGTGTGGGTTGTAACAACCTTTTATATTTTGTTTTACCTGTGGTTTTACAAAATAACGCTCAAAGCTTGATTGAATTTCCGTCTTAGATTCTAGCCTAAATTAAAATTCAACCTATTTAAAACCTCAATCTATTTATTTATTTAGGTACAGCAACAGAATACAAATTAGTTTTTATCTATATATATAAAAGAAAGTCGTGTTAGTTACACCACTTATAGGTAACACAAGAACGGCTGAACCGATTTAGCTGAAAATTGTCAGGGAGGTAGTTTAGAGCCAGGAGAAGGACATAGGATACTTTTTATCCCGTTCGAAATTAAAAAAAAGTCTGCTTATTTATTGCCATTAAGGCGGAAAAAAGTTCGCCGGGTCAGCTAGTAATTAATAATTTACATTACAAAAAGGCACATTTTTGCACTTTAGTTATAGCTATACATGACGTTAGTCCAGTCAGTGAATGCTTTAACGACGGTGTAGTAGTGGGAAATAAAGTCCCGAAGTCAGAAATTGTGTTCCACGGATTTCTCTCTATAATGCTTTATTGACTGGACTACATTTTTTTAGAAGTCCCGTTAGCCCCTCGCACTAAGCTAAATATGCTTGTATCACGAGTGAGCTCACCACAATAGTCGAGTGGCGGCGGGGACCAAACCCGCGTTCCCCGGATCACGAGTCGGCCAGTCCGACCCCTTCACCGTTCGGCTATCGTGGCTACATTGTATGTAAAGAATGTGTGTTTGTTTAGCATTGAAGTGATATAAGTACGAAGTACGGTCGACAGCACGTCAACGTAAACACTGTGGTATCTTACGTAGTTGCGATAGAGGCGACTTTGCAACGAAAATGTATAGCTTGATGTGCTGTCGACTGTACATTAAAACTCAATGGTGTTTAGGTGGTTATTTTTACACGCCACTTTACAAGTAAACCGTGAATTTAAAGGAAATTCGTGCTGCAAGCCAAAATAAACGTAGAGTACATTGCATTGAACACAGGATATTGCGGCGCGGGCGCACGCATACTGCACACCGGTTACTGATCTTACAAAATAGCAGACACTTACTGCTATTTAGAAATGTTTTATTTGCCCATTTGTGGGTATGATTAAATAAGAATTGCAGAAGATTTGCACCTGCTTAGACGTGAATTTGAGGTCCAAACCACGTAAAATATGTAACACGGCCAAATTAATCTTACTCATTGATTCCTAATGATTGTTGTAAATATTACAATTAAACCCGAACCTGAATTTTTAGCTTCATTCTATGTTTATACTAATGTGCTATATGTTGTGTTTCTCATTCCAATCACAAACACGTGTCAAAGACGATGATTAAGTTACTATTGTGTGGGAGGTATTGGTAAATAATATTTGTGCAAATCTTTACATTAACTGTGTGAAAGTGTTGTAGCATCAATCTACCTTTCATTAAATGACGTGCTTGCTATCCTTGCAAAATCTTTTCAAAATATTTAGTTATTAGCGAATCATGTATGAAAGTCGTATTCACAAGAATCTATCTTTCTAAATTATATAAAAAGAGAACTGACTGACTGACTGACATATCAACGTACAGCCTAAACGGCTAAACGTAGGCACTTGAAATTTGGAAGGGACGTAGCTTAGGTACCGTAGAGGTGCACTAAGAAAGGAATTTCCGAAATTCCCACGGGAACAAGAATTAGCGGGAAAATCCTTTTGTATGAAAAATCTAAACCGCTTCAGTTAGACGCTTGAAATTTGGCATGCAGGTACCTTAGTAAACTTAAAGCTTAGTTACAACAGGATATTGCAAAATTCCCACGGGAATGGGAGTTAGCGGGAAAAAACTTTTGTATGAAAAATCTAAGCCGCGTAAGATAGATGAGGGGGGTAAAACGGGATCCACGCGTACGAAGTCGCGGGCAGCCGCTAGTACTACATACTTCCAGAAACATATTTGTCCAAATATTCACAAACGTCTTGACTCTATTTGTGTGGTTAGGAAATATTATATTTGGTACTTATAAATTTCCTTCTCCTACAGATGACTCCGCACCACCGGGCTTCGACTACGACTCAATGCCAGCTCTAGCTGATCTGGAAGATTTTGACCTCTGTCTCAAGGATCCGAAAGCCGTTTATTGCTTGGCCGACTTAGTACTGCTGGATGATGGCACACCTCTATACGAGTATATTATGGTAAGAGCCATATAGAAAAGCAGAAGAATATGTAATTGAATAGGGGAGTTTATAGGATACGGTAGCGGTTCAATTCCCGCCGGTAGACTCATATGGTCAGATTTCTTTCCGTACCGTGAGAAATTTAGAACTAGCTGACTCCACACAGAAGCACCAGACGACATTTTCACCGGAAAGCACTGGTTTCTATGCATTTCTATGAAATACCTTCAGATGACGTGTCGCTGTCGTGTTTCATAGAAATATATTTCTATAGTTTCTACGTGTAGCAACGACACGCCGGTCGTCTGCTGCTGCTGTGTGGAGTCGGCGACGAACTGGCACCTTTATTCATTTCATATTTGTGTAATCCACCTGGGGAGCAAACCCAGAATCTCAATAGTTGTCAAGAAAACAATTTATTTACTGTTTATTCCTTTTCAGAACTACTCTTCCATCACCTACACAAACTACCACCACCACAAACTCTTCCGAGGAGTCTGCGGGTCCAAGCAGTGTGGCCTCAATCTGACTCATGCCGAAGATCTGACGGCCGCAGGTTTAGTTCTCAAAGAGTGCTTGAACAATTCCATCTACGAGAGCTATGGGCTTCAGGTAAGAACTAGGTTTTGGTTATACTAGGTTATGGTGGTAGGTTTTGAAGAGGCACTTCTTAGGAAGTTTAGAAGGAAGGAACGACAGTTACTTGTGGTTGTAACTGCTTTATTTCTGACAATTTGTGACTAGCCTTAAAAATATGTCCTTTTAATGAACATTGTAACAGAGAGCGTACCTAAATCTTAAAGCCCGGCAACGCACCTGTAACTCCACTGGGACTGCGGGTGTCTATGGGCGACGGTAATCACTTACCATCAGGTGATACGTCTGCTCGTTTGCGCCCTGTCACATAAAAACTGTCCTTTATATCGAATCGAAATCATTCCGTTAAATAACAGAAGTCGCAAAATCTCGATGTAGGTACTAGTTAATTTACAGCTGCATTTGCTGCTGGTTCTTTCACCAGTTTTGTAACTTTCAACCTTAACCCGTATGCCTAAGACCTTCAATCCTCCATCAGGTGGAGACCCTCAAAGTCCGCTACTGCAAGACTAAAGGGGACTACGTGCCTCCTGATGCCCTGGACTACTCCCTCGGAGCCATAATACTGCTACTGCTGCTTGTGAACCTGGGATGTTCAGCTTACTACTTCTTATGGCCTGGAGAGAAAGGTTCAGGTACGAACACAAATGTGTTGTATTTTTTTTTAGGTAAAGAACTTGAAGAAATCAAACTGCCTAAGGCGGGACTCGATTCCACGACCTTCCGCTTGCCTAGCGACTGCTCTTCCAACTGACAGTTAATTTTATCAAGTTGTTTACTTAAAAAAAATGAGTTAGAGAAGCGACTCTATTCGCTAAGAAATTGTAATAACGACTAAATGTGTTGTATATTCTTTACTAGCTTTTGCCCACGGCTTCACCCGCGTGAAATTTAGTTTGTCACAGATCGTCATAAATTATAGCCTATAATGTTAATCTAGGTTATAAACAATAATACTGTAAAGTTTCATCAAAATCCGTTCAGTAGTTTTTGCGCGAAAAAATAACAAACATCCAGACATCCAAACATGCAAACTTTCGCATTTATAATATTAGTAGGATTATGATGGTGACAATTACCCACATTTTGTAGGGAACATTTGAGTCAACAGAATAAAATCTGAACTACCTATCTGTTTATGGGTACCTAATGAACTGTTTGCAAAATTATTTGGAAGTATGAAAAACATTTCCCCCTTTTACCAATAAATGTGTTATACGCATTTAACACTAGTTTCTAGTTTTCAATTAATGTTGACTAGTTAGAAAGTCTAGCATTGAAGAGCTCAACTATGGGTGAATGCTTTTACCATCTAAGCCACCATCTAATCTATTAGGAGATAAGAATATTGAAGGGCTAGTCGATTTTTTATTAAAATGACCGTTTTTCTAACAGGTAACAGGTACATGTTGGCTTTCTGCGTCCAAAAGAACTGGAAAGCTCTGAAGTATGGTGGAAGTGCTGAAGGTGGAATCTTCAAATGCTTCCAGGCTTTAAGGTAAGGTTAAACCCTTACATCACCATCATCATTTCAGCCTAAGAACATCCTCTGTTGTATGGAGTCCAATGATTTCCAGACTTGCCATGCTACGTTTATGAGGTCGTTGATTCATCTTGTGGGCCATTTATTAAGATCTGCTGATGTTTACCCAAAATTGGGCAAATAAATGAATGAATTTGTAAAATTTTAATTTTTGAAGGCATCATCTATGAAAAATGAGTATCGAGAAGTTTGTGTTTTTACCTGCTTCAAAACGTTGTGGAGCAAATGACAGTTTTACTTGTTGACATCTGTAATATTTAGGTACCATTTGTTTCAGATTCTACACCATGGTGATGATCCTCGGCCTCCATTCTATGATCTTCATCGGATATGGATACACTGCCAACCCTGAGTTTATTGAACATGTAAGTTTTTTCTAAAAAAAAATGTTTTAAGTTACGTCTAATATTACGTGTGGTAAGGTCGCGGGAGGTGCCTGGATGCGAGCGGCGCAGGATCGGTCTTTGTAAATCCTTGGTGGAAGCCTTTGTCCAGCAGTGGCTTCGGCTGAAACGAACGAACGAATATTATTACGTGTCTGACTAATACGAGTCTCTTATTTAAAATTTTTAATTTTGTCTCGAATAAGTGTGATATATGTTTTGTTTATCGAATCTTGTTAAGGATGTTTCTACTGGTTGCATGTGACATGAGTATTTTTTTGATTTCCATTTTAACATTTGGTGTTTCGGGCAAATTTTCAAGAGTCACTATTTTTAGGAACTCTCTATCAGCACGACGGGGTAGAGTATTTTTTATAAAAATTTCAACGATAACATTATCATACCAAGGTCTTTATCTAAATAATCAATAATCAACAACACATAATATGCAATAAAAATTTTGAATTTGAATTGGAATCCTTGTCGTGCTATCTGAATAGTGGACACAATCACCTTACATGCACAATCAAGTTATGCCTTATGATCTATTAAACACCGACAAGTACCTATGTCAAAATTCGCCTCAATATCCGCTCTGAATTACTTAAAACAAAATAGCCCATTAATACCGCAATAAAAAGGTAAAAGTGTAAGTAACCCAATGCCGCTTGCCTCCATTCAATTTGGCCAACTCTGGGGTTACACAACATCAGAATGGTATGTCACACTTGGGAGCATTACTGTGAACGATCTTGTTACATAAAGTAATAGTAACAGACAGTAATAAAATTTTCGTCTAGTGGTGTTGTCAAGGTAAGGGATATAAAGTAATGAGAATCATTTTACTCAAAAATATCGTTCTTTAAGGCTGAGTTGCATAATTTTGACTTTAACCGTAACTATAACTTTAACCGGTGTTTTTGTCTGGAGTTTCACAGGTTGGTCATATAGTTAAAGTAAGATGGATAAGTAAGATTAGGTTATGATGTGATTGACATACTCTGTAAAAGTCCCTCATACCCCATAATTAATAAAATTTATTCTAGTTGAACTCTGGCTTAAATAGTCATTTAGTATGGAAATGACATTTTAATCCAGGGTTCATCCTAGGTGTAACTTTTTACTATAAGGGGGCTAGGGTTTGAGATAATGTTTTTCGCGCTCATGTCTTCGCGCAAGTGGGTTTGGTTGGTGGTAGGGCTTGTTCTAAGTCCGCCTGGCTAGCTACCACCATCATACCTAAGTCTGTCGCCATAACAACAATGTTAACAGCATTGTTGTGTTCCGGCAGTTAGAGGTAAGATAGCCAGTTCCTCCGTGGTTGAGGATTCCGGGTGAAGCTTGCTTCCACCTTTGGCCTGATCATCACTTACCATCAGGTGAGATATAGGGCAAGAGCTTCCTCGTTGTGTATAAAAAAAAAGTGTCCGCACGCAAAAGGCTTTTCGCGCTTGTGAATTCGCGCAAGCGTTTTTCACGTAAACGTCTTTCGCGCAAGTTAGTGTCCTAATACGATTTAATTACATACCTACCGACTTAAATTACTAAAAATTGGTGATATTTTCGTTAACTAGCACTAAGCTGCTAATTCGATGGCAGTGATAAAACACACCTTATTTCAAAATGTTAAGGTCACGTTTCAACATGAGCCTCTGGGGCCATAATATTAGCGGTTTGAGTGTAAGGTCATTGACATTTTATTATAAAAAATAATATTTTTTGTTTAGATTATACATTTTTGAAACTGAACAACTGGGTTTAAGTAATATAAAAGATACATAAAAATAATAAATAATCATGATTTTTGAGATATTAATGACGATAACACAGTGTACGAGACTATTTATTGCAAAGATTCAGAACTTCCTATGGTCAGAATATTTCAAAAATAACTACACAATGTGGTATTTGAAATCACGCAAAAATTCACAAAAACAATGCTAGTGTCCCAATACTGAATGTGTTAATTACCTTTCATTGAAACATTATCCGTTCCGCGGGTTTCATGGCCCAACATGCGCGTACGACGATCGACCGGTTTTTAGGGCGCTACGGTCTAATGCCCAACTATTGCCTCTTATTTCTATTGAGACAGGGTTCAATATTGCATATTTTTATTGTGTCTTAACGATAGTTTAAAAGCCCTTTTGATGTTCTTATTTGTATAAGCAGAAGGGTCAGTTTACCTATCTACTAATAGTTAAAGGCAGTTTAAGCAATATTTTCCTATCCAAAATGGCCTTCGGTAGAATGAATTGACTTGTTGACTTGAATTTGGAAATTTTAAAAAATGTATTGTAACAGAATTGTAAGTGGGTATGCACTGTCAACAATCACAGCAATCATAGTTATTTTTTGCGTTTCTTGGAAATATCAGTAGGTAGGTGTTACTAGGTATTACACATACCACCGCACAAAATAATGAGAAATACCACAATAGGGATGTTTCCTGGAAAAAAAGCAAGAGTTTTAATTTAAAAAATGCTCGACACGTATTTTTCACTTTTTCAAACTAATGGAAATTTAAAGAGAAAAAGCGCAGCAAAGTTCAAAACAAGAAGCCCGTGACGTCAATGAGTGCTTAAAAGTGCAGCACTTTGTGACGTCGCGCGGAACTTCAACGCACCATAACTTTGTAATTACTTGTTTGATTGACAATTAAAAATATACGTGTCCAATATTTTTAATTATTACAATAGACGGACTAAAAATTTTTTTTTAGAAAACTATTGTACCGAAGTAGAGATAAATTTACGGATACCGGCAAATATGTAACTCTATTTTTCCTTGTATTAGTGCTCATCACACTAAAATTTGCCCCTGACGGGATTCGAACCGCAACCACATCTGACGATGTCCACTACGCTGACCACAAGGCCAGCACGCCTATTACTAAAATGGAATTAGTTCAAATAATGTCTTGGAAAGAGAATGTTATCTTTCCTTGCAATATAGAAGTCAAGGTCAACATTGTTTTCGTCATGTGTTTGCATGACGTTGAAACCAGTTAGTTTCAAACAGCTGATAATGTAACTGACCATAGTCAAGTTTTAACTCTTGCTTATGGGAAAGAGCCAATACCGTAAGTGTCGTAAAAGATGAATGTTGAAGAAAAAATTTGGTCATAATAAATAACATTACATTATCAGCCACCAACCCATATCAAAATCGAAACAGAAAAATTGTCTGTTTTGAAAATAAACCGAAGCTCCTATTAAAATACAGGGTGTCCTAAAAAGTAGTGTCAAGCTGAAGCCCAGAGGTAGAGCATCACTAGGGCTACCTACCCTAATCACTCTCAATTTGTAGGGAATCGTAAATATTATACGCATCAAATAACAATATTATTTTCATTAAAGAATAATTGTTTTGATTAGATATTATCTTGTAAAGAAGACGTGGCGTGGAGAGCACAGAAACGTTTGTATTCTACAGGATGGAAACGTTAAGTGATCTCACTCGATTATTTCTAAGCATATCGAAAAACTGATTACTGATTCTGAAAGTGCTTCACAAGCTCTTTCAAACAGTACTAATGATAGGTTACAGAATAAACTGGATATATCCGAAAATTCAATGTTTCCAGCTTCCATACATTTAGTACAGCCACAGTCATGGCACTCATGTCTTGATAATATTATAGAAAGTAAAGCCTTAAACCAATGTTTTCAAAGAATAATTTTAAATAAGAATGCAACTTACGAGTTCATTTTAAGTGTTTATTATTTAATAAAATAAAATACTTTCAATATTGTTTGGCTGGCATACATTTAGTATGGAGGCTACATTTAATTTTTTGATAGATCCAGTTAATTCTGTAACCTATTATTGGTACCGTTGGATAGAGCTAGTGAAGCACTTTCAGGATCAGTAACCAGCTTTTCGATATCTTGTATAGTTTAGAAATATCGAATGAGATCACTTATCGTTTCCACCCTGTATACCTACAAGACCAAGGCGTTGAAAAGGGTAAAAAAAACGAACAGCTGATTATGCAAGTTCTCAAAACAAAACAAACATCGTGACCTACAGTGTCAATGACCTCATTGCGGTTTGCAGCGTGAGTTTATTTCAAGTTTAGTTGGCAGGTTTAAAATTAAGTTCAAAAGATTGTTTACATTAAAAAATTCATTTTCGTCGTACCGGTCATTGCAAGACTAGATTTTAGTAAAATATAATTTTATCTATTAATCTGTATAATTACATATTATGTGGACGGAAGACATAAAGCAGGAAGGCGCTGGACGCAGGCCGCTACCAACCGGTCAACATGGAAATCATTGGGAGAGGCTTATGTTCAGCAGTGACGTCCTATGGCTGAAATGATGATGATAATAATTCTGTCTACTAATAGGATTTTAAATTATAATTACATAATTTATTTTGTTTATTCACTAATATTTTTAATGTCATTCTGTAGGTACTATGGAGTCATGGAGGTCGAAATCTAATCTATGCATGCATCGATATTTATTTTAAGACTACCTATTTGAAATATTAAAGTAATTTTTTTCATAATGGCTTATATTCTGTCTGTACCTATTATCTACTTACGAGTAGGTAAGTAGGTTTGAAAACTGCATTCAATACTTGTAAATTTTGAAAGAGGTCTACTATAGCCTGACCAGGAACATAAAAACCCTCGCCATATGCGGAAAACTAATGGTACTAATTTCTTTTAATGGCAACAGTAACTAAAAACTTCATTGACATGTCACCTTGCATGTCAGTCTATTGCTGTCAAAGTGTAAACAAACTTTATTTTAAATGTGCGCAATTGATTTTGTGAATGAAATTGCTAAAATCTTTTTATAGTCGTGAAAGAAAAGTGGTTCACAATGTGTTAAAGTATTTGTCGAAGAGAAATACCAAGGGTTCGGACAATATTTTCATTGAAAATGTTTCCAATAAAGGTTGTCAAATTGACTGACATGTTTATCGTATAGTACAGTCCACTATGAAAATTAGCTGTGGTTTGTTTCAACTACCTATTTTAAAGTTTTTTGTCACTTTCTAAAAGTTGAATTTATGGAATTGGGAAAGAAGTACCGAGTTTGAAGCGTTCATGAGCAGACATTGCAGTTGAATATTCAAGTTCTGAATTTGATTATTGATGAATAATAAAATAAATCCTACTAGTTCGATTGATGGTTTCATTTAATTTATTTAAACCTATAATAATATTTTTTCGTTAATTTATGAAAATATCAAATTAGCCCGTAATCCTGAATCCTGAAACATAAAGTTAGCCTATTAATTTAACACAAGTACGACTGTACTCAGTGTTGCACTATCAAATGCAATTGAAGCGCCTCTATGCCAGGGTTTTTATGTTCCTGGTCAGGCTATACTTACTATAAACATGTTGAGAAACTCCGAGAATATTGCAAGTCGGCCATGATCGAAGCAAAGATGAAAGCATAAGTATAGCTTATGCTAACTTTGCTATGAATTTTGACCTTGTAGCATAGATTCTGGCTAATGTAAAGATAGCCGGTTGCCGGTATTATTGCTACACTTTTAAAAAACTTATCACAATTTTGATATAATTATGTGAAAGTGACTCTGCTTGTTAGTCAAGGTTTAAGTGGCAAATTTTTGCAAACTAATTTGAACATCATTATCTTCAGAATGATTCCAAAATGAAAAAAAAATGGTTTAAAAAGACATCTTGTAGAGTCTATCCAAAAGCCATTACTTACATGTGTGCCTAAATATCTAAAATATGTAAGCATATTTAAATCAGTTCTATGGTTTGAAGCTTTTCTTAGTAGTCATCAGCCAGCCAGTCAGTCAGCAGGAGCACTACCCCCGGGCCCCCTAATTTTTACAGAGGCAATACTGACCAAACAAGCGTTAATGTTATCTATATATATATAAAAGAAAGTCGTGTTAGTTACTTCGCTTATAACTCAAGAACGGCTGAACCGATTTAGCTGAAAATTGTCAGGGAGGTAGTTTAGAGCCAGGAGAAGGACATAGGATACTTTTTATCCCATTCGAAATTTAAAAAAAAGTCTGCTTATTTATTGCCATTAAGGCGGAACAAAGTTCGCCGGGTCAGCTATCCCGTTAGAAATTTTAAAAAAAGTCTGCTTATTTATTGCCATTAAGGCGGAACAAAGTTCGCCGGGTCAGCTAGTTTTATCAAAAATAAATTACCACTTTAGCTCCCTTTCCGATCGTACAGTATAAAATGGCCAAGGAAATTCCAACATTATTTATATCGGATATAGGTATACTTTAGGTCCTTTCCCTTCGCATAGCGCTAGCGCACAGAAGCGGTCAGCTAACTATTGCGGTTACTTGTTATTACGCCACTAGTTAAATGCAGTTTAACTTGTGGTGAAATGCTCTTAACGGCTTAGTACCTGTACTTTGCGATGTTTAAGTTGTTTCTAGATGGAAGGCTCGTATGATGAAACCGTTTGGGCAAACTATAAGCAGGTTTCCTCGATACACCGACGATTTTGTGAAGGTCGCGGAAAGTGCGTGAGGCGGACAGCGCAGGACCGGTCCTTGTGGAAATCCCTGAGAAATGCTTTGTCCAGCAGTGGACGTCCTTTGGTTGAAATGAACGATGCATAGTACTGTTGACTGCACATTTAACGCTTTGCTATGTTTGCCACTAAAAGGTTCGTTTCAACCTAAATATTATTATGACGTCCAATGCTGGATAAAGGACGAAAATGTACCTACTTATTGTTGAAAAAACTTGGAGGAGGTTTACGTCCAGTCATATTAATAATAATAATGATGTCAAAGTCAAAGTCAAAATTATGAATATGATACTGAGTTCCTTCCGCCACTTCTTCTCAGCACCAGCCCATAATTATGTTGTCCCGAATTGGTGGTAGCGCAAGCTAAATTGGGGACGTGTATGTGCCCTTAAAAGGGCCCTACATACTTATTAATTATTTTGAGTTTCTTGCGCTGCTTCTTCTCAGCACTGCAGCACTGGCCCATTTTGTTGTCCCGAAGCAGTGGTAGGGTTAAAGCTGGGACATGTACAAGTGCTTTGTGAAGACCTATTAGTAAAAATAAATTACTTTAATGAGTTTTTTTCTAGAAGCGCAGTGTAAAATGTCCAAGGGTATTTATTTATTAATTTATTATTTTATTTTATTTGATATTAATTTGTTGTTTTGTTCACAGTCCTACAGCGACTTCTTCAAAGCCTTACTCTTCAACGCGCGTGTCATCGTGCAGATATTCTTCGTGATGGGAGGTTTTCTTATGGCATACAAGATGCTGACCTATGCGGAGACCCATCCCTTCAGCTTGAAGACCATACCTATGGCGCTGATCAACAGATGGCTGAGGTTTGTACCCGAATAATAAATGAATATTCTAGAGCCATCATCATTTCAGCCACAGGACGTCCACTGCTGAACATAGGCCTCCCCCAATGCTTTCCATGTTGATCGATTAGTAGCGGCCTGCGTCCAGCGCTTCCCTGCTACCTTTACGATGTCGTCGGTCCACCTTGTAGGTGGACGTCCCGCGCTGCGTTTTCCGGTACGCGGCCTAAATTCCAGANCTGCGTTTTCCGGTACGCGGCCTCCATTCCAGAACCTTTCTGCCCCATCGGCCGTCAGTTCTGCGTACTATGTGCCCTGCCCATTGCCACTTCAGCTTGCTAATACGTCGGGCTATGTCAGCGACTTTGGTTCGTTTACGGATCTCCTCATTTCTGATTCGATCTCGCAAAGAAACACCAAGCATAGCCCTCTCCATAGCACGCTGTGCAACTTTGAGCTTCTGTATAAGGCCTATAGTGAGAGGCCACGTTTCCGAGCCATAAGTTATCACTGGTAACACACATTGGTTATACACTCTAGTCTTCAGGCATTGAGGTAATTTGGACGAAAAGATGTTGCGTAGTTTCCCGAACGCTGCCCAGCCGAGTTGGATTCGACGATTGACCTCCTTCTCGAAATTGGACCTACCTAGCTGAATCGTTTGTCCGAGGTAGACATACTTGTCGACAATCTCGAGAATTGAGCTCCCAACTGAAACTGGGTAGGGCGTAACATGGACATTCGACATAAGCTTCGTTTTGTCCATGTTCTAGAGCCATCACTACATAGTATAAAATAAAGTCGCATCGCTCTCTAGACTTACGCTCGTAATGTTTACTATGAGGTCTCAAAGGTGCGTGGTCGCACAGGGCGACACACGAACCAATTACAGAGCTCTATTCAACGCTGTGCGTTCGATTTGCTGCTTCACTTAAGCAAACATCTTTTGTGAATACGGACGTTAGATCTTTAAACCTACGCAACGGATTTTAATGCGGTTTTTTAATGCATAGAGTGATTCAAGAGGAAGGTTTATGTATATTAAGCACCCGTACGAAGCCGGGGCGGGTCGCTAGTACGGGACTATTCCCACCTCTCGTTCCCACCACTGCAACTCCTGTGTAGCCAGGATCTACAGCTTGACCGCCACAAAAACCCAACCAGTGAAGGTCAAGTTTGTCCCGGGAGAAAGTTAAACTGTCATTGGACCCGCAACGAAATTAATCAGAAGAACATAGGGGGAGTTCGAAATTAAGGTTCGACTTATCCATTGCAAAGCGGATGACAGGTGACAAACAAAGGTTTAAAACCTTTAAGAAAAGATTATGCACCACGGACAATAAATTAAATTAAGGGGGCCTATCTTATGAGCAATTAGCAGGTCGCTAGTAGAGTTATACAGAATAGAGAAGCTATCGTAAGCAAACTTCTTGCTCTATTTTGGAAAGAATAAAAACTAAAGTTTGCAGACAGACAAACAGACGGACGGTTGGCACAATTTAGACCGTCTCATCGCTATAAAGCAATCTCTTCCAGACAACTTAGAGGATAGTTATACACTATCAATCAATATGACAAGAATTTGCTAATTATGTACTTTTGTTTAACAAACATTAAAATAATTGTGGAAGGAAGGTCAGCTAACATAACTGTTACTAAAGTAATGAGACAATGTTTACTCTCCGTCTGGCGGATCTATTAGCATGACTTCGTGACATCAACACGAGTCAAAACAAATTAGTAAATCAGTACTAAATCACCATTGAACTTCACGAAATATTATACAGGGTGAAATTGCCAACGATGGCATACAGTATTGTAACTTCATATAAATGGACGAAACACGAGCTTTCCTTCGAAATTCAAATCTCGGTATGCGCTCGACATGCAAAAGTCGGGGGTGTCGCGAATGTGCCACAGTTGTGTTGTTGTTTTTTAAACAGTACGTGCTTTTTTTTATAAAAATAATTACAACTACCTATTTATACAGGGTGTTAGGTAAATGGATTTATAAGCCGACACCAGCCCATGTTAACATAATTATGCATGTAAATGGTGTGGTCAAGTCAGTGATATCATCATTTTTTTTTTCATACAAAATAAAATGTATAAAATCAGATTTGTATGAAAATTAAAATTATTAAAATGATGATATCAATTTTCTGACCTCACCATACCATTTATATGCACATGTTAACATGGGCTAGTGTCCGCTTATAAACCCATTTTACCTAACACCAGCATTTTGTACGCCTCAGTCGAGGCGCATACATTTTACGGTCGCAAATTTATAAGATTTGATACTAAATCTTAATACAAAATATTTTTTAAAATTAAATCTACTAATCACAAAATAACATGCATTTTATAT
Organism: Ostrinia furnacalis; assembly: GCF_004193835.3. Classification (NCBI taxonomy): domain Eukaryota; kingdom Metazoa; phylum Arthropoda; class Insecta; order Lepidoptera; family Crambidae; genus Ostrinia; species Ostrinia furnacalis. The sequence goes on along the minus strand of NW_021134284.1, from coordinate 651,578 downwards.
CCTATTTCATTCACAAAGTATTTTGTTTGACAAAATAAAATAAAATATTACAATCACAAAATACATTCACAAAGAAGAACGGTCATCTGTGACCCCGGCCCGACAGAAACGAGACATACCTTAGTTTTTTTGTCATGTCTTAATTAGTTAAATTATATATTTTTATATTCGAAATCTATTTATAAAAGCGTACTAATACAAATAAAAAAATAGTTAAAATAAAGACAAAAAATCTTATTCGATTTGTCTCTTGGGAAATGTAATAATGTAGGTAAGTATCATGAGTAGTCTTTTGTTAAAAGGATGACAATGATTTCAATTTCACCCTGTATACAGGTTGTTTGGTAAATGGGTATATAAGCCGACACTAGCCAATGATGTTACCAATGAATGAATACCATTTATATGCCCATGTTAACATAGGCTAGTGTCGGCTCATATACCCATTTACCTAACACCCTGTATACAAAATATTATAATCATGTTTTTGTTAATACAAAAACTCATGTAAATTTTCTGCATTTGTAATAGGTAGGTATAACATTGTGTTAGTTATTGTTGAATTGTATCTACTTAAATTATTTGACATTTTGAACTTTAGAGCAGAAATGACATTAGGTTATTTTATGGAAAACACATTATTTATTCAGTTATGTATGTCAATGTCAATATGTCTAGAATCTGAAGAAATTCTCGATGAATTTTCATTTTATTTTATTAAATTAATTTCAAATATTTTTTTTTGTTGCATTTCACGAAGGCCAGTGAGCCTTACACGTGGTAAAATACATAATAATAATTATGTACACGTGCTAAAGTATGCATGACACAATAACTTGTATGGTTACATACTACCTGACCCGGCGAATTTCGTACCGTCTACGTTCATCAAAAAAAAAGTAGGGTTCTAGTGGTGAATGATTTTTTTTCATATCGGTCCATTAGTTTCGAAGCCTATTCAATACCAATAATCAAACCTTTCCTCTTTATAATATTAGTGTACATAATGATAAAACACCCAAAATACCCAGTCCATTAAAAAGTTTTATTGTATCGTGCGTGGGACATCCACCCACAAGGTGGACCGATGACCTGATAGAGGTAACAGGAAGGCGCTGGATGCCGCTACCAACCGTGCGATGTGGAATTCACAGATCACTATAAATGGTGGAAATCATTGGGGGAGGCCTATGTTCAGCAGTGGACATCCTGTGGCTGAAATGATGATAATAATTATGATGATTGTATCGAACCTTTTACCTCTATCTTAATAATCCGGCACGCAAACCACCAACCCAATCGGCTGTAAATTATCACCCTTTATATCATTCATTTGTCTACATATAATTATTATCTTCTTCATTAATCATCATCATCATTAATTCTTATAAACATTTCTTGGATTATTCCTTTACATAAGTCATTTTAACTGCATCTTATTGACGTTATACATATGTAGAGACTTTATTCATCATCATCATTATCATTATGTCACTTTATGACCCCACAAAAGGATATAATACGAGTATGCTAACAAATAAGACTTATACAAATAGACAAGATTCGATTCCATCATCGTCTCCTAAAATTGAAAAAAAAAGTGGACTTAGCACTTGACTAACTAGGTAATATTTTTTAAACAAATATTTTCCCAGTCATGAAATGACCTATTGACTTAAGGGTCTATTCCATCTACCGTCATCAGCTTTTTTTAGCTAAAAGTTCTTTTAGATTTTGAATTTGGATAAAAGAACCGAAATTTCACTGACTGACTGACTCATTCATCACGAAATGTCAAAAACTTCAATAGGCCAGTAGAATTAGATTTTAAATCGGAAATAATTCCTACAATAGAATTTAAATTATTGCTTTAATGGCTTCATTGGTTGCCCATTAAGACTCCTAGGTTTCCAAATGATTTAATGCAGGATTAAGTGCCCTTCAACCGTCATGAAGACCACTTTACGATAGGATTGTAACTGGAAAACCGAAATAACGCCCCTTCCGGGAGCCCCCACCACTTAAGCACAACTCCGTCGAAGTCGAAAACCTAGGAGAGTCTTAATGGGCAACCAATGAAGCCATTAAAGCAAAAAAAAAAAATTATTCTAAAAAGGAATTATTTCCGATTTGATTCATTTTTGTGTTTAATTCTACTCCACTACAAGTGTTAGGAATATAAAATTTTGCAACGTCTTTTAAAAGATTGCAGACTTCAAATCTCCTTCAGATTTTTAAGCTCTGTCACGTCATATTATGTCAATGTCACCCCTCCCATACCCTACTGATTGAGTTAAGTGCTAGACCTAGTTTAACTTTCGAATTCAAGTTTAGGCAATAAATTAAAAAGTTACGCAAATTAACGTTAACCTTCAAGAATATGAAGCTAGTTTCGCAATGTACTAGGCACGCATGTATATGGGTGACCTTATGTAGGTACTATCACTGTTAAATACGATCATTTCAGTGTATATAACTATTTTATGTGGCATCTTATAGAGTTGTAATAAGAGAGAGATTGCAACAAAAAAGTGGAGTCTGTTGTGCAACCGATTGTAGTAATAATGATGAATTAATAATAACAGCTAGGGACTGGAATTCACTCCCTGCTGCTGTCTTTCCCGAATACTATAATCCGGGTCCGGGTCAAGGCGAGAGTGAATAGGCACATACACACTTACGGGGCAGATGTACCACACTGTATCAACTGTATCCCACTTATAGACCACAATCGCACTTGTTGTTAAGCAACAAGTGCGATTGTGGTCAAATACCTACCTTGATAAGTATAAAAAAAGGTTATGGCTTTTTAACACAAAAAGAAGAAAAAAAAATCATTAAAAAACATTAAAAATTCCATGTTGTCATTCCTGACTCCTGGCCATCCCATTTCGATTTTAACGAGTATTTTATTCTTCTTGGGGATCCGTATTTATAACAAAATCCCTAAAGAAATAAAAGATCTTAATATAAATATGTTTAAAAATAGACTACACAGGTGGCTTATGAACCATAGTTTTTATGAAATAAAGGATTTCTTGACATTCAAATATGTATAAATGTAATTTTTGACATAGCTGACATAATTAATAATTTATTGGACGTTTATTATTGTAAAACTGTACTGTACTGTTGAAAATTGATATAATTATAATGACATTGTTTCTTTTTTATGTATTAATATTCAAACTTGCATGCTTCTTGATGTAGCAAAACATGTGGACTTATTTTATAGCTGTAACAACTGTATACCATGTTTTATGCAAATAAACAATTATTCTATTCTATTCTATTCTATTCTATTCTTTTCCAGATTGATGCCCGCTGTACTCGTAGTCATGGCTCTAGCTATGACCTGGGTGCCTCACTTGGGGTCTGGCCCCATGTGGGACGCCGTGGTCAAAAGAGAGCGGGACATGTGCCGAGCCAACTGGTGGCAGCTGGTCATCCTCATGCCTAATCTGTTCCCCTTCGAGCACCTTTGTTTGCCTCAGGCTTGGTAATTGATTTGACTTCTGATTTGATTTTTATAGTAGAACGTTTCGGGAAACGTAGTGTGGGATTTCCACCGGTTATCCTCATACCGATTTTCTTCCACTTTGAGTATCTCTGCTTCAGCACGGTAGGTAAGTGGTTTGACTACAGATAAAGCATTTATGTCTTGTAATAAGGGGCGCTCACTTATAATAAGATGAGTATACCTCTCATTCCTGTTTTAGCATTTTGTTTTGTGATGAATAAATACTAATATTCCGCCTCGGTATAATTATGTAGTGGAGAACGCCCAATTACTTAATAGAATGATGACCACCAGAGTTTAGCCGGCATTGACTGGATGTTAAAAGCGGGAGATCGTACTTTGTGGCATTCCTTCCTTGGAATCTCCCAACGCTTACGTCCGGTATTAGGCCATGAAACTGAGCTCTCTTTACCATCATCATTTCAACTAATGGCATTATCATGGCTTCTTTAACAGTTTCACTCATTTATATCTAGCGATTACATAGTTAAATTCTCTCGAATCCGGATTCCTGGATTCCATAGATATCTAGCTATGATCTCACAAAGATCCAAAATCTAACTTAGATTACTATAACTCTACCTTCACCAAATAAATAATTCATTCAAAAATTTCTCGTTCACCTTACCAACCGGCTACTAATGGACAACCTTGCGCATGAGTCGGTCAAATTGACCACTCAAATATTGTGTTACAACAGAAGTAAAATAAACCTTGGCAACCGTCAAATTGTTTGCCAGCGTAAAGAGGACATCTTGATTTTTGCAAATAATAATATGTTGCCACATTTTATGTTTGCAGTTCTGGATATTATTATTATTATTAAAATAAAATTATATGTTAAGTTCTGCTTCATGGCATTTGTAAGAGACAAATAAATAGGGCATAAAGTCTTAACCCTGTATATTGTTGGACTACGTCATCATCATCATCATCATCATTTTAACCATAGGAAGTCCACTACTGAAAATTCTCGTAGGTTCTTCCTCAATGATTTCCATATTGACCGTTTGGAAGCGGTCTGCATCCAGCGCCTTCCTGCTACCTTTATGAGGTCGTCGGTCCACCTTTTGAGTGGACCACGCTGCGCTTTCCAGTACCTGATTCCAGGATTCTGGCTAGTATCTACAATGATTAATATTGAATAGTAGTATGCCTGGATGCGGGGAGAGCAGACCGGTTGTTAAGGAAATCCTTAGGGGAGGCCTTTGTCCAGCAGTGGACGTCCTTTGGTTGAATCAATGAATGGAAGTAAACAAATAGTAATGCGACACACATGATTGCTTCGTCACGGATAGGAATCGCATAAATTGTATATTTCGACAAAACTTCGTCGGTCATACGTCATGGATTCGCATAATAATAATGCAGCGTATCCTCTGTTTTGCAATTGCATTCTAGAAATTAATTTGTAAACGTAATTAGTTAGGTATCTGGTTAAAATGGACATGAACAGTTAATTACAAATAAATAAATTGAAATTATATGAAGATGTTCTATGTTTATAAAACTTAATGTTATTTAAATGACTTGACCCACTCTGCCTTGACATACGAGTATTACTTTGGAAACTAATTGAAAAATTCACACTAAGTTTATGACAAGTATCTTCACGAGTCTTTTTATTCTACAAATCACAAACACCCATATTTTTTTCATATAATTACCTTAGTATGTTTTTGTTTTAAAAACAGCTGGCTATCAAAATAGGGCATCTCTGCAAAAGCAACAAGATTTTATCTTCGAAGGTCTACATGAGAAATTGCAAGCAACTTATCCACCATTTGCAAGATTGCTAATACGTTTTAGTAAAATGCCACAGCGTTACTATTTTCGTCTGTATAAAAGGTTTAAAAATTGAGTCATTCGACATTAATTAATAATTGTATAGTTGTCGGCCGTTTGGCGTAGCGGTTCAATGGACTACTATGCCGAGAGGTCCGGGGTTCGATTCCCGGGGCAGAAATTGAAATGAAGAATTTTAATTTCTGAGACGGGTCTGGGTGTTACTATGTATAATATGTATGCATTTAAAAAAAAAGTATATAAGTAGTATATCCGTTAAGCTAGCACCCATAACACAAGCATTAAGTTGCTTACTTTGAGGCTAGCTGGCGCTGTGTGAAATTGTCCAAAGATTTATTTATAGTTAGCAATGACCTTCGAATAGACGTACTGACCTATTTCGTAGATGATCAGACAATATTAATTTCTTTATTGAATTATTACTATAATTTTCTGCTTTACTTTATTCATTTTGCTGAAGGTCAGCCTTGGAAGTTTGGAAATTATGTCAAGTATTTACTATCTAGAATCTTAAGGATTCCCATAAATCTTTTTTTTTGTGTAAAAGATTATTAGCAATTTGTATTGCCCAAATAACTAATAGTCCCGTTAGCCCCTCGTGGTAAGCTAAATAAGCTTGTGTTACGAGTGGGCTCACCACAATAGTCGAGCGGTGGTGGAATTCGAACCCGCGTTACAACTTTGTACTTTTTTTTTGCCAGAGGCTAATGAAGGATTTGGCTTATATTTACCACACTAACTGCAGACTTCTGCAGTGTAGACAAAATTACCTAATGATGATAATGATGTAATTCCCCAGGTACCTTGGCACAGACACGCAGCTCTTCCTCATAACCCTGGTGGTGATGCTGATCATATGGCGGTGGCCGAGGAGTGGGGTCCCGGTGCTGACGTCTGTCATGGCCATCAGTCTCATCATACCCTTCCTGCAGAGCTACTTCATGGAACTGCTGCCTATAAGAGTCAGTCTTTTCCCAGAGTAAGTTTATTTTTATGTTATAGTGACTCCTAATTTAAAATTTACTTATTAAGGGAGAGTCCGCTAATTTGGACCAGTTTTTTTCAATCCCATTTTACACATAGTTTTCTTTTGTTTTTGCTAATGTCCATGGTATATAATAAAAGATACATTATTCAACTTACTATTTCATAAGTATTAATTAACATGATTGTTGTATATTTAGCACAAATCAACAAAGTACGAGTTCAGAGCTTCGGTCCAATTTAGCCAACCGGTTCGATAATTTGTACCACAGGGTTACTAAATTGGATTTCAATAAATTTCAAGCTTATAAAAAAACTAAGGCAAAATATTATGCGATACATTCTTAACAAATTAGGAAACGAAAAGGAACAGTAGTTAAAAAAGGAACATAGACAATCGATATTGTTTTACACGATATCACGATTTTGAGTACAAGTTTTGTAATTCCAATTATCGTAACGCACACTTGTACCTAATCTACTTTGCCAGTCTTTTGCTTTCATTTATTGTTATTCAAACATAACTATGCTATTATAACTTCAAAATATGATTTACTAAAAAAAATTTCAAAATCCTTTGGTAAAGTTCCATACAACTTGATGTGGTACAATTTAGCCGACTAGGTGATAGTGCTTTTTAAAAAATCGGTAAAAAATATAGCTTATAAATACCGAAAAATGTTTCAAATAATTGTAATCCACACTAATTTACGCTTCTAAATAATATATTAGAAACACCCTGTGATTAAATTTAACAAAATTACAAACTAAACGTGTATTGTCAAAAGTTACTTGAAAACAATGAAAAAATACTTTTCAAAATAAAACACACGTGTTTGTTGTCACGGCAAAAACCACATGGCCGATATTAATTTATTTTAGTTGTGTATCGCTGAGTGTTGCAATTACAGACATTCAATAAATACTTTACGAAATATGAGGGTGGCTACAATTTACCCGGCGGTACAATATACCGAACTCTCCCCTATATTTTTTTTACTACAAAATCTTGATCTGCGACTTTGCGTCTGCTTTTGAAACATGTTGTTTTTAGGATTATTTATTTGCAAATATTCTAAATCTGAATATTTGTGATTGAAAATATTTAACTATATCTATTGTGGTGAATCCATTCGTAACAAAAGCATATTATATTTAACTAAGCTTGAAGGATTAACGGTCCTTTAAATTAAAAAATAAAATTGTTTCATTGTTTGATTTACTAGGTGCATACATGCAGTGCAGTACCCATGTGTATAATACGATGAACATTTCATTCAAATCAAATCAAATCAAATCAAATAAAATCAAATCAGTTTATTTGCGTTGTCAACTCTTTCTCGTTTCCATTTTCGTCAATATTGTATACTTTTGTTTTCAGATCTATCCGAGACATCTTCGGGTCAAACCTGACGTTCTACCACGCATATGTGTCAGCTCAAGGCAACTGGGCTGGGTACCACCTGGGCGTCTTGACAGCCTACTTCTACCACCGGGCTCAGACTGAGAAGTGGAACTTGGGCAATTCTCTCGTAAGTTTCTAACGTTTCTAATTAGGGGAGACTGGGGCTGGTTTTAACAGGGGTAAATACTAACAGCGTAATTACATAGAACCTATTCGACTTACCACGCTAATTCCAACGCACTTTCTGCCTACGAATACGCGCGAACGTGTCTCGACTTGTAAGTTGCCGGCCAAGCGTCACGGGAGCAGGTTGCGTCAGACGCCTCCAATTTCACAGGAAAATGAACTTTTTTACGTGTTTAATTTTTTGCATTACTCTTTAAATATGTATCGTAGAAAATNTTAATCATTGAATGAAGTTACCAACCAGTTGGTAACTGACATTGTTATTAGTTACTAACCTGCTAATGACGTTTTAATGAAAATAATAGAAATCAATATTGATTAAATAAACAACTTAAAAAATCGAACTGCCTAATAGGCCAGAAGAATTACATTTAAAATCGGAAATAATTCATACAAAAGATATTATTGTTTTAATGGCTTCATTCGTAACCCATTTAACTATCCTAAATTTTCGACGTCGACGGAGTTGTGCTTAAGTGGTAGGGGCCCCCGAAAGGGGCATTTTTCGGACGCGTAAAGGACTTACCCTATCGAAAACTGGTCTTCATGACGGTTGAAGAGCATTTAATCCTGAATTTAATAAGACCAAATTTATATGTTTTGGACAAACTGTCCTCGTTCTTATCTTCGAAAAAGTACAAAATGTACATAATATGTATAATTAATGATCCTCTCCACGTCCAAAGGCTCGATACCCGCAGGATTCCAAGTTTTGAAAATGACCGCCTCAACCAGTGTAACCCTGTCAAGGCTTACGAGCTGGATGCGCCTATATCTTGTTCGTCCCAGCCATTCGATACGTTGCCTAATCGATGCCTGGTATGGAAACACAGAGTCGTTCAGGAGAGTGCAAGAAAGAGGTGCAGTAACCGCAGTTAGGGACGACTGGGACGAACAAGGATAGGTGCATCCAGCTCTTAAGCATTGACTCAACCAGCTTAACCCTGTTAAGCTGGTTGAGNTGAATTTTCGGTAGGTGATCTTTCAAGTCTTTGATGTTATTTTATGAAGTTATTAACCGCTTTCAATACGAGAATAGTATGTAAATTAATACTCATATAACTAGGAATATACTAGGGATATTTTTAAATAATTTTTATTTTGAAAATATAAAAAAATAAAACGTTTAATCATTGAATGAAGTAACCAACCAGTTGGTAACTGACATTGTTATTAGTTACTAACCTGCTAATGACGTTTTAATGAAAATAATAGAAATCAATATTGATTAAATAAACAACTTAAAATATCGAACTGCCTAATAGGCCAGTAGAATTACATTTGAAATCGGAAATAATTCATACAAAAGATATTATTGTTTTAATGGCTTCATTTGTAACCCATTAAACTATCCTAAAAGTTCGACGTCGACGGAGTTGTGCTTAAGTGGCGGGGGCCCCGCATTTTTCGGACGCGTAAAGGACTTACCCTATCGAAAACTTGTCTTCATGACGGTTGAAGAGCATTTAATCCTGCATTTAATAAGACTAAATTCATATGTTTTGGACAAACTGTCCTCGTGCTTATCTTCGAAAAAGTACAAAATGTACATATAATTAATGATCCTCTCCACGTCCAATGGCTCGATACCCGCAGGATTCCAAGTTTTGACAATGACCGCCTCAACCAGTGTAACCCTGTCAAGGCTTACGAGCTGGATGCGCCTATATCTTGTTCGTCCCAGCCATTCGATACGTTGCCTAATCGATGCCTGGTATGGAAACACAGAGTCGTTCAGGAGAGTGCAAGAAAGAGGTGCAGTAACCGCAGTTAGGGACGACTGGGACGAACAAGGATAGGTTCATCCAGCTCTTAAGCATTGACAGGGTTAAGCTGGTTGAGTCGGCCTTTTACAAGGCTTGGGAGCCTGCGAGTGACGAGCCATTGTACGTAGAGAGGGTCAATAATTATACGTACATTTTGTACTTTTTCGAAGATAAGCACGAGTACGGTTTGTCCAATACATATGAATTTGGTCTTATTCAATGCAGGATTAAATGCCCTTCAACCGTCATGGAGACCAGTTTTCGATAGGGTAAGTCCTTTACGAGATATAACCGTAAAACCGAAAAAACGCCCCTTTCGGGGGCCCCCACCACTTAAGCACAACTCCGTCGAAGTCGAAAATTTAGGATAGTCTTAATGGGTAACAAATGAAGCCATCAAAACAATAAAATCTTTTGTAGGAATTATTTCCGATTTCAAATGTAATTCTACTGGCCTATTAGGCAGTTCGATTTTTAAGTTGTTTATTTAATCAATATTGATTTCTATTATTTTCATTAAAACGTCATTAGCAGGTTAGTAACTAATAACAATGTCAGTTACCAACTGGTTGGTAACTTCATTCAATGATTAAACTTTTTATTTTTTTATATTTCTCAAAAATTATTTTCAAAATATCCCTAGTATATTCCTAGTTNTTGTGACAAAACACCACAGAAACAAGACTCGCAGAGCGAGGGCGATAAGCTCGACGAACTCGGAGCGCAGCGCATGCGAGCGGGCGGGCGAGGCGGAGCGCACGTCCGTACCGTGCGATAGACTACGACAAGCGCGCGCTCTACTGGGCGGCGCTGGATCCCCCAGCCATAGAGTATATCTACCTCAATGGCACTGGCAGGAAGTTATTAGCAGACAACATACTCATGCCGTACGCGCTCACTCTGTACGGAGAGAAGGTGTTTTGGGGTGACTGGAATACTGGTAAGTTATGTACTCGTATGTATTGGTGTTGGTGGGGGAATCGTTGAGCTAGTGCCAGTCTGTGTTCAACTATCACTCGGGTCGGACGTTCCTATCGCAAGACTGATGGTTCACTCAGTTCCGATACAACTCTAGTGCTGTAATTATTTTCGTGAATACACTGAGTTCATTAATTTTTACGAGTGGATTTTGCCTGAGACCTACGCCATGAACCCTGAACCAGAGGACCCTGTCGCCAGCGACAGCGACGCTCATCCATCCCTGTACCTCTAGCATGAATAACTTTCGTCTTCAAATCGTTTGCGTATTCGACAAAATTAGTTACTCAACCTTCGAATTAAACGATAACGTGACAATTTTGATTCTCAAAATAAGTTTCGTGCAACCATTTTTCATACTAAGTTCACTTTACGACACGTTCACAAGGGCGCTGTTGCAGTTTTCGTACTAAATCTGCATACGATTCGAACTCGAAAGTTTTTCGTGCTAGCCGTACTGGTCTCGACAATTATAACTAACAATGTAAATACACGCGGTCGCGGTCTCGGAGCTCTCCGAAAGCGGGAAAGCTAGCGACCGCCTCCCCGCCGCGGGCTGCGGCGATAGCGCTGTGTGACATGAACCGCTCCGCGACCGCTTCGCGCTGGATCGCTTTAAGAGCGTTNTGTTTATTTTATGAACGGTAAGGAACCGCATTTAATTTTATTAGTGTTTCTAATAAACATTGATTATTATTTTGTTGTTTATCTTAGCCAAAATCCCATTCCTAACTATAAATCATTTCTTACCCCCCCTGTTAAAACTTTCCCCAGCGATGTTAAAACCAACCCCAAACCGGGGGTAAGATCTAACAAGTGACTTGTTTGGCAAAACTCGATTTTTCTCAGATATGGTAATTATTATATACATTTTGTTGTACTTTACGTAAAGCTCATTAAATTTGACATCACGTACCAAAAAACCATGTTTCTTGCTAAAGCAGTTTAGAAAATATTACGCTCAAATCAAAATTTGTTAGAACCAGCCCCAGTCTCCCCTACACTTTAAAGTACTTGGAATTTAGACTCATCATCATCATCATAATTTCAGCCATAGGACGTCCACTGCTGAACATAGGCCTCGTCTAATGCTTTCCACGTTGATCGATTGGTAGCGGCCTGCGTCCAGCGCTTCCCTACTACTTTTACGATGTCGTCGGTCCACCTTGTAGGTGGATATCCCACTTTATGGACTCCCACTGGAAATCAGAGTACTTACGAGTTTTAAGCATGAATTCGTAGTATTTGGAAGCTGACATTTATTACTCACTTGCATTATCAAAATGAGAAAGTTAACAAAAGAAACACTTTTAGTTGTTTATTTGGTTTTTACAAATGCATTCTCCCTGCGGGGTAGTAAAATAAATTAAAGTAGGTAATTGAACCAAAATGGCAACCACTCAGCTTGTGTCAGACCTAAGTAGGTAAACCGTAAGTGATGAAGCTGTACAAAGTACCTCTGTTGAAATATTCAGCTGTTCAAAAATATTCTGGGCAACTTTTAGTAAGACGACATCATAAGCTTGCTAAAAACTTCTATTCGAAAGGGATGTAAACTAACTACAGTAATTGCCTGAAGGCACCTAGCAGTCTAACTTGTTCAACACTTTTCATTACATTCAAATATCACATTTAACTTACTTTTTCCAGCTCCTCAAACTCCTGTTCCTCGCGTCAGTCCCGATTGCTTTCGGAGCAGTCTTGATGGGCTGGGACCTTCACCACAGGGAGGCATCGGCCCTCGAGTCCGCTGTCTTCAACGCGTTGAACCAGAACTTCTTCGCTCTAGCCATGTGTGTCTTCATCATTGGATACTTCTACAGATTAAACAGTGAGTAGAACATAATTATTACTACTACTAAACTAACCAATAGACAAAATATTTACATGTCTCTAGTAAATTACAGAAAGTCGTTTTCCTACAGTGAAGATTAATGGCCTAATAACTTTAAAAAATACTAAGTTGTGTTTCGATTATCATACGAAATTCTTAATACGGAACTGATGATAGCGTTTGATACCGTTTAAAGATATGTTTTGCAAATGAATTAATAAGGAAAGTTATTTAATATTTTTCTTTTTATCTATCACAGAAGTGATTATAACATAAACACTAAATAAATCAGCAAATTCACAGAGGTGTTCCGCAAGGATTAACTTTAAGACCTTTTCTGTTAAAGGCAACTCTTATACCTCAAAACTTGAATTAATCAATTGATATTTTTACAGAAATCTACGTAGGCTCAGTAGAGTGGGGTCCCCTCCAGCCTCTGGGTAGGATGTCGTACTGCGCTATGTTGTTGCACGCCACAGTCCTGAGGACATATGGAGGACAGATGAGGAGGTCTTTCTATGCTACCGACTACACCGCGGTAAGTAAATGATATAATAATATAATTGTTTAATAAGTATTTGAAATTGTAACCGTCCCTAAGAATTAGACCAAGAATCAACATTTATATGGGACGGAGTCATATTCAAATTCGAATTCAAATAGTTTATTCAGTACATAGGCCCTTTCCAGGGCACTTAATCACGTCCCAAATAGTTATAGCTTGCCTTACCACCATTTCGGGACAATATATGGGCTGGTGCTGAGAAGAAGTGGCGGAAGAAACTCAGTCACCTTTGTCAGCCACTTTTTCAATCCAATACAGTACTTTGTTGCTTACATGATACGCAACAGAGCATATAAAATATAAATCAATGCAGTAGTTTTGGAATCCACAGACCAAGATTCACAAAACTGCAATTTTAAAATGTACATTACCTAACCTTTTCGATTGCCATTTTATGTTTACTATTTACGTAATTTGATTTGTTTTGATACTGTTCACCAGATAATGCTCTTCGCGGGAATCGTATGCACCACATACCTCTGGGCGCTTCCCCTATATCTCTTCGTGGAAGCCCCAGCCTGCCAGCTTCAAAAGATCCTCTTAGGCCCTAAGAGGAAGCCTAAAATGGAGCAGGAAGACAACAACGGAAACCAGGTCAAGCCTGGCATATCAACGGTGTCAGTGTCCACTGTGTCTACTCATATTTAGGTGGTTAGATTTAGGGTTAGATTTTGGGTAAGTTGAGATTCGACCGGACAAAGACTTGGGTCCTTACAAAATAATGCTCAAAATTTGATTCTTACACCCATATTCACAAACATTACTATGAGGTCTCACAGTCCATGTGGACGCACAGGGTCACTCACACACGGACCAATCACAGAGTTCTATTCAACGCTGTGCGTTCGATTTGCGGATACGGGTGTTAGATTTGTCCTATAATGGGTCAATTTATTGAATGAAATTCATCCAATCAATGAATATAGGCAATTTCTTTGTGGTCTAGTCATCTTCAGCTTGATCATCACTTTCCATCAGACGAGATGCAGGTCATGAGCTTCCTCGTTGTGAATTAAAGAAATCAAAAGCCTTAAGCTTAATCTAAGCTTCAGATTGAATCGAGTTTTAAGTGTCATTTTGTATGGACCACAGATAGATCTTCTTTTCAATTTTCCTTTATCTGTGTTACTGTGAAACCAATGATAATTATCTTTATTTTTAAACCTATTACCATTGTCCAGTTATACATATAATAAACCTCTGATACTTAGGCACTTATTTGAATTGAGATTTCCAGCTGATTGTGCTCATCTTCTAAGTACTCAAGGATAACGTTTCTCTCTCGTCATACTGAAGCAGTGTACCAGAGGCTTAAAGATTTCCTTTTTATTGTTACTGTGTATAGTTTTACCTCTTTACCTTGTCATTTAGTTTCTAAGTTCCATAAGACTTACGTACCTGTACTTGGATTAAACCATGCAATAGTTTTCAACTTCTTATCCTGTAAGACGTTGACAAATCTTTAAGAAAGCGTTAAGTATGCAATAATTACCTGATAACAAAAATATCGGCAGATTTATTATATTGGTAGAATGATCAAATAATCAGTGTTCTATTATTGTGTCGTGCGTAACTATAGTCTGGTCGCCGAGCACGTAGAATTTTGTCCAGTGACTCCAAGCTACCCATCCTTGTCGCTCGCGAGTAAATTATGTTGCTATCGCGCTCGCACACTCACTGCGGGCGTCCGTCGCACAGTCGCGACAGCAATATAATTACGCGCGAGCGATAAGGATGGGTAGCTTGGGGTCATTGGACAAATTTCTACTTGCTCAAAGACCGGGGTTTATAACTCGATTAAGCTAACTGCGCACCTCCCCACGTTCGCCCCGTCCGTACCAGAGCGTCGATGTGACGTCACGGCTCTGCCAGGTGCGCAGTTAACTTGACCAGGCTGTAAGTCTTAAGTCTGGTATTATAATAGTATCATTTTGCTCAACATATTTTATTCTTTATTATGGATGTGATGAATAGTTAGGAATATTTTACGATAACTTTGTACCGCTAGTAATTAAGCAGATAGGCAATGTAAATATTATGTTTAATAAAAAATATGTTACGAAGTGGAAGTTTTATTGCTAAGTGAACCCATATTTTTCGTTGTGTAAGTTTTTAGTTGGAAAATCCAATTTTTAAGTTCCTAGATAACTTAATTACCGCTTTTTCCTGTTTTCATTCTCGTATAAAAAACTTCTTCTTATTTTGCTTATGGCTAGGTCTATGGGTCTATGCTATGGCCAGGTCAATTGTCAAATCTACCACTTGTCAGTTTCTAGTTTCTAGTGGCAAGAAAAAACTATTTTTATCAATAGATAATTAATATTCGGCACAATAGTGCCGAATATTAATTAACTTAAGTGTTCGTGAACGTGCCGGAGTTGTAGTCTAGGAAAATGAAAAGAAAAACAGTGCAATATCATTTAAAATTCTCTAGAAGTGAAATTGCAGTAAAGTGCCACTTCTTCACTGAAACTCAAGCAAATCGGGGACATAATAATATCATCTACTAAATCATCTATTAATCATCAATACAGTGGGTTGCTATTACATTATTACTGTAGGTTTGTTGTCGACACGAAAAGAAGCAGAAGTGGTTTGCTTGACACTGGCTATAGATCATTTCATCCACGAAGACGCGCCCCACCATTCTTCCGCTAATGTTTGAGTGTTATCGGTACACGCTAAACTATCCATGAGTGCACACGCACTCAATAATGACGCTCGGATTGCTTAGATCAAACCCGCACCCTGCGCTTCCCTCGACCATAAATTGGCGGAAAGCGTCTTCGTGGATCAACATCTCACCATTCAACAAAACTGCCTTCAAAAAATTTTAAATGTTGACATGTTTTTGTTGATTCTGTAGGGCAGGCCTCCTACTAGGTGGACCGACGATCTGGTAAAGGTCGCGGGAAGAGCCTGGATGCGGGCAGCGCTGGACCGTTCATTATAGAAAACCTTGGGGGAGGCCTTTGTCCAGCAGTGTATGTCATTTGGCTGAAACGAACGAACGAACGTAGGGCAAAACACGCCCTGGAGACTCTGCTTTCCTATAGCAAAAGAATGTCAAAACATACTTAGCAGCTACCCTCATCTTCCGCTAGTAAACAACAAACTAGTTAGTATTCAGAGACGCGTCTGTGTGAGGTTTTCCTTCTCAAAGTTTCAAAACTCAAAAGATAAACGTTAACTTTTAAATGTGGACTCACGAGCATCGAATGTGGGACCATAAAATACACTCAACATCAAATAAACCGCACATTCCGCGACGCGAACTTTAAAGATTTTCTTCTGACACAATCATGGTGCCCCAACAATATTGGTGTTATTTGAAAGTCCAATAATTATCCTTAAAAACACATTTAACTTCTTAATAAATGATAAACATCCCAACTAATATTATAAATGCGAAACTCTGTCTGTCTGTCTGTCTGCCTGTCTGTCTGTCTGTCTGTCTGTCTGTTACGCTTTCCCGCTTAAACCTCGCAACCGATTTTGATGAAATTTGGCATAGAGATAGTTTGAGTCCCGGGAAAGAACACAGGATAGTTTTTATCCCGGTTTTTGAAACAGGGACGCGCGCGATAAAGTTTTTCTGTGACAGACAAAATTCCACGCGGGCGAAGCCGCGGGCGGAAAGCTAGTATACCATAAATGTGACTTGAAAAAAGACCTTGTTGCGGAGAAAAACTCTGGAGCCGGTTTTTGTAAAGTTGTATTTGTACTACACGCAGTAGATGTTGCTTTTACATTGGTTCGAGAGNGTATACATACATAACTTGCTGTTCCAAATTTTCGTCATTCGTTTTCGTTTCATCGCTAAAAATAACTTAATTTTATTTTTCATTACGTCTGAAATAGAATTTGTAGTAAAAATAGACTGTAATGAAAAATAACAATAAAATATTTTAATTACCACGTGATCGCAAAATCTACCACCAAGATTTTGCGGATACACTATAAAAGTCCAGCTACCTGTCAAAGATCAACGTACGCGTGACACATGTCAGCAGAGCACCGAGCGACGTGACCTCACTCTGGAACGCCTCGAGGCGGACTGAATTTGAACGATTCGTGCGCGGCGATTTATAGTAGTTTTCAAATACTCATAGAAAAAAAATTACAATGAATTATTTTAAATTTCAAAGTAAATATTTTAGATAAGATATTCTTCTATTGTATTAAGCTATTTTTGTGTTGAATAAAGGAAGAATATTGGTGAAAAAATCACTTTGATTTTTGGGTATTTCACGTTTTTTTAATTTGTGATTTCTTATTGTAAAATGCTTATATCTAAAAATTTTCTCAGATAACTATTTGCCCAAGGATCTATGCTATAGGATATAAATGTTTGTTAAATCGTTTTCACAGTATTTTTATAAAAATTTCAGCTTGTAAACTGACGCTAAAGTGGAAATTTACAAAACCTGTGTGGACTTATCTTGATATAATTCTTGAATACTAAACTAATCGCAATATTTTCTCAATTAACTATTTAGATGACGAAATTGCCTAACTATTTATGCCTATAACATATTTGTAGTATTACTGGTTAATGATTGTAACGAGTTGAAAAAGTACTGTTTTTGCGCCAAACGGCGTAAACGCTCTTAATGACATTGAGCATACATTTTTTTAAATACCTTCGCGAAGTAAAACTTCTGTACGTAGTACTTATTATTATTCTGTGGTATAACTTAAGAAGAATTACAGTCTATTGAATGTACAAAAAAAGCCACCGTAAAAGTTAGGCTTACATTATACCATAAAAGCTGATTTTCTCTCTAGTCTCTAAGTGAATAGGCACTTACAGGGCAGATATGTACCATCCCAGACGGCATCTCACTGGTGCGATTGCGGTCAAATACCTGCCTTGTTTTGCATAAAAAAATAATAAATCTGATTGGTTATTTTAAAAAACTTCCGTGCTCCGCTCCGCCTTAGTGGAAATTAATCGGGTCTAAGTTACATACTAATAAAGAATTAGATTAAAACCAACTTGATTTTTGAACCATCATTTTGTTTGTTCCAGCAACTCCCAGACAAACTATCCTCCCTCCTAACCCTAACCTACCACGTCCTAACCATCCACCCTTGTGAGGACTACACCGAATTGTCTTGCGGTCGCTTACTGGCGCTGTTACCGCGGCTGCCGGTCCACAGTTCGGTGCTCAGTGTAGCCACGGCTGCGGGAAACCATTTGGGAGGCGGTCTGGAAGAAATTTGTAAGGTGAGATTATGTTTTTTGTTATTTGTAGCTGACACTTTCACAAACGATGCTTGCCTAAGTGAAGCAGCAACGCTATGCGAAGTCTAACGCACAGCTCTATAATTGGTTCGTGTGTGTCACTTCGCCACTCAAGTATTGTCTATGAATAGGTATTCGGACCCTGTGCGTCCACGCGCACTATGAGATCTCATAGTAATGTTTCTGAATACGGCTGTCAAGCCTTACTCGTAGGCTCCGCCTACTCAGTTTTACTCTGTCCACCCACAAGGTGGACCGACGACCTCATGAAGGTAGCAGGAAGGCGCTGGATTCAGCGTACCCAACTTATGGCCTGCCTGGGGCAAGTCATAGGCTGAGGTTGCACTTGGAATGGAATTTGACAGACTTTTGACATTTGTCAAAGTTAAAGTAAGATGGTCCGCGGCTTTGTTGTCATACACACATGCGATTTGAGGATACCACAAATAAGGCAGCTAAGGTGGAATCGCTTCCTTCCATTTGTTACCTTCTCGGTATTTCTACTTATACCAGGCAGGGTAAAAAACTTCGACACCGCGATGCAGGTTTGTAGGCGCGTTGGCGCGTGCCATAGTAAGGCAGGTGTCAGCGCCATCTATTGGGCGATGACTGTAGTGACTTGTCACACTACACAAAGACGCCAGAGGGGCTACTCCGAAAAATGTTATCCGAAGTTTCGAATGTTGCCATCCCTCTCACGCAAAGCGAGATGCCGGTATGAGCGACGGTGACAGCAGACCTGGCACTACGTAAATAGCGTTTCGGAGTAGCCCCCAGTTGTCTTGCGGTCGCTTACTGGCGCTGTTACCGCGGCTGCCGGTCCACAGTTCGGTGCTCAGTGTAGCCACGGCCGCTGGGAACCATTTGGGAGGCGGTCTGGAAGAAATTTGTAAGGTGAGAGTGTTAATATTGTAATTTATGGGTACGGGACTATTCCCACCTCTCGTTCCCACCGCTGCAACTCCTGTGTAGCCAGGATCTACAGCTTGACCGTCATAAGAACCCAACCAATGAAGGTCAAGTTTGTCCCGGGCGACTGGGCCGGAATTTTTTTTTGTCGTGATCGGATGTTGTGGTGTAATAAATTGCAGAAACGTATGATATATTGAATTAGCATTATGTCACATTCATGTTTCCAAAAATGAGATCCAAATTACTAGTATTATTTTCTAAAAAATGTAATTACTATTAAATTCCAATCGTTCGCAGTCGATCCGAGTGGACAAGTGCCAAGATGAAGCAACGCTGTGCGAAGCGTGCTTCCTGTTAGTGCACGCACCAGTAGAAGACGTGGAAATCGACAGCGTACTGGCTGCTATTGAGGTTTGCTTACCATATATTTATTTATTAGCTTAAAGGATCTGCCACACAAATGACGAATCCTTTAGCCTGCGTTTTATTTATCATCACCACTTTCGAATTACTATCAAGAAAGAAAATTTTACGATCGAGATAAAACTAGTCTATGTCTTTCTCCCAGATTATTTCTCAGAGACACTTCCTCATTTATAAGTATTGAAATATAATTATGAACTTTGAGCTTCTTTATCTTTACACTAGCTGTTCCCGCGACTTCGTACGCGTGAAAACTCGTTTTCGCAACATTTTTCATTATTGCTCTGCTCCTATTGATCGTAGCGTGATGTTGTATAGCCTATAGCCTTCCTCGATAAATGGGCTATCTAACACTGAAAAAAATTTTCAAATCGGACCAGTAGTTCCGGAGATTAGCGCGTTCAAGTAAACAAACAAATAAACAAGCTCTTCAGCTTTATAATATTAGTATAGATAGTATAAAACTATGTTGTTCCCGCAGTCTGTGCGTTTAGATCTTTTAAGCTGCGCAACGGATTTTAATGCGGTTTTCAGCAATAGCTAGAGTGATTCAAGAGGATGTATAATACATAGCACCTATGCCAAGGCGGGTCGCTAGTATAGCATAAAACTGCATTTGCCATTATTTTGCTTTATAGATTTTACTCACGCGAAGCGACGTCGAGCCCAAAGTGCTGATTCAAGCGCTCCAAAGACTAGAGAATATCATCAACGACAATCCAGATTTAGACACCCAGAAACTAGACCACGTAAGTACGAAAAATTATGAACGACTCCAATGGATTTTGTATTTTATGTCTTTTGTTTAAAGCTGAAAGTTAATTGAAGTAACGTGTAATTTTTTGATAAGTTTCTAAATGTTGTTTACCTTTAATAAGGCAGCAGAAATAGTTACCATCATTTTTTGAACTTTATTCCCTAGTTATAAAATAAAAAAAAAACAAAAAAGGTAAAAGCTAATCCACCAATAAGGTGGACCGAAGACCTCACAAAGGTAGCAGGAAGACGCTGGGTGCAGGCCGCTACCAACCGCGCGATGTGGAAGTCATTGGGGGAGGCCTACGTTCAGCAGTGGACGTCCTGTGGCTGAAATGATGATGATGATGATGAAAAGCTACTAAATCCCGTTTGTATAAGACATTGTAATGAATTTAAATATTTTTGCAGCTTTTATACTTGGTAGAAAAACTACGAACTCGCAAACACGCGACAGATAAAGAATCTAAGATACTACACAGAGACGTTATTATATTCATTGGTAAGTAAATACCTTTATTTTATTATCAGCTACAATAAAATTTAAAAAAGATGGTAAATGTGTCTATTGATAGGTCTGGGGCAGGGGTAGCCAACTTTATTAGTCATAAGATCTACTGTTTACTAACAAAACCGTGGTCATCTACCACTTACATACTTCTTGAAATCTTAAATGAAACAGCATAGTTTAGTACACAATAATGTAGTATTTTTGCCTTGCCACGATCGACTGGACTAATAGTACTGGCGCTGTACAATCCGTCATACATTTAATGTCATTTTTTTACGCAGTCGACATCGAATGCGTTTGACGTAAACTCACACTACGCCCCCATATAATATGCATGTAAACCCCTCTGCTTATACCTGTGTCTGTCTTGTTAGTTATCCTAAATAAATAAAATAAAATAAATAAATATGTGCTTCAGATTTGTGTGCTCTGTCACGTCATAATATGTCAATGTCACCACTTCTATGACGCTACCATACCTCAGGCACTGACTTAGCTATAGTCTGGGCGCCGAGCACGTAGAATTTCGTCCAATGACCCCAAGCTACCCATCCTTATCGCTCGCGCGTAATTATATTGCTGTCGCGACTGTGCGACGCGCGCCCGCAGTGGGTGTGCGAGCGCGACAGCAACATAATTACGCGCGAGCGATAAGGATGGGTTGCTGGGGGTCATTGGACGAAATTCGACGTGCTCGGCGACCGGGCTTTAGACGCTAGACCTATAGACGCCTATTTTCAAGGCGAGAGTGAATAGGCACTTACAGGACAGATATGTACCATCCTAGACTGCATCTCACTTAACACCAGGTGCGATTGCGGTCAAATACCTGCCTTGTCTAGCATAAAAAAAAATTGTATTAATTTATGTTGTATAGTATGTTTTATTTATAGGTAAATATGGCAACAATAACTACATAAATAATTATGAAAATGATAATATAATAGCTCAACTAAAGGACAAGCTGTCTTTGAATATACCGAATCCTGATGAAGGTACTTCTTATAAGGTAAATAACAATTTTCTTTTACACTGCGCCATTACATTTAAGTGGCGACCACGAGCTGGAAGACGTAGCGTGGGCAGGCCTCCCACTAGATGGACCGACGATCTGGTGAAGGTCGCGGGAGGCGCCTGGATGCGAGCGGCGCAGGACCGGTCTTTGTGGAAATCCTTAGGGGAGGTCTTAGTCCAGCAGTGGACGTGTTTCGGCTGAAACGAACGAACGAACTGCGCCATCTAATCTTGAACTAAGTAAACTTTTACTATGTGTAGGTACCAGGGGGTTCCCTTATTATTAAAGGTCTATTCCACTTTAATCCTACCTCTTAGATCCCCATGCAGTGGAGACTAACGCCCGTATTCACAAACGGTGCTTGCTTAAGTGAAGCAGCAAATCGAACTCACAGGGTTGAATAGAGCTCTGTGATTGGGTCGTGTGTAACCCTGTGCGGCCACGCGCACTGTGAGACCTCATAGTAATGTCTGTGATTACGGGTGTTAATGACCTAAATAATATAATGAATGATTATGATGTTGGTGACAAAAATGATGAATTTATTATTTGTTTACAGATGAACTTGCAAAAGATATTGCAGTTGGCAATAATCCATGAGAACCCTGAAGCCTTGCAGAGGCTGTTAAGCATCATGTGCGCTAACTGTGAGTATTATTAAATCTACATTTATACTAGCAAATTATTCTAGCAAAAAATTTATTCTAGCAAATAAATTATTGAATTTGAATTTGAAATTTGAATTAGCTACAGTCTTTGCGAGTCCAATGACAGCTTAACTTTCCCCCGGGACGAACTTGACCTTCACTGGTTGGGTTATTGGCGGTCAAGCTGTAGATCCTGGCTACACAGGAGTTGCAGCGGTGGGAACGAGAGGTGGGAATAGTCCCATATGTACTGACGGCTTGACGTTTCGGCTTGTGACCACGGCTGCAGCATAGCAGTCGAAACGTCAAGCCGTGAGAACATAATGTAACTCATTAATAAACGTCGCGTCACGGTAATAATATCATACAGTATTGTAACTTCATATAAACCGACGAAACGCGAGCTTTCCTTCGAATTTCAAATCTCGGGACGTGGTCGAAATCCAAAAGTTAGGGGTGGGTGCGAATGTGCCGAACGGACGGCGATGGCCTAGTGTTGAAAATGACTAAGGTGATTTTGACTGACCGTCATTTACGATCTTTGTCAAAAACTAGTCATTAACTGTCAGAAATTGTAATTTTCAGTCAGTTTGATTTGAAATGAAAATTATATATTGTATAAAACCAGCTTTTGCCAACGATTTCGCCCGCCTGAAATTAAAGTAACAGGTCATTAAGTACTCATTATGATTAGTAGATTCAAAATTATATTAGTATATTTTTTGAAATTAAATCTACTAATCACAAACAACACGCATTTTTATCCTATTCCATTCACAAAGTATTTTGTTTGTCTGAATAAAAAAAATCACAATCTCAAAACTAGATAGAAATTCTAAGTAGACAGATGTAATTTTATTAGAATGGGTACTGTAGGTAAGCAGCCCTATCGCATGTTGTCATACCGTGACGTACCGCGGGGCTGTTGACATTTTTTTCAAAAATATGGCCGAGTTGGAATACTGTATAGATAGTATTACCGTGGTCGCGTTAAGACCAGTGTCTTTCTATCTTAACACAAATGAGATGTCATATTTACTACACTCGGCATCAAATAAATCACACCTCGCTCGACAAGCACTTATCAAACGTATGCATCCCCACTTCCCACCAACATTGGTACCATTTGAAAGTCTATTTCAAAGGTCTTCATTTCATTAAAGAAAAGGTTTTTACCCCAAAAATGTGTCTTTAGAAGGATTCAGAGTCACTTCTTCAAAAAATAGGTAGTTACGTTTGAGCGAACTTTTATGGCTATAAAACTGTTAAATTGGGATTAATTGCTATCCATCTGTTAAAGAGGACACGTGAGATCATTATTTGGTTTTATAACCATAAAAATTGGTCTAATTGATCCCAGAGGTGAGCCCCAAGTGAGGCATTTTTTCAAGTCACATTTATGGTACCTGTTAATTGTTTTAAAAAAAAAATGTGTTTTTCTTTAAGTTTATTTATTGTGCTTTCAAATAACACCAATATTGTTGGGGCACCATGATTGTGTCAGAAGAAAATCCTTAAAGTTCGCGGAAGGTGCGGTTTATTTGATGTTGAGTATATTTTAACCCAAATGAGATGTCATTTTTACTATTTTTATTCCAGTATCAGCAAGCAAAGACCCGACTCTCCAGCTGTCTCTAACGCTAGTGATCCGAGCATTGTGCAGGGCCCATTCTCACACTTCTAACGTGGACGCGGCCAGTGTGCAACAGGCTGTCTTACTGTGTGATTCGGTGCCTTGCCTCACTGCCTTATTGAGGGTAAGTCTCCTACCTAATAAGCCCCCACATACTTAGCCCAGAATGCCCCCAAGTAGCCCAGAATGCCCTTCAACTAGCCCAGATTGTCCCTTTGTAGCTTAGAATGCTTCTGTGTAGCCCACAATACCACCATGTAGCCCATAATGCCCCCATCTAGCCTATAATGCCCCCATCTAGCCTATAATGCCCTCTATCTAGCCTATAATGTTCCCCATCTAGCCCAGAATGCCCCCTACCTAGCTCAAATAACTTTACTTAGCCCAGAATGCCTCCATGTAGCCCAGAATGCCCCCCATCTATCGCAGAATGCCCCCATTTAGCCCAGAATGCTTTCTACAAACTCCAGGCATTACCCCTCTATCTCTAACGCTAGTGATCCGATCATTATGCAGGGCCCATTCTCACACTTCTAATGTAGACGCGGCCAGCGTGCAACAAGCTGTCTTACTGTGTGATTCGGTGCCTTGCCTCACAGCTCTGTTAAAGGTGAGATACCCCCCCTAAAGTGTCCTTTTAAAAATAAACCTCATTCAGAATTGTCTCCCCCGTATGTACACTCCTGGGCCAGACTAGTCCTAAATACTCCCCCCTACTCGCCAGCCCAGAATGCCTCCCCTAAAAACACCGGTGGTCACATTTCTGAGACACCCCCCCCCCCTCCCTAGTGTGACGTAACATGTTTTGCAATTTCACATCGAAAAATTATTAAATTAACAGCAGTTCCGAAATTAGTTTTATTACCATTTAAATTAAGTATTTTTTTTATGAAATCAACATTATATCAAATATTTGAAACAATTGAAATCTGATGTCACGAAACTTAGGACCCCTCCCACCCCTTGTCACACCATGTCACACTTTGTCAACCCCCTCCCCCCCTCTTTACGTGTGACGTACTTTATGGATGACCCCTTAGTCAGAATACACACCAGAATAACACCTGACCCCCCCTCAGACAAAATGACTCCCTCCCCTTTCCTCGAGCTACAAACCCCCTCTGGGCCAGAATACGCCCCCTAGCCCAGATGGTGTGAACTGTATGGTCGCCTCTTCCATATCTAACGCCCTATAATGCCCTCCCCCCCGTCTAATAATGATAGTTCCCTTGCCTTCTAATCTGTTGCATTTTCCCACATTTTCCAGTACATAAGCGAAGAGAAGTCTCCTGGTGTTAGGAGAATGCTCTCGGACGCATTGGAAGGGCTGCTGTTGTCTAACGCGGGCTCCGAAGCCGCGGAGCAGTTGGGAAGAGTCGCGGCCGAGCGCGCCCGGGTCATGGTGGCTAGCGAGCAAGGTTGGTGAAAGGTCATCATCATCATTTCAGCCATAGGACGTCCACTACTGAACATATAATCCCCCAATGACTTATCACCAACCCCTACTCTTCCCGCGGGTGTCGTAAGAGGCGACTTAGGGACTACACATCAAACAGAGAATGGGCAGCAGCGCTCTCTGAAAAACATCAATCTTTTAAACTGCGATCTCCAACCCGCCTGCCAAGCGTGGAGATTATGGCAAAACCCTCCACTATAGTGGAGGAGGCTCATAGTCCAGCAGTGGACTGTAAAGGGCTATTGATGATGATGATGAATGATTTAGCAGTCTGCATCCAGCGTCTTCCTGCTACCTTTATGAGGTTGTTGGTCCATCTTGTAGGTCGATGTTTCACGCTGCATTTGTCTCCACTCCAGAACCTTGCTGCCCCATCGGCCGTCAGTTCTGCGTACTATGTGCCCTGCCCATTGCCACTTCAGCTTGCTAATCCATCGGACTATGTCAAAGACTTTAGTTCGTTTACGGATCTCCTCATTTCTGATTCG
Source organism: Ostrinia furnacalis (assembly GCF_004193835.3). Lineage (NCBI taxonomy): Eukaryota > Metazoa > Arthropoda > Insecta > Lepidoptera > Crambidae > Ostrinia > Ostrinia furnacalis. The sequence continues at coordinate 625,445 of NW_021134284.1, read as the reverse complement.
ATCTCGTAAAAACACCGAGCATAGCCCTCTCCATAGCACGCTGTGCAACTTTGAGTTTCTGTATAAGGCCTATAGTGGTGGGTAGTTCGAGGCACAATTAGGTCAGCAAGAAGTCTCCTGGTGTCTGGAGGATGCTCTCGGACGCATTAGAAGGGCTGCTGTTGTGTAACGCGGGCTCCGAATCCGCGGAGCAGTTGGGAAGAGTGGCGGCCGAGCGCGCCCGCGTTATGATGGCTAGCGAGCAAGGTTGGTGAAAGGTCATCATCATCATTTCAGCCATAGGACGTCCACTGCTGAACATAGGCTTCCCCCAATGATTTCCATGTTGACCGATTCGCCCAGGCGCCTTCCTGCTACCTTCATGAGGTCATCGGTCCATCTTGTAGGTTGACGTCTTACGCTGCGTTTTCCGGTGCGTGGCCTCCACTCCCCTCTCCCTCCCTTTACAGGGCACTTGTACACGTCATAATCATTATATCTTTATTGCATAATGTGCTACAAACAAGCCAAACAAGGTCATTTGTGTCGTATTTCGTGTAGTGTGGAAGACATTATACGTTTCTGTGCCTTTGAATCGTGCTTGGGCTAGTATTTCACGACCCCGAGTATGAAACAAATAAGTTTACAGTACTACCACTTCGTAAAGACATATGAGCTGGTGGCGGAAGAATCTTTGTCACTTTTTTGTCACTCAGCCTCACTCAGTGATCATTTATGTAGGTTTTTTTCCTTATTTTTTACATAGGCCGTATCCACGTTCCAAAATACAGCTTGCCTTACCACCACTTCGAGCACGAAACCCCAAAAAAAAATTCCGTTTAATAAACTACATTATTTATCTTCCAGCCACCACTAGAAGCGGCGGTCTTAACATAACTGACACTCTGCTAGCCGCCATCAAAGACAACCATCTACTCCAAACTAAAGAACTGCCCGCCATCTTGACGTTAATACTCGAAACTGACGACACTAGCGCCAAAAATACCTTCAAAACCGCATACAAAATATTACTGGACAGCTATGAGTTGTACAACAAACAAATTATTGAAGAAATCATTGAGAAATTAATGAGAAACATCCAAAAGAATAAGACAGATTTGTCAAAAGATGTATTCGTGAAGTTGTTTAAAGATAAAGTTAAAATGACTTTGGAATTCTTCAATAGTATGCCCAATTTTGATCGTGGTAAAATTTTTACGTTTATAAACACTCAAGAATGTAGTGAAAGAGAAATATACTTTATAGCTGAAGCTAAGTTGTCTCTAACTGATGAAAAATTGGGAGAAATATTGAATGGTATTGACAGATTGGGAGTAAACTATGATGGCACTGATGAATTTGCTGTTAAAGCAATTTTGAAGTTCCTATCTGTGTATGCTACTGAATTGATCGGGAAATTCACAGAGGTTTGTTAACATTTTTTTATTTATTTCTAGCTTATTTTAGCGAATATTGGTCGTGTAAAACCAGTGCTTACATACTTATTTGCTTATTCCATAATCCATTCTTATTATAGTTCTGGCGATTAACTCAGTCAGTGCCTGAGGAATGGGAGCGGCACGGGAGGGGTAACATTGACATATACAGGGTGGAATTTTGTAATGCCACCTGGAGGGAAAGTACTCTTAATACTATAGATAGAAAATTTTACTGAAAGAAAACATTCCTTTATTTTTGAAAAGAAAGAGATCTGCATTCAAAGATTATCGAAATTTTTTCGAAAATTCACCACCATACCATACAATTTTCTGTAACATAATTAAAATAATTCAAGATTTGATGGATTTCCTTTCATTTGATTTATCAAGTTTGTTAGAGAGATTTCATGCTTATACTTAACCCTAACGATCTATGTAATAAAAATACAGGGTGTAATTTTTAACAGATTTTAGTTGGTTCGATTCCCGGGTGTGGCAAGCAATTTTTCCGAAATCTTTGAATGCAGTTCTATTTCTTTTCAAAAGTAAAGGAATGTTTTCTTTGAGAAAATTTTTCTATCTACAATATTAAGAGTACTTTCCCTCCAGGTGGCATTACAAAATTCAACCCTGTATATTACGACATAACAGGGCATACAAATCTAGTCTCGCTGACGTTTGACCGTCACAAAGTAACCTTCCCGTGCCGCTCCCATACCTCAGACAGGCCTCCGTTACTCGACCATGTCGGCCGAAATAATTACCTACAGCGCGCGACAACTCCAAGTTGCAAATCAGTCAGGGCCGCCACGCGCCTGTGAGCACACGCGTATTTCTATACACGCTCGGTCGATCATCGTCACAATCAAGGTTTATTGTTCCAACAGCACTGTTATCCTTCTTTAATGGAAAATCGTAATATTTAGGAATAATAATTAACGGTAGTAATTTAAATAATTAATAAAAACTGCACTTTTTAAATAATTTTGAAATGCTTATGACAAAAAACTGTAGAAAAAAAAACTTTAGCTAATATAAACATTAACTTTACTTCACCGTGTCTATTTTCCGACACTACACCTTTTAAAACTGTTTGTCCAATTTAGAATTATCGCAACACTGAAGTTTATTAATAGGTAGATACTTTAGAGATGGTACGATTATACAAACACCACTAGATTAAAGTTTACCAATCGTAATACAATAAATGCTTCTTAAAATTAAGTTTTTATTTATTTTACTTTGCTTATACAACCCTGACGCTTGAGCTGTGAGGTAGATCAATTCTGAACACAAAAAAATGGGCTCTTGTGAGCGTAGTAGTAAGGTGCGATTTCGAATGCACCATGTGCGTTGGATATTTTGCATTATTATTATTACCGTTAAAATGTCGGCATCTGATCCTACACAAAGGAGTGCAATTTCTGTTGCTACTATTATGTATTCAGTGCCTCAGATATTGACTAAGTTTCGCGCTAGACCTATAATGCATTATTTATTTAGAATTTGAGTCTTAGTTCTTAGATCTTTTCTTAACAGTTCCTTTTTTTTCAGCCATCTCTAAAACTAATAAAGAAAATCATCAGCAATATGCCACCAAAGTACATAATACACTTACAGAAACAATTCAACTCCTGTGTGAGCAAATACCACACAATAATCGGAGAGCCGGACATTCTGATATCTTTCAAAGATTGGTACAAAAGATACGATATAAAAACCAAAACCGAAAACATAAATAAAGATAACATTCACAAAGAATATTCTTTAGACATAAAAGCCTTAAAAATATACTCAGAATTGTTGAAAATACCAGCGTATATATGCGATGATTCAATTTTGAATCTATGCGATACAGTTTTGAACATATACACCGAAAATGGAGAGAAATACATAGATATATACAAGGAATACCTGTCAGATATGTTAAATATATCTTTAAGACTGAAAATATTTGACGAAATAACGCAGCATATTGTCAAAAGTCACAACAAAACTGGTTTGAAGTTTATCAAGTATTTTATAGATGTGTATTCTGTGTATTTTATAAAGAAACCGTATATTTTGATGGGGACTAGTAATGAAATATCGGCAGTTTTGGGAGATGTATTGAAAAGTTGTTTGAAGAAGAAAATGACTGTTGAAGACAGTGTTAAAGTGTTGGAGCTTATTGATACGGTAAGCATCATCATTCATAATTTAAGGTATAGTACGCAGAACTGACGGCCGATGGGGCAGCAAGGTTCTGGAGTGGAGGCCGCGTACCGGAAAACGAAGCGTGGGACGTCCACCCACAAGGTGGACCGACGACATCATAAAGGTAGCAGGAAGGCGCTGGATGCAGGCCGCTACCAACCGGGCAACATGGAAAGCATTGGGGGAGGCCTATGTTCAGCAGTGGACGTCCTATGGCTGAGATGATGATGATGATGAATTTAAGGTCATAGCACGCTTATCAGCCCGGAAAGAGATCAACACCCTTTCGCCTTTCGCCGCGAAGCAGGCGTTTACATTACGATTCAGATAAGTGTGCTTTGGAGTACGGAGTTTTATACAAATAATACTTTGAGTTAATACGATTACGATCCGTTTCCGGGTTGATAAGTGTGCTGCTTCCTTTAGTCTCCACTACAAAAGTACACCCCTCTTTACCAGTGGCAAATGGAGTATTTGGCTTACACTCCCCACGTTGGCCGGACACGTTTGTGAAACTTTAAAAGTGACGTTTCCCATACATTTTTTTGACAGTGACAGCACCTACCGCTAAAAAGACGCCATTTTACTTGCTAGCGCACAATCTCTCTTCAAATAATCAATCAACGTGTTCCCAGATATGGCCCGTATACCAAGCGCAGTCCACCTTCGAGGACAAATGCTCGCTACTGTCCCATACAACCCGGCTGCCGGTGCGACTGGCCTGGGACACTGTCCCGATGCAGTTTGTGTCCCGGGCGATTGTGGGGGCGGGAGGAGAGAGGCTGGTTGGGACGCTGCCGGGAGGGGACGAATGCAGGTAGGTTGTACAGTCGCGGAATGAAAAGGTTCGTCACCTTAGTGTCGGTTTTCGCTTGCACTAGGTACTGTAAGAGTCAAACCTGCCAACATAACAGAAAGAAACAGTGCTGCTAACATTTAAATAAATATGACGTTTGCTAACGAATAAGGTTTTGCTTGTTTACTTTTCTATCCCATCAGTGCAGCAGTGAATAGAATAGAATAGAAAGACGTTTATTTCCCTGGTTTATATGTTACATTATAGATCCATAGGCCAGTAGTGTGTTCGACCTATGGGTGTGTCAGCTACTTACAGTCTACTTATGTTTGTCTGAAAGATCTGTGTTGCGGAGAAAAACTCTGGAGCCGGTTTGGTAAAGTTGTATTTGTACTACACGCAGTAGATGTTGCTTTTACATTGGTTCGAGAGAGAGTGGTACAATGGTCGCACTCGTGCACAGCACGGACGGACGCGCGTAAAGCCATCTATGATTCTTTGTTTAAATCATTTTGTAAACTGTTAATTGTATTGTTAGTTCTTATAAAGCAAGATGAATTATAGATGGCGCTTTACAAACATTTGATTTATACTAATATAGGTAGATGGCGCTAAAATGGGTTCGGAACATGCTCCCCCCTTGAAATAGTTAAATAATTTAATTTTAAGTATTTAAATTGTTGTATTTAAAGTGTTTTAATTAAGTGTACCTACTAAGTTAAGTGTTTACATTATTAGGTTTAATTGCTACAATAAATCGAAATCTAAATTACTTGTGTATTATTAATTTGTTTGAAATAAGTTACCTACCTATCTATGTACCTATTCTGGTATTTCAATGAAACCCACATAACTTAAGCATTTATTGAAGTTTCACAAATAAATATTGGCATTAATGATAATGTACTAACTAATGCAATACAGTTGAGTACTATCTAATAATATGAAATTATACTGTATGAGTTTAAGATACATTTGCTTGATNCTATCTATGTACCTACTCTGGTATTTCAATGAAACCCACACAACTTAAGCATTTATTGAAGTTTCACAAATAAATATTGGCATTAATGATAATGTACTAACTAATGCAATACAGTTAAGTACTATCTAATAATATGAAATTATACTGTATGAGTTTAAGATACATTTGCTTGAAACAAGTATTACACAATATGAAATATGAGTCTAAGTTAGATTTGGTTACAGGCAAAATGGTTATAATATAATAGTATGATACTCTAGATATTTTAAGTTATTTTCAATGATAAATAAGATACAAGAAAGGTTAATACATAATGTTATTTAAGTAAGTTAATTATTATCTAATATTGGTAGAGGACAAATCCTCGGGAAGGACAGCTTGATGTTGGAGCCCTGGGATGTCCNTGCTTGATATAAGTATTACACAAAATGAAATATGAGTCTAAGTTACATTTGGTTACAGGCAAAATGGTTATAATATAATAGTATGATACTCTAGATATTTTAAGTTATTATCAACGATAAATAAGATACATTACTTGGTTACAAGAAATGTTAATACATAATGTACTAAGTTATTTAAGTAAGTTAATTATTATCTAATACTAGCTTTCCGCCCGCGGCTTCGCCCGCGTGGAATTTTGTCTGTCACAGAAAAACTTTATCGCGCGCGTCCCTGTTTCAAAAACCGGGATAAAAACTATCCTATGTTCTTTCCCGGGACTCAAACTATCTCTATGCCAAATTTCATCAAAATCAGTTGCGAGGTTTAAGCGGGAAAACGTAACAGACAGACAGACAGACAGACAGACAGACAGACAGAGTTACTTTCGCATTTATAATATTATATTAATATATTAATATATTAATATATATTAATATATTAATTAATATATTAATATATTAATATTAATATTAATAATATTAATATTATATATATTATTATATAGTTGGGATTGGTAGAGGAAATATCTTCGGGAAGGACAGCTTGATGGTGGAGCCCTGGGATGTCTTCAGTGTGGCAACGCGAGTCACGCCGTCGCCCCCGGGGTGTGTCTCGATGATCCTTGCCAGTCTCCACTGGCATGGTGGAGTGTGCTTGTCCTTGATGAGAACTACGGAGCCCGCTGCCAGCGTGGGTCCCTTGGAGCTCTGCCACTTGCCTCGTTGTTGGAGTAGCCCCACGTAGTCTCTTAAGAAGAATAAGAAGCCCTTCCAGAAAGATTGGTAGATCTGTTGGAGTTGTTGAAAGTATTTAAGTCGGTTGGTTGGGACTTCGTCGTATTGGTAATCCGGCAGTGCCACTGGAGTTCTTCCTATTAGGAAGTGAGCTGGTGTAAGGACTTGGAATATTTCGGAATCGGAAAAAGGAATGGGACATAAAGGTCTGCTGTTAAGGATGCCCTCTATCTGAATTAAAATTGTTGAGAAACCTTCATAGGTAAGTAGACTTTGTTTTAGGACACGCTTAAGATGATATTTACAACTTTTGACAGCGCCCTCTGCCAAACCATTCATGTGAGGTGAGTAACTAGGTACAAACTTCCATTCGATACCTTGCTCGGTGCACGAAGTTGTCAATTCGTTAGAGTTCGTGTTAAGAAAATCGTATAGCTCCCTTAACTCCCTGTCAGCACCCCGAAAGGTGGTGCCGTTGTCGCTCACCACCACTCGTGGCTTCCCGCGTCTAGCTATGAACCTTCTGAACGCTGACAGGAAGCTGTGAGTTTCTAGACCTGTAACAAGTTCAATATGTACGGCCTTCGTTGAAGAACATATAAAAATGGCAATATAGGACTTGTAAGTTTTGCAACCACGCCCCTGCCTGTCTTTGAGTAGAAATGGACCTGCATAGTCTAGTGCCACAGTGTAAAATGGCGGCGCCGGTTGCACTCTGTGACCTGGTAGGTCGCCCATAATAGGCGTCGGTGTATGTGGCTTGGCTCTGAAGCAAGGTACGCATTCTCTAAAAATGTTATTGGCTAAAAGCTTACCCTTGATAGGCCAGTACTGCTCCTTCATGCTAGACAGCAGCAGCTGGGGTCCTGCATGCATGAGGCGGACGTGCTCGTTCCTCATAATTAGTTTGGTTAATGTGTGATTGCTGTGTAGTATGATGGGGTGTTTTTTGTCAAATTCGTAGTGTGATTGACTGAGACGTCCTCCCACCCTTATAAGATCATTATCCATAAATGGTTTAAGACTCAAAAGTTTTGAGGTTTTAGGTAATTGTGAGTTATTTTTAAGAAGTTTGTATTCGTTAGGAAATGATTCTATTTGTGTAAATATTATTAGTTTATTGGCAGCTTGCCTTTGCTCTTGGCATGAAATTGGCCCTGTAATTTTGTGGGTTTTATTTTTGCAGTTGTGTAAAAACCTTAGTACGAGTGCAAATATACGAAATAGTTTCGTGTCACTGGACCACCTTGAAATTAAATTGTTTATGAATGTGTTATCGTTAGCCCTATTTTGTGTTGTGTTGCATAATGTTTTGCATGGGGAATGTTTTGCCTTTAGCTCAATTAATTCTTGGGTTTGCTGTTTATTTTGAGGCCACTCACCTTGTGGTTTACTCAAAAATGTTGGACCTTCAAACCAAAACTTAGAGGTAGTTGTGCAGTTAACTAATTTGTCAGGTAAAACCCCCCTTGAAAGCAAATCTGCTGGGTTTTCATTACTAGGAACCCAGCGCCATTTGGACTTGTCTGTTAGAGCTTGAATCTTGGTAACTCTGTTGGCTACAAATGTATTTAGCTTGTGAGGTTCTGTCTTTATCCACGCTAACGTGATAGTCGAGTCGGACCAGTATTGAATGTCGTTTATAGGGACTTTGAGTGATGACTGCAAATCCTTCATATTGACTGCCAACAATAACGCCGCACTCAATTCGAGGCGGGGTATAGTTTGAGTTTTTAGTGGTGCTACTCGTGTTTTTGAAAATAATAATCGAACTAGAGTTTGGCCTTGTGCATTGGTTGTAAGCACATAAATGGCCGCCCCGTAAGCTTGTGTGGAGCTGTCTGCAAACCCATGTAATTGGAAAGTTATATAATTGCTTATTGTAACTACTCTGGGAATCTGTAATAATCTTAGGTATTGAAGTCCATTGTAAAATGTTAACCAATCTTTTAAAAGAGTTTGTGAAATAGGTTGGTCCCAATCCGACCCGTCCACCCATAGTCGTTGAATGAAGCATTTGGCAAGAATTAGGCATGGGCCTAATAGACCCAAAGGGTCGAAGATACTTGAAACTCGAGATAAAATAACTCGTTTTGTTACATTGTTTGGTATAGGTTGCAAATTAATTGAATAATTCAAATTGTCGTTTTGGTTTGACCATTGAAGTCCTAATATTTTGTGCAAGCTATCCCCTGGTTGTCCGAGTTGGACGCTTTGTGATGTTGTACTTTCTGTTTGTGTAGGTAGTGCTTGTTGAATTTGTGATGAATTAGTTTTCCACTTACGTAGATGAAAGTTGGCTGTGCGCAGGACTCTGTCTACCTCCAGGGCGACCTGCGTGATTCTGTGCTCATCGTCACCTGAGAGAAGTAGGTCATCAGCGTAGAACTGCTCCTCGATCGCTGCGGCCGCTGCGGCTGCTACCGGCAACTCGGCTGAAGACCGTGCTGCATCTGGAAGTTGTTGCAAAGCAGTGCGAGTTTCTTGTGCCAAATGCAGTAAGCAGCGTGTTGCAATGTGCGGCGCAGGTTTCAGCCCAAAGCTGAGTGTTGTTAATTTGAAAGTTTGAAGCTCATGGTGAGGCTCCTCCCTCCACAGAATGCATTGCAGAGGTTGTTGATCAGCATTTATGTGTATGCAACAAAACATTTTACGTATGTCGGCGTTAATTACATATTTGTGCAATCGAAAACGTAATAAAATGTGATTTAGTGTATCCTGTTTGATTGTGCCCTTGTGCAAAATATCATTCAGAGAATACCCGGACGAAGTTGGACAAGAAGCATCGAAAACTACTCTCAGGGGTGTGGTAGACTTCTCTAGGTTGACAACAGCATGATGTGGTAAGAAATTAAGCGGGACGTCAGAGGAAGTACATTTCTCCATGCGCCCTGTTTGTTCAAATTCTCTCATAAATTGAATATACATTTGCTTAAACTCATCGTTTTTTGAAAATTTTCGTTCTAATGAATGGAATCGTTGTTGGGCAATGTGCTTAGATTGACCCAAATTACTAATAGGAAATTTGAATGGTAATTGTATTACAAAGTTGCCCTCAGCATTGCGAGTGTGTGTCATGAACACCTTCTCACATACTTTGTCATCATAGGACACTTGATCATTATGGGGAGTGAATGGATTGTCACCACATTCCTCCATTTCCCAGAAATGTTTTAATTGAGTTTTTAATGATAAATTGCATCGTACCTGTATGGGACTTGCTAAAGACCCTGATACTATCCAGCCCAGCTTTGTCTTTTGTAATATAGGACAGCCCTCTCCCAGACTATGCCTTCCAAAGCACAATAAGTTGTAAAATAGCTCGGTACTCTCAGTGGTGTAGTAGACTTCTCTAGGTTGACAACAGCATGATGTGGTAAGAAATTAAGCGGGACGTCAGAGGAAGTACATTTCTCCATGCGCCCTGTTTGTTCAAATTCTCTCATAAATTGCTTAAACTCATCGTTTTTTGAAAATTTTCGTTCTAATGAATGGAATCGTTGTTGGGCAATGTGCTTAGATTGACCCAAATTACTAATAGGAAAGGACAATGGGCAAAATGGTACCCGGCTCCAATAGATATGCTTCTAGTGTCGTTTGAAAGGTCTTACCAAGACAAACAACTTTTACTATGGGCACCAGCCTCAGATCTGGTTGTGTTCGAAGATAAACATACTTTTTAGCAAAATACTACCCGGCTCCAATAGTTATGTTTGTAGTGTCATTTGAAAGGTCTTACCAAGACAAACAACATTTACTATGGCCACCAGCCTCAGATCTGGTTGCGTTCGAAGATAAACATACTTTTTGTGTAACTTAAGTCTCATACGTGTCCATAGTATGGTACTTAGGTTGTGCGAGGCATGAAGTGTTTACTGCTCCAGCATCCTTCCTTAACTCTATAATTATTGATAGGGATAATTGTGAAATACATTTTTTTTGAAGAACTACTACCCCCTTATTAATAAAAAGTTACACCTAGGAGAAACCTTGGATTAAAATGACATTTCCATACCAAATGACAATTTAAGCCAGAGTTCAACTAGGGTGTAACTTTTATTAATAAAGGGGTTAGAGTTTTATTACTTCTTAAGGGTTTTATTATGGGTTGGTAAAGCGAATAAACCCACAAGACCCAATAAGTCCACCCACAAGATGGACCGACGACCTCATAAAGGTAGCGGGAAGGCGCTGGATGCAGGCCGCTACCAACCGGAAATTGTGGAAATCATTGGGGGAGGCCTATGTTCAACTAGACGTTCTATGGCTAAAATGATTATGATGATGATGATGAAAGCGAATAAAGGGCTAATAGCTTGGGTAGTTCATCGTAGGTACAATCCTTTCCTTTTGAATGTTTATTTTAGTTATATTAATAGATTCTAGTCATAGTACATACTCGTATACATGGATGATTGTGTTATACTTACTTTCATATAATACTTAGTGGAATTACTGCTTTCAAAACGTGAATTAGAACTGGCCCCATAGCAGACATTTTCCTACATCTAAAGGCCTTTTGAAATATATATTGGTTATGGCTATTGGAGCGGGTACCACTTTCCATACATTTGTGCCCATCGTCCTTTGAATGGTAATTGTATTACAAAGTTGCCCTCAGCATTGCGAGTGTGTGTCATGAACACCTTCTCACATACTTTGTCATCATAGGACACTTGATCATTATGGGGAGTGAATGGATTGTCACCACATTCCTCCATTTCCCAAAAATGTTTTAATTGAGTTTTTAATGATAAATTGCATCGTACATGTATGGGACTTGCTAAAGACCCTGATACTATCCAGCCCAGCTTTGTCTTTTGTAATATAGGACAGCCCTCTCCCAGACTATGCCTTCCAAAGCACAATAAGTTGTAAAATAGCTCGGCGCCAATGAGTAGGTCAACCTCACCCGCTGAAGAGAAGTTCTCGTCTGCCAATTTGATGTGAGCTGGAATGTTCAAGAGTTGAGTTATTTTTGGTGAATTATAATTTGGTAGATTACAAATTTGTGGCACAATTAAACAAGTCAGCTTTGTTTGAAATTGTCTATCATTTGACTCAATATTGAGGTTACAATATTCTTTTATTTTGGTTGAAGTATCATTGAAACCTATCACTTCCATATTGACATTTCGTTTGGCTAATTTCAACAATTGAAAGGCCTTTTCTGAAATAAAATTGGATTGTGAGCCACTATCTAGTAAGACTCTCAAGTTGTGGGTTTGATGTCGCGAGTCGTATGCTCGGACCATTGCTGTAGACAAAAATACAATTTTTTGATTTTTGGTTGGTGCGGTGACCGCATTATTATGTGTATGAGTATTGATTGAACCTGCATTTGCTGCTGGCTGTACATGTTCCCTCACTGGCACTTGGTTATTTGATTTATTGGTTTGGTGAGAGTGCAGCGAGGTACTTGAAATTGGTTGTGCAACATGCATTGTAGAAGGAGTCACGCTGTCAATATGTAACAGTGTGTTGTGCTTACCTTTACAGTACTTGCAGTGCGAAGAGCGACAATTGCTCACATTGTGATTGTTGCCTAGGCAGTTTGTACACAAATGAAATGACTTTACAGCCCTATAGCGTTCCCTTGCATTCAGAGCCAAGAAATTGTTACATTGGTTAAGATAGTGCCTACCTTTACACTGCGGACACGAAGGATTTACAATTGGCTTTGAGGATGTGGTTACCAAACTTTTCCGTGCCTCTGGGCCCCCAGGTTTAGTGACATTCAAGTTGTCGAGAATGTCAGCTCGCCTCCGTATAAAGTTTTTGAAGTCCTGCAACGAAGGTAGTACATTTGAGCTTTGGTTTTCCTCCCATGATCGTTGCAGCGAGGAAGGTAATTTGTTCGACATGAAATAAATGATAATTAAGTCCCAATCATCAATGGGAATGTTAAGTGTGTGAAGTGATCGCAGATGTTTGTTTATATTATCAATTAATGCTCTAAGTGACTTGGCATTTTCAGATGAAATAGATGGTATTTCAAAGAGAGATCGAAGGTGATTTGAAACTAGTAAGCGAGGGTTGTTGTAGCGTTCACACAACAGCCTCCACGCCATTTGGTAACCATCAGATGTGTATTCTATCGAATTGACAACCTCGAGAGCTCCGTCCTTCAGACAACTGCGAAGATATTTAAACTTTTGTATTGATTTTAATGAACTCTGATTTATTAAGGCATCGAATGTCTCCCTAAATTCAAGCCATTCCCTAAAGTCACCGCTAAAACTGGGTAATGCAATTTCTGGAAATTTAATGGAGTCAATACATTCACTACTATGAGATGGTTTGGCTTCAGGTTCATCATTGTCGTTTCTAAAGGCCATAACCAGGCCCTTGGCCTTGGCTAGGCTCTCAAAGTAAAGCTCCTCGAACTTTTCACGTTCGAGGAGTTGAGAACTGGTGTCCTCGGACAGGCACTCTAATTGCATCTGAATTGTGTCAAATTTCTCATAAGTTGATTTAACATTTTCTATGCGAAACTCAAGGTTTAAAATATCATCTGCAGTTAATGGAGTTGCTAAATTATCTATGAAATTGGTGAATTGGGTAAGTTTACCCTTAAATGCTGCTCTACTGCGTGAAAGTTGAACAATGTCGTTGGGAAAAGTTTTGTCTTGTGACGTAATTTTGAAAAATTGTATAAAATTTGGTTAGAAATTGTAAGTAAGTAAGATAGAGGGTTTGGTGTGAAATAATAAAAGGAACCAGCTCACTCTCCTTTAGAAGCTCGAAGTCGTCTTGGCGTGGTGTTGGTTGCACGTAGAGGTTATGCACGCTTTATCTTCCGGCGGCGTCGAAAAATTTATGAAAATATCCAAGCGTCGCACGAAGGAACCAGCTCACTCTCCTTCAGAAGCTCGAAGTCGTGTTGGCGTGGTCTTGGTTGCACGTGGTGCACGTGCACGTTTTTTCTTCCGTCGGCGCAATCGGCGGACGGCGGCGTCGAAAATTGGATGAAGTATCCAAGCATCGCCGTCGGGCGTCGCACGCAGGCACCACGTAGAGCACAGGGGTCACCAAAATTTGTTGCGGAGAAAAACTCTGGAGACGGTTTGGTAAAGTTGTATTTGTACTACACGCAGTAGATGTTGCCTTTACATTGGTTCGAGAGAGAATGTTACAATGGTCGCACTCGTGCACAGCACGGACGGACGTGCGCAGCGCCATCTATGATTCCTTATTTAAATCATTTCGTAAACTGTTAATTGTACTGTTAGTTCTTATAAAACATGATGAATTATAGATGGCGCTTTACAAACATTTGTTTTATAATAATATAGGTAGATGGCGCTAACATGGGTTCGGAACAGATTTTTTCTCAATATTTCTATTTTTTTGTATGAAAAGGCAAAAAGTTTGTTCTAGAAATGAATTCGCCATCTTTTAATTATCCGAAAATGACACCACACTTGCCCTAATACCCATAGTTTTGAAGATACTTAAAGTGAAGCGCGGCAGAAGGAAACTTGCCCCCCCTCCTCCTGCTACCACAGGGGGGGCTCCCGATGTCTACCGACGGAAATCGACTCAGGAGCACCCAAAGAACAACTGGTGCAAAAATGAGCCTTCTATACCAAAGTGGAGGGGTTCTTGCACTAAATTCCCTACTATTTCTGGTTATTATTTGTTACAGGTACATGATTTTGTTATCTATTTGATTTCGTGATCGCTTCGCTGTCTACCGAAATATGGTAAAAAAACAAACGTAAACTGTTTTATTAAATGAAAACGTTAATGTATGTTTCATCGTCTACCCTAGATTTAACACGTAGCTCTAGGTACTCGTAGTCAAAGCCATGTGTAGAGAAAAGTACCAAAATACTCGTAAATCTCTCAACTAAACAGAACACAGCTAATTTTCGTTGTTTCATCTCCGTATCGAACTTCTGTAACGGGACAACTGGAGCACGAGAATTCGCGTCGCTCCGTTGTACGCGAGTTTTTGTTTCGCCAGTCACCGGCCCTTTTTGTGTGCAGCGCCCGGAAGGGGCGTGAAAAATGAATTCCTGGCGCCGTGTCTATGTTTTCGCTGTCATGAAGTTGGGAAAAAGGTTGATCTGTCTGTATTTCGATGAAGTGGCTGTGTAAATGCCGCTCTACGAGCAGCAGATGTACGAAGTAAATTGAATACTTACTACTTGGTTTAAAAAGTATCATGCTAGTGAGAAATTAATTATCTTCTTATTCTGACTAGTGTCCGACCGAATATGGATTTTCAGCCGAAAACGGAAACGAAAACGAAGCTTCGGCTGCAGTCTTATTTTCGGCCGAAAACGAAAACGAAAACGAAAATGACCTTCACCTGTCAAATTTCAATCTGTGATCAAACAATATGAAATTTCCTATGTAAAAACTTTGAAAACCGTTAATGTTTTGACCAAAAACATAATGACGTTTGACAGTTAATTTTGATAAGGATTGATTTAAGAAAACCGGCATTAATACACTAAAAATTTAAGACATTATTATGAATTCTTAGTAGAATATTATTTCCGGTGTATATTGGAATATTGGGAAGTGAAGAAGAAATAAAGGGTGTCCAGTGGGAATTTTTCAACTTCAAAAATGAACACAAATAAATTTTATGAATGGAATGGACACTGGAGTTTAGATTTCATTTTTTTATAGGCAATGTCGTTTAAATGATGCACGTTTTACTCTAGCCACTCTCACACTTACATTCGCAACTATACGAGAGCAACTCGCGCTAATAGTTTTCTTGCAACTTCACGGTCCTCTTCGTGAGTGGTGAAACACCTTCTTGCTGAAATAGAGTTCCGTAGTTGTCCGGGATGCAGTTGCAGTTGTGGTATCAGACGTTCATCGATCATTCGACAATACAATTGACTTGTTGATTTATGCAAGTTCCGCATAATTTCGTCTTGAACTTGGGCCACGTTCGGCGTCGCTGCTGATTTTGATGGGTTTGGAGGAATCCTGTGGACGACTTCTCTCTTGCTTGAACTTTTGCACTCACGATGAGGTAAGTTGTGTGCTTGGGCCATCATTCAATCGCTGAATATTGAAATGAGTACGAAAAGCGCGACGCACTCGATCTATGATTCGTCGCATTTCAAATACTTATTGCTCAACTGCGAACGCTCTGTAGGCTCCCGACCAGTGACTCATGGCGCATTTCAAATCCGCATTAGATTCTATTTTGAAACAATTAAACTTAATGAAAAATCTATGGTTTTATTTGTATTAAATTTTGAACTTGGAAAATTCTCGCTGGACACCCTTTACAACGTAACCTCACTTCACAACTTCAAAAGAGTGTGACAATGACAATACCGCGTCCGTTCAAGTCTGATTGGAACCATGAGTGCACCCGATTCACTCCCGAAGATATCGGAACGATAAACGTCACCATCTTATTCACGTATTTCTGATATTCGGTTTGGCCGAAGCTTCGGCTGGTTTTTGGCCGAAAACGAAAATATAGCCGAATGTCCATCGTTTGGCCGAAAATGGCCGAAAACGAAAACGAAAACGAATATTCGGTCGGTCACTAATTCTGACGTCCTACTTGATATCTATGTATTTTCTCTGCTTGACCTATGATTGACTGGTAGAAAAAGCCTCTTGGCATCAAGTCCGCCACTGTACTTATGTGCAATAAGTTTAAATAAATAACACCCGTATTTACAAACGATACTTGCTAAAGTGAAGCAGCAAATCGAACGCACAGCGTTGAATAGAGTTCTGTGAATAGTTCGTGTGTGACAGTGTGAGTCCATGCGCACTGTAGTAATGTTTGTGAGTACGGACGTACTTACATATCTCTTTCTTAAGAAACGTTTTTCTTGCCCTTATGTTTGTTTACCATTAGTTTCTCTTCACTACCCCACTCTTCTCTCTTCATATACATATAGCTCTAATAACCATGTAAATTATTTAAATCATCACCAGTTTAATTTGATAATAGTAGTACGAGTACATCCATCACGTAGTCTCACTAACCCAGTATTGGACAATATTGATTGCGAGCGCGGGATGTGGTGTGCGGAAACACCTCGCCTCCACGGATATTGGCTGTGGTGAAGTCTGCCTACAACTGCTACAACCTATGTACACGTGTACTGCATACTGCAAATGTTGTTCCTTTTTTAAACTTTCCTGGTCTGCTGGCTGGTAGAGTTGCGAAGGAATATGCCTTTATCGATGAAAATAGAGTTAGACACTTCTACCGGTGATAAAATGATAAGGCAACGTCGTTTTCTTATTAAAAAGAGAATTTTCGTATTTCCTCACTCAGCTACTTGTACGATAAACAATAACTTCTATAAGTTATTTCTTTATATGCCTATGCATTAGGTATAGATTTTATATAAAGAAATAGAAAATTACACTTGACGTGTCCCCAACCAATCATTCATTTCATTTTGTGAGAGGCTTTTCAGTATTATTAATTTTCGTCAAATAAAAAGAGCGTTGAAGAATGGCCCTACTTATCTCCACCGAATACTTATAAGAGTACTGAAAATGTTAGTTCCTATTTTGGCTCTTTTTACGTGACGCCAAGTATAATCCCATGCTTATACCGTTCTGCAACAAGGTGCATTGTAAGTAATTTTATGCCACAGTTTACACAATATGTCTGCGCCATAAATACCGTACAATACAATAACCGAATTACCTTGACTTTGACTCATATGCTGGAGCTATTTCATCCAGCTTTACGGTTCCCCCGGGAACTGCAGTTCCAACTTCGGTTAGTTGAACTTTGTTGTGTAATATGCAGCGGTTCCGTGTTAGTGAGCGAATTGCATTTTGAATATTGTCGATGTTTAATGTGTTCCTATTAGAATTAGCAAGACCGAGTTTGCAACCGTTAATTAATTAGATAGACTATCTAATTAACTGATATCTGATAGAGTATACATGAATGTTTATGAACTAATGACAGAGATAGTAATATTTAATATCTTAACTGTAGAGTTATTCACTTCATAAACTTCATTATTTTCTTAATGGCTCTTGGCATGCTGTCGTTGTAGTGGATGTCAAATTGACAATAGCTTTCAGTTCTGTTAATTCCCACACAAAGACACTGGTGGTTTAAATAGCTAAAGCTAAACCACATTTTCCACACTTAAAATGGCATAATAGTCTACATGCATTCCTCCAAAAACCATAAGCCTATTAAAACGGCTTCTAATGTAAATTACGAATCAGTAGACTCTCTCGCTATCGTGCACTTACGTGCGTCATTCATGATGTTTTGTTACGTTTAAAGAATGAAATTCACAAATACCAAATGCATCCATACGATACGACGCCTTAGATTTTGTCTGTTTAAATACCATGGATGAGAAAACTTGAAAAACTTTCGTTCGTCTACGCCGTAGACGTTTTTCAGGCAGCGTTTCAGCGTATACTCTACGCTCTGCTTCATTCAGGTAAAGCCTGCACTTGGTGTCACGCACTTGCTCCGTTTCCCTCCACTGTGCACTAAACCACCGTCGTCAGCTGTCACCTTTGACACAAGTCACAAACAGTCACGCACGTCACAAGTTGACACCACACGACCCATCTGTTCATTGTGCACTACATTGGCGTGAATTGTGCGGTCGTTGCTGTGGTACGCTTTTGAATATGATTTGTGATACCTACGAGTAACATGGAATAGTCACAACATTTTGAACCGTATTTTAGTAGCGCAAGGAATCTGTTTGCCATGAATAATTGCGATCCGTCGATGTAACAAAAAGATTGTGTGCGAAGATGAATAGAATGCATGTTATTATTTATATGGAATTTGAATACAGATGCAAACTGATAATAGCTGTTGGCTTACGAACATCTTACTTCAGAATGTACTTTCTTTAACATTTAAAACACAGTATTTGCGTTCCCAGCACATAGGGAGAGTTCGGTATATTGTACCGCCGGGTAAATTGTACCACCCTCATATTTCGTATAGTATTTATTGAATGTCTGTAATTGCAACACTCAGCGATACACAACTAAATTCAATTAATATCGGCCATGTGGTTTTTGCTGTGACAACGAACACGTGTGTTTTATTTTGAAAAGTATTTTTTCATTGTTTTCAAGTAACTTTTGACAATGCATGTTTAGTATGTAATTTTGTTAAATTTAATCACAGGGTGTTTCTAATATATTATTTAAAAGCGTAAATTAGCGTGGATTACAATTATTTGAAAAAATTTTCGGTATTTATAAGCTATATTTTTTACCGATTTTTTAAAAGCACTATCACCTAGTCGGCTAAATTGTACCACATCAAGTTGTATGGAACTTTACCAAAGGATTTTGAATTTTTTTTTAGTAAATCATATTTTGAAGTTATAATAGCGTAGTTATGTTTGACTAACAATAAATGAAAGCAAAAGACTGGCAAAGTAGATGAGGTACAAGTGTGCGTTACGATAATTAGAATTACAAAACTTTTACTTAAAATCGTGATAACGTGTAAAACAATATCGATTGTCTATGTTATTAACTACTGTTCCTTTTCGTTACCTAATTTGTTAAGCATGTATCGTATAATATTTTGCCGTAGTTTTTTTATAGGCTTGAAATTTATTGAAATCCAATTTAGTAATCCTGTGGTACAAATTATCGAACCGGTTGGCTAAATTGGACCGAAGCTCTGAGCTGGTATTTTGTTGATTTGTGCTAAATATACGACAATTGTGTTGATTAATACATATGAAATAGTAAGTTGAATAATTTATCTTTCATTATATACCATGAACATTAGCAAAAACAAAAGAAAACTATGTGTAAAATGAGATTGAAAAAAACTGGTCCAAATTAGCGGACTCTCCCTTATGTATGTAGAATCTATTCAAAGTCACAGTTGTAGTCTTCTTATTGGTAAATCTGCTTCAGATTTTCTGTTGATACTAATCAAGATTATTTATCGCCCAATTCCAAAGTTCCAAATATTATTCACGTTTCTTAAGAATTGGAGCATGAATCAACTTCCTAAGCACTTTCTCTTTCCCAACTATTGACCAATTAACATGACACATCTCAATGGCTCCACGTCCATTGTGCGTCGACGCATACTATTAATTTGGGATCGTTTCTATGGACAGATGAGCTGGAAGACGTGAAGTAGATAACCAGAACAATGGACCGTAATGAGACGTAGCTTGAACAATGCTGATTGATTAGCACGTCACAGGTAAATTTGTCCATTGTATTTTAAAAGGAAATTAACGGATTTTGACTGCAGCCATATTTTAATATCGGTAGGCGAAATGACCTAAGAAGTAAGCGTTTATTTATTTTGAATTTACATTGCTTATTGCTAATAAGTAATAATTAAAATAAATATTCTGTTGCATAGAATGAGATGTGTCATCTTTTTAGTCTAATTAATTATGCAGTGATCTAACATTGGCTAACATGGAAACACAATAGCCATAGAGGAGAAGAAGAAGAAGAACTATTTTAAGTTTTTGTGGAATGATTGAATCATAATTTGTATTAAATGTTTCAAGGTGCCAAGTTCTCCGACATATGCGACTACGCGAATGCAATGTAAAATCTGTACGTAGTGTTGCTACCTTATCCTCTGATGCTCTCGACGTCTAAATAATAAAGGTGAATCCTACTGGGATTTCCACTATTTTGTATTGTCAAAGTTGGTACAGTATGTAATCTGGCACGCCTCACAGTAGTTTGAATTTAAAAATAGGTGGACATACGATCGAAAGTCATAATAAGTCATAAAAAGGGCAGGTATGTACCATCCTAGACTGCATCTCACTTAACACCAGGTGTGATTGCGGTCAAATACCTGCCTTGGCTAGCATAAAAAAAAAAAAAAAAAAAAAATTTCACCGAAACAAAAATTGTTTTGGATAGCATTTTGAATGCTGATCAACATTTGTCATTATGCATTTTTCGATAAAACGAGCCTTTCATGCTTAAAAAAAATATGACAAGAAAATTTGTATGGAGAAAAATCTTTTTTATTTTTTTTCTGGCTACTGTTGCAAACTGTAGCGGTCAAACCTTATGTAGTCGTAAGTACCTATGGTGCCTAACATTACTACATAAATAGTTTTTGCGGGCACGCGCGGCCAAGCGAGTAATGGACATGCAAAATTTTAAATATTTTTATTTATTCATTATTGATTTTAATGCACTTAAAGTAATTATTAATAGATAAATATACTAAGTCTAACTTACTACAGCCCCCTATTACCTCATTTCACGCTAAAACCTTTCAAACTAGAACCTAAGTTTGTAGGTACTAGGTAGTCTAAGTTGTTTTTATTGTCATTATAACATAATTTCACCGAAACAAAAATTGTTTTGGATAGCATTTTGAATGCTGATCAACATTTGTCATTATGCATTTTTCGATAAAACGAGCCTTTCATGCTTAAAAAAAATATGACAAGAAAATTTGTATGGAGAAAAATCTTTTTTATTTTTTTTCTGGCTACTGTTGCAAACTGTAGCGGTCAAACCTTATGTAGTCGTAAGTACCTATGGTGCCTAACATTACTACATAAATAGTTTTTGCGGGCACGCGCGGCCAAGCGAGTAATGGACATGCAAAATTTTAAATATTTTTATTTATTCATTATTGATTTTAATGCACTTAAAGTAATTATTAATAGATAAATATACTAAGTCTAACTTACTACAGCCCCCTATTACCTCATTTCACGCTAAAACCTTTCAAACTAGAACCTAAGTTTGTAGGTACTAGGTAGTCTAAGTTGTTTTTATTGTCATTATAACCACCACCACCTATTTTAAAAATCAAACTACTGTGCGCCTGTTCGCTGTTTTGCATTTTGTACGGTACGAGATGTCAGATAGCCGCCAAGTTACTTATCCCTATCTAGTTATTTCTTCCACTTCATCAGACCATGTTGTCCTTTGTAATCTTGGCTGGCACATATTCGAGGTTCTTAAACTATAGTAAGGAAAACTTCCATACGAATTGTTTCTGTCGTAGGTATTTTAGTGATAAATTGAAGTCATAGTTGTTTGAACAAGCTATTGCTGGTCAGTATTGTGATTATTGTGAAGCTTTTTATAGCGGCGCAGTAGTTATATTGATATTTACTTACATACGGCAAGAATGTATCGACCCAACCCATAATAATAATTATTTATCTACAAACTATAATAACACTGTAATTACTTACCGAATATCAGTTCATTGAACGTAGGTACAACAATGGATACGGTCAGCAACAAGTTTTTATTTTGAAAATAAATATACTTAATTATCTGTAGATTCAGGCCTGAAGTTGGATTGTATTTGACCGTAAAACGGATTCGATATAATCATTTATTCACTAAAAATCCATGGGGTTTTGTGAGTAACGAGTTCGGCCAATTATACAAAGTAGAGTCGATTCCTTATACCTTATTTGAACGTAGTTGAAACTCAGCGTTTATTAAAAGCTCTATTTTATGCACTGAAGAAAGTTCTAAAGGTCCCAAGGGCTAAAAAAGGCGTTTTTTTGCTGACTCACATAGATGCAATTGAGATCGTCTAACGGTGCTGCGTTTGCGCAACGCGAACCTTTCTCCTAATAGGGCACGCTCCTATTAGTCGGTAAAAATGTACGTCATGAATCATCAAAACATCTTGCATATTTAGAAACTGCGCATCTGTTTGCTGTATGATCCTTTTAGGTACGATGGTGCACCTGAACGAACACCTGCGAAATGAAATCAGCCAGCCCTTTTTGACTTGGGAATAAGGTTTAAGGTTATTTTTTAGACTCTAAAATTCTTTATCTAAAATTTAGAGTATACTGGGTGACACTTTCAAGTATGAGTGTACAATGTACAACTCCGAAATAACACTGACTCCTACTCTGAAATAGCAAAAAGCATAGGCGTCGGGGCTAATTATTATGTTAATGAGTAAAAATGCATCACTAGATTTTTGTAAAACATTTCTCTTCCTCATCAGGAATAGAACTGGTCCTGTGAACAAGTGTCCGGATCCAGTAATGACCCTAGCACTTATTATAATTGTTATTACCCATAATTATGTCATTTCCATAAAACTCCCGGCGTCGCCCATAAAACGCGTCAATATGAAAATTCGTAAAAAGGTCGCGTTTACAACGCACGTACGAAAATTATTACATTGTTTGTCAAGATTTGTCGACACTTATAAAAAGCAAAAAACTCGGCCCGCGATCGGGGGTCCAG
The DNA here is from genome assembly GCF_004193835.3 of Ostrinia furnacalis. Lineage (NCBI taxonomy): Eukaryota > Metazoa > Arthropoda > Insecta > Lepidoptera > Crambidae > Ostrinia > Ostrinia furnacalis. Next base: position 602,687 of record NW_021134284.1, on the reverse strand, counting down.
ATAAAATTTATTTATTGTTGGAGAGTTTACTGCTGCCCGCTCATAGGGTTGTATAGTGTTCATTAAAACGCGTTTAACAGTCCGAATGAGGCGCTGAGTTCGCGCAACAAAGCAAAACAATTTACAGGGCAGAAAGCTGATGTTGATGAGATGGCTAACTCTGTAAGTTCGGACATTGAATTGCTCTAAAATGATTTTAGTATTGTAAGTCTTTATAAACCACGTTTAGGTTGGTTAGCCGTGGGTACTGAAAAAAGAAAATCTTTCTTGAATAAAAGTACATATCTTTTAAAGAAGGTAGAGCAGAGGATGTCAACACATGGAATGAAAGTCTCTTATAAAACTAAAACAACGTTAAATCATTGTGCATAGAACTTATATGTTCTTTCCCTAATCACGCTTCACGATCACGCCACTTTAAACTTGTAATTTTAATTAAATTAACTACTATTAATCGATATCGATATCGCGCTAGGCACATCACTATCCACCGACGTGGCCCGCCGAGGTATTTCAGGTCGCACTGATAAAGTTATAACGGCCCGTGACTGGTGACGCGAATTCAGAGTTCTGATTGGCTTTACAAATAGCCAATTTGGTTCTGAACAACGTAACGTTTCTGTAAATTATTGAATTGGAACTAGACGAGTACTTGCTAATGTAATTCCTTTTGTTTGCCAAAGATTTTGCCTGACAAAGAGCAAGAAATACTTTGACTCCCTTCTCTATACCGTTATCCTTCCATATTCTTCAGTGAATAAAATAAAATAGATTACAGGTTCTGTACTGAATATCGTATATCGGAAGAAAATCTGCCATTCCCATGTGACGGGATTTTTTAATTCCGCGAAAGTACAACACTGTTCCTACGGGATTTTATTCGCCTGCTTTAAATGTAATGCACGATATAAATAAATTATAAATATAGTCTGTCTGCCTGTAGTCAGTATTTGTAAGGAATGGTTTAATGTTATGTGATGTGATGCAATTCAATAGTAAATTATATTATGTACTACATAGTATAATGATGAATGTACAAAAATATAAAACCCAATAATATTAGTTACTATTTCTGATATGCACATGTCATGTAATGTGAAGCTACACATTTTGATTATGAAAACATAGTTAATTAGATCATGTATTATAATTACATGATACTAGCCGCATGGTGCAACACTAATTAGAATAAATTATGATAAATTAATCGCATATTTATAATTATGAATTCAGTAGCTCTGCGCTAGCGCAGCTAAAGCAGCTACCGGCCATTTCTTCTGACAGAAATTATCATTTGACATTTTACGAGGCCATTGCGTTCTAGCTTTTATAGCTTGCATAAAGTAAGCTTTTATAGGATGCAGTATCTTTAATAAGGTTCATATTCATCTATAGGAACGTGCCGGGTGACTGATCTGACTTGCCCTCGCGCAATTCAATAAGTATAAGGAGAGTATTGCGAAATTGCAACAAAGTCACTAAAATTTAAATATTGATGAATAAAAAATTCAGCAGGAAAAAACTCTTGTTGAACTGTAGCTAAGTTATCGTAAGAATCGTCTAGCTGGAGACTTAATTATTTTTGAAGAATTACAATAAAGAAATTTAGAAATAGTAAACGAACTCCATGACATAACATAAATCGTACGCGATTCGGGATTTCTGATGCACAAAAATGCAACTCCTGGACTCTAAAAACCAACATTAGTGTTGAAAAACCCTATAAACGATAAGCTCTCAGTTTACAGCGAACCGTCGCATTTATTGCTTTAACCGTTAACTTTGCTGAATGGACGGTGTTTATTTAATACGGCTTCTGCCGGACATCCGCCTTTTAAAAACCTTTTTGTGATAGGTATTGAATGATAACGCCGTGACAACTTGGTGTTGCTAGCGACAAAAAAACAAATACCTTCTGCCTTTGGTAGGTATTTCTTTTATTTCAAGTATAGAGTCAGACGATATCATATCAATTTATAGCCTGTGTTATTAGCTATACAACAACGACCATGTTAGGAGAGTTTTTTCTTTAATTGAAGCAGGTAATTATTCTATTTTCTACAACATTTTTCTCATTGCAAAAGGAGTAAAAGCGCTTTAATCGTCCCTAATTACTTAAACGATTGCTGTCTCGTCCATCAGTCTAGCATTCAGATTTGCATTCAAATGCGGACTGTACACTGCATATGGTTTGATTGAATAAAATTGCTGATGAACAACTTACTCGTAAGTTAAGGATGAATCAGATGTGACCAGTATTAGGTGTGTATTCATAAACTGGTCCTAGTCTTGACCATTTTGCTTATATTCAATTTGATTTTGAGTTACTACTTGTAGCAATAAGTATTGGGTTTTTGGAGAAGGTTAATAATTAATGTAGAGCAAAATACGGGCTCTCGAGTTCAGTGACATTAAAAATAAAAAAAAAAATCATTTTCTTAGTAAAATAGGTAAGTATAATATTATCAATTTCATGAACCCGACCCAGTAGGAAAAGAAGAATAATAGAATTGTGGATCTTTGAGAATAAGCCAAATTAGGACTTATGTTGCTTAAAAATAATAACGCAATTTTCATAAAGATGAAATCAATGCAGAAACTGATTTTACTTTTTTATGTAGCAATTAAAGATTTGAATAAAATTACACGAGATGCCCTTATGAATACAGTTCTAATGATTATAAAAAGTCAGACGCTTTTCACCTCATCTAGCCAGAACGGGTCCGACTGGTCTGACTCACAGCTTTCATGTAATTCCAGCCCATTTGCATGTATTACGTTGAATTGCTAAAACTAGTGCAGATTGACTATTTATAGGATTTCTTTTAGATGCGTAACTAAATTCTTTGCATATTCAAACCGAAATTAGATTTACAAAACAATGCAGTTCTTGATGACTGACTATTTGTTACACACGAGCTTCTTCGAACTATTTTACAACTTCTTCCTGTTTTATGTACTACATTGTACTTAATTGTTAAACTGAACGGTGAAGGATTGTAAGATTACGTGGAAACTTGATTCATGTTATTTTGTAATTGATTAATGATTTATTTATTTCATACTAGATGTTACATTTTCTAAAACTTAATTATATAAAACGTTGCTATTAGAAGTTAGGCGCTCGATGTTGCAAAGGCGTGAGTGAGTTAAGCGAGTGAGGAGTAGGCGACCAAAAGCTATCGTATTTTTTCTCTACATTTTAAGTGAATCGACCAAACTCATCCAATTGAAATCAATCAATATTGCATGTCGCAGTATGTGGGATGTTAAAACGTCATATAAATCTGGTTCTAAGTTATAAAATCTTGCTCAAAACAAGTTAGTCACCCGTCGATTAAGGTGACGCATCCTATGATCGGAACTACGCTTGTCATTAGCGTGACTCCTTTATTTTTCAGTTTGTGACGAATAGGGATGAAGGAAACTTTGTGGTTACGGATACAGGAAAATATGATTCATTCTTTAGGATCTTTTAGTAGGTATGAAGAGAAGAAGACAATTAGGTACGGGACTATTCCCACCTCTCTTTCTCACCACTGCAAGTTGCAGTCTGCAACTCCTGTGTAGCCAGGATCTACAGCTTGACCACCAATAAAAACCCAACCAGTGAAGTTCAAGTTTGTCCCGGGGGAAAGTTAAACTGTCATTGGACCCGCAACGAAATTAATCAGAAGAACCTAGGTTGAGTCGAAATTAAGGTTCGACTTTCCTCCGTTGTGCGTGTAGAAAGCTGAAAGCTTTGGGCATATAATACGCATCGGACATTGAAATGATTTATTCTTATTTCTCGAATATCCGTTTATGATTGGCGGGCTATTCATGTATCTCCGCTATTGTTTTATGGCTTTCTACACGTATCAATCAAATGTATCCTAAATTAATGACACAATTGAACTGGTACTTCACCTTACTTTGTATTATAATACAATAAGAGTTTAAATCCGAAAAACTCTCTTCATTTGACAGCCCAGTTGAGAAGTTAAAGACTTGTTCAAAAACTGAGCTACTTAACGGGCCAGCAAAATTACACTCCTAAAATATTTTGATTCATAAATTATGTAGATCGGCGAAACATACTTAACTTTGTTCATAATTTTCAGTCCTAAACTGGCTTAATTGATATTTCAATGTGAAACTTGCTCGGAGTGTCAAACTGACGAGGGTAGGGCGTGATTTGTGAAGTATGACGTCACGAAAGGTTCAGGGGGCTTACTAAGTAGAACTATGTTATTTCGATTGTCTTGGTCTTTTTCACACATGCTGCCATGAGATGAGAGACAGTAACCAAGTTGCGTAGTAGGCGTTTGAGCTAGGGACCTAAGTTCTGCGGGCTTACTCCGCTCCACCATTAGATCTGTATCACCGGCTTTTTTGAGTCTGGAGTATTTTAGAATGTGTGAAAGAGATGAAGGGATACCAAAAATATTGCTTCGACTTGCGAATAGGGCCAATTTAATTTTGTTTGACCCGCCCTTTTTGTTTGACACGATATTGTGTGTGTGACATTTAATTTAACAACAAAGCGTACTGTTACATAATGTGCGTGTGGTCTTTAATAAACATAATTTACCTAAGTGACACGTTCGTAGGCAGTTAAGACGCGACGTCACAAATACATTTTATTGTCAATACAATTGGTTAATTAATGATTTGCTTAATGCGTTTTTAAGTCTCCCCCACTTTTCTTTCCCCTCAATCTGCTTGGCAAGCGTGGGGATTCATTTTCCTCAAGTAAATTAAAGAGGGCCGTATTTCTGCAGTGGAGACTGGAGTTGATTTTTATGCCATCAGCCGATGATGCGGTCAGCCAGTCAAAGTTGTTATCATTAATTTAAAAGAACAAGGTATAATCTTATAAAAATTTAAACATTTTATTTGCTTAATCATTAAACCAGTTGCACCAAACAGAATCACTGGTAAATCTCGATCACGTAGTCTATCCGGTAGCTGCGTTGGCTCTTCATACGGAGCGTGACGTGGTTTGTGCCTAGACCACCATCGGTGATGTTCACGGACGCGTCGCTGTTCTGGTAGTCGTAGCAGTAGATGGCCTGGAGATGAGAGAGAAAGATCATTACACAATATTTTCCTTTCCAACGCGCGTTAGTCGCATTTGTAACGCACTACAGAAGTGATGCCAACGCTGTAGCGCGTTTCGTTTTCGACTGCATCGCTACAAAAAGTCACCGTGGTGGGCGAGGGCCCTAAATAGCTATCCCCTCGGTTCTAACACTTCAGTTCAACTGTCTCTGGTTGGATTTCATTGGATGTATCTTGGCTATACAGGAGATGCAGTGCTGGAAATATCCAATAAATCGTGTCCAAGAAAATTTACTTACTGTCAGCGACACAACATGGGACAGTTCGATGAAAAAAATGACTCATATAGGTAGGTATTTGAATGGCGCCATGAATTCGATTAGAATGAATCGAATCGAATAGAGTCGAAAACATCTTCTGTTGATATGGCTTTGTTTACTTATGATAATGTAGGGAAAACACCATGTTCAAGTTTGGCTACATTAGTTTAATCGATAGTAAGGTTACATAAACATTGTTGGCAGAGGTCAAAGTCACGATCGTAATTACCACAACATTTTGATAACACAACATTTAATGTGGGTTTTGGTTTGTAACTAAACCTTGTTTTTTTTTAAATAAATTTTTTTAAATAAAATCGAGAGTTTAACTGCCGTTTATTTCAAATTCTTTGTAGAGATGTGGGGCATAAAGACCACCATATCGTGTGTCAATTTGTATATGGACTTTTGCAAATATCTTGACAGTTTTTAGAATTCAGTAATAGTGAAGTAACTTTAGTTTTTTATTACCTTGATTACCAAGTTGTTCGGTCCGGCGTATTCATGAAACTTCACCCGCTTCATCAACGGTATAGCTTCGTAGAACACTTTGTTTCTTTGCACCAGCCGCGTCGTCGGCGTCTTCTCGCCGAAGAAGTAATTAGTACCAGAGACGCACACCAAAACACTGGCCACAAAAACGCACGTGAGAGTCCGCATTATTGATATTAATAGTTGTTGTCGATGTTACTCCACTCGCGTCACATCACTGACTGAGATCAAACCGTAAGAAAGGTCATCTGTATACTGTATACGATAACGTTTAACGGACGACTCAATGTGGTGCAGCTGAACTTTTACTGCGTATCTGTGGACACCTTAAAATTAGAGCGGCCTAATTGAGTAAAGTGTGGAGACCTCTCGGTGTGACAATGGCGCTGACCTATGACGCAGTACAGATGATGTAGTAGGTTGGCGATACGGTGGAGTGGGTGGACAGATAAGAATATCGTGTCTGTGGTTTCACTTTTGTTAAAACTAGGAGTGATCTATGGCAACTCGCATTCCAGATGTGCAAGTTATCTTGATGATCAATATTTTAAAAGTAAGTGATATTTTACCGATTAGATTAGTAAAGGACTATAGAAAGGCAGACAGGGAGACATGATAAGCTGCTAGAATGTATACAACAATGGTAATCTGATTATCTATCTATATAAATAAAAATGAATTGCTGTTCGTTAGTCTGATTAAAACTCGAGAACGGCTGGGCCGATTGAGCTGATTTTGGTTTTAAAATGTTTGTCGTAGTCCAGGGTAGGTCTAAACGGTGAGCAAATACGCGCGCGATATTGTTTTTTTGTGACAGACAAAATTCCACGCGAGCGAAGCCGCGGGCGGAAAGCTAGTAATTAATACAAGTGTGTCTAGCAGTGTATGTGTGGAGGATTAGTAACAATAGCCTTTAAATGCCATTTAATTCAAAGGTCAACCTCAGGCCAATGCGCTAACAATCTGCTAAGTTACATGTTTTTGTTGCATACCTCATTAATGTTATATTATTAGGAGTAGGTCATTTTTTGTGCTGGAAATAAGTTTTTGGGAAAAAAGTCGATTAGCATGACGCACGATATTGTTGCAAAAGATTGATAGATTACAACGTTGATAATCATGATACACAGTTGAATTAAGTTACCGTTAAGTTAGGAATGCATTATTGAAGTCAAATTATTGAGGACGAAAAGTTGAGATTTTGCGAGTTTTTTTTGCCAAAAGACATTTGATAAGATTTTCTGTGAAACGTTGGAATCAAAGAGAGCCACGTTAATGTGCCAAGATCTTAATGAAAACTCAACTAATCCAAGATGGGTTTCGCATTACAAAATAAACTTCTAACGGCTGTCTATTTCAGCATGTCTGCGGTTTTAGTATGGTGTGTTTTAATTTTAATAGAATTTGGTACTAAATTGACGATGAAACCTATTACAAAAACATAATGGCATAACTTGACAATGGCTTTTAAATTAGATTTTGGACGTATATCGGAGTTTGGGGCGCCAACATTTGCAAGTGTAATTGATAAAATGGAGTGCTGTCAATAGTTATCAGCGCTGAAAGCTTTTAACGCGTCAGTCTGAGTGATGTGATCAGTTTTTGTCAGCGCTGTCGTGCACACGTCACAACCTTTAGTGATTAAAAGCTTTTCAATGAAATATTTTAATATTTTCTGTTGGGATTTATTTGTCACTTTGTTTGTGATGATGACGCACCTATGAAAAGTTCTGTCGTAGATGTAGATACCAATCTGCGTATCCTTTACAAATAGCGTTTTAAAAAAAAACCTTAATTAAACATTTATTTAAAAATTTAAAATGGAATCTTCCTACTCACTGATTCGGATTAAGTTTTCCTACGATGGAAAGTTATACACATTCATAAAGACTTTATTGTTCAAATGATGAAGCATAGAAACTCTAATTAACGTTAAAGTGTATCGGTAATTAACGGATTGTACGATTCATCAAATCACTATGTGACACTGATCTGTTTGCAAACGCTCGCAGGTTAGCTTGGAAAAAGCCATCGGTAAATTGGCTAATCGTTAACTGATATCCACTTTGTTTCGACCGTGGTTTCGATCCAGTATTAATTACACATTTTATAACTACGGCTGTACTTACAGTACTGTTGTCAAAATTAAATAATGATAAGTATAGATAGNCTCCGCCTCCTAGGCACAAGTGCTTTAGGCAACTTAATCCGCGTCATTTCTTTTTGTGCATCAAGTATAATTGTTTTAAATTTTGATTTAAAGGTGTTCTTACAATGAATGCGTCTAAGAGGGGGGGGCAAGTCATTCCAACACCTAGTTGCCTGGTGGCGGAAACTGCCCTGAAAGCGACAGTTTTATGTTTATGTACAGCCAATGGGGCCCGCATGGATCTAGATGTTCCGTCACCGTATCTTTCATGGAAGTTACGAAATTGAAGTATGTACCTATTATTTTTTAATAGTATAAGTAGTCATTGACGATCTCCAGCTAGAAAACAAATTATGATAGAATTATTTTAGTCAAAACAATAAACATAGTTAGATAGATGTAGCGTTAATTTAATGGCATTAATTTGCACTTATTAATGTCTATGATTCAATTTAAAATAGATGCTAAGTAACATGTTAATCAACGTTGTCATAAACATTGAGAGGTTTGACAAATACAAATGTCACTTCTTTTTCAAAAGATTTAAAGGGGCTTCTAAGAAGATGAAGTTTCAAGTTTTGGATTGATATGAGTGGCAATTAATGTATCTCTACTCCTTTCTTTCTTTTAAGTTATTTTTGGCCGTTATAATCTCGATTACAACCGACAGTAATAATAAAATTATATGAACGTAACGAGTTTTTTCACACATTGAGATACACTGTTTAAAAAAAGTCGGGCACTTCCAAAAAGCTTTTGTATTAACTCGCGCATGTTTACCAACACTTATCAGCTGCCAGTCACATCGGCACTGTCTAATCTGTGCATTGGATATATGCGGCAGTAGCGCCGCGTTCCCACGCCGCAACTGAATTATAATTAAAAACAATTGTGCCACAGACTGCATCACGGCTCGCGATGATTGCCGCCAATTTGTGCGGCATTATGGTTAGCGGCATGCAACTGTTCATTGCTTTGCATCACAATTTTCCGGCTATGATTTCGTCGCGTGGATTAGTGCACAGTATAAAATGAGATGAAGCAGTATATCGCAATGAAATCGTATATTGGGTAAAAATAGACCATTCCATTGCGATTGCGATTGCGACTAAGCTAGAAGGATCCTTTCTTAGAATCCTTCATAGGTAAATGTCAATAAAAAGCATTCATCATAAATAAAAGCTAATGTAGAGTTTGTAACACGATCTACTTAATTGGCTGATGCGTTGTGGTTACCGGAGGTTACCGGCTTGTTTGTAAGCGTTACATGCAGCTCGACACGTGTCGCATGCTATGACACGTTGGGTTGGGTTCATATACTAATAAAACAATCATAAGTTTGAGACCGATTTAAGCATTCGCATGTCATAATAATTAGTAATTGAGATCCAACAGTCAGAGAGCTAGAGTCTGAGGTGATAACAGACTGCTGCATTAGAAGATTACTGATTTCATGTTTCATCTGGACACGACACTTATTTCTTAGTCCAACCGTTTTTTTGTTAATTGTTCATTTTAAATAAAATGGTATTTGGTTTTACTCGTATTTCCTCAAGTCCTCTTTCCTTGAATATGTTGCGTATCACACTGGCCTGGCAGTAACAATTTTTATGAACCAATTGTCATCAGGACATCTGTAACAACAGTTCATTAAGTTCCAAATCATTAATGTAGACTGAAATAATGATTATTACACGGTAATTTAACACAACTAGGTATAAATGATGGCCTGTTTAGCGAACAAACCGGGCCACACACGGCGACAGATAATTAACATGCAAATGCGACACTGGCCTCCAAACGCTGCCGATATTATGCTGAATCCATTAAAACTACAGCGCCTTGCACGAAACTTGTAAACTAAGCATAACGTGGTAGAGCCTTTTAAGAAAAGATGCATTCATTACACAAAGGGACGTAGTCTACTTAGACCTTAGAGCATCCGCCTAATAAATATAGCACCTGTCCGAATAGCACTTGGCCACAAAGAGTGTGGTCCACCTACATCCTAAAGGACTATGAACTTGACGATTTAACGTCATCAACAAGCAATAGGTTTCTGCTTTAAAATCGATGTCTGTTGGGGAAAATGAGGTTTAATTCCAAAATCATTTTATTAATTAGCCCTCAGTCGCCGAACTTGATACTTTTACTAATCAACCGATCCCAGCGCAAATTGCGTGATAACCAAACATGACTCCTATTCAACCAAAATTATTAATTATCACCGCAATACTTAATTATCGCGATGTTTTCATGCTCTCGGGTCAACCTGATAAGTGAATGCAATTCAGGTCAGTTATAAATGTGCGTTTAAACTTGCAGTTTATTAATGAATGTTTCTAATTGTTACAGATGTGTTCACGGTGAGGGCATGATCCAGCGAATGACGGAGGCAATGGCGTCGTAGGGTCACCACTTATTTGCTCATCGAGGTGAGTACTGCTTTAAGGGTCTAGTTCTAATAAGATAACAAACAGAACTACCAAAGAGCTAATGCCCGTTTTCACCATCTATCCCTAATTTTTAAGTGACCCCTTTAAAAATAAAATTTCTGTTATGTGTATCACATGGGGTTCACTTAAAAATTAAGGATTGATGGTGAAAACTGGCATAAGAATGGGACTCAACTCCATAACGCACTCGGAAGCGTCTTCTTGACTTAAGTTATCAAACTAGGCTTATAAAATTTTGCTCGTAAATTCAGAACTGTAGAGTCTAATTTTATTGTCACCAACTAAATAACGTCATCGTCCCAAAAATTAGATAATTTATCAATAAGTGCGTATTACAAAATGTTATTTAATTCACACAGATCTTGCATAACCAAACATCTTTCATGAACTTGGTTCTCGTTAAAATAGATTGTAGTGACCCGATTTTTTGTGCGTCATCTGGGTCATTTATTATTAGTAGTTTAAGTTTAGTTAATTTTAATTTAAGTTAGTTATACAATGTATTTTGTTTTTGGACTAAATAAATGTTCAGCAGAGGTTGTCAATCTCATGCGCTATGAGTTAGAAAAAGCATTCATTCACAAAAAATGATTATTCTTTTTGTGGATACAGCTGGCCGTAAATAACCGTGAAGGCGAGACATTTATTTCATGCCAGCAGCATTTCTAGAATTTCTTACATGAATTATAATTACGGGCACACAAAATTAAACAAGATAAACTGTGTCTGATGTATCTCGCTTCTTAAGAAAATGTTTATTCGAGTTCAAAGAACTCTTTTGAGTAAGCTTACTTGCACCTAAAATGGTAAAAGAATTTTTACCGGTGCGAGAGGTTATCATAATCATATCATTCATTGTCAAACAAAACTGCCACTCCGAGGCGAATCGGGTTCAAAAGGAGAAGGCCTAAAATAACATTTTGAAGAATGAGACGTTACAAACAATGTGTAGGCGCATCTGGGGAGCAAAAGTTGTTGCGCCAGATGACGGCGGACGGCTCGATTCATTCGCGATATATGGACGCCTGTGGAACTCATTTGTGACCTTCTTTTTTGTCACACACTGCTCGCTCATTAGTATCTCTATAAGAATTTAGGTACATTGCTTTTTAATTAGGTTTTTCTACATTTAACTATTTAATTGAACAGATAGCATAATACTAGTATAGAGCCTTGTGAATTTTAATTAATGCTTCCGTGTTGCTAAGCTGTTTTATTCGATACCTGTTCAACGAATATGCGCTCCTAATCTCCTAAGTAGCCTCTCAATTTTTCTTAACTATTGCTTACAGGTTTTTTGCGTGTCTTTGTACTAAATTACGCTTTGATCCGCGATCAGTGTTACATTGCTTGTCAAAATGTTATGTAGGTATATTGCTTGTTTCTAGTGCTGGATTAGTATCTTAGCTAAACCTGAACGCACAGATCTCTAGCAACACTCGTACCTATTGGTAGAGTCTTATTGCTGCTACCCGAAAGTCTCTTTTCATGCCCCAAATCAGGTTTTAACTTTTGCCAAGTGCTAAGCAAGACATGTAACAAGAAAGCTTACAGTGTAATACATACATATAGTAGTGTAGTACGTAGTATGTTGTTACCCTGGTGCAAAGGCTCACTAAATTTTTTAAATTGTTTTTTACCTGTGGGAACCTATAAGTGGTTTACTTGTTACCTATCTTATGTCATTATTACACACTGTAAAACCCTGGTTTTCCGAAATAAATAAATAAATACGTCACATTGTCCTTTCCAGGTGTAATCGTGTAAGGTCGCGATGGGCGCGTCGGGCGTATCCGACGAGTACACGCCGCCGCGGCTCTCGCGGCTGCTGCACGCGCTGCCGCACGTCAACGTCACGCTGCACCGCGTGAACGACACCTTCGCGCCCAACTCGCCCGTCTACCTCGAGGTGAGGACCTACCATCAGCAAGGCGCGCCGGGCGGGTCACGAGTACACGCCGCCGCGGCTCTCGCGGCTGCTGCACGCGCTGCCGCACGTCAACGTCACGCTGCACCGCGTGAACGACACCTTCGCGCCCAACTCGCCCGTCTACCTTGAGGTGAGGACCTACCATCAACAAGGCGCGCCGGGCGGGTCACGAGTACACGCAGCCGCGGTGTTCTGTCTATCTCCAGGTAAAGACCTACCGTGTCTGGCGAAGAGACACTGACACTGGTACAATCACCCTGCTATCTTCTAGTCGGTAATGTGATGCTGCAGCGCGTCAACGACATCTTTGCGCCCAACTTTCCCGTCTACTTCAAGGTAAAGACCTACCATCAACAAGACCTGGTCGGTGACAGCTGCTGCACGTCAACGTCACGCTGCACCGAGTGAATTACACCTTCGCGCCCAATTCGTCCGTCTACCTCGAGGTACGGACCTAGCGCCATATCTGGCAAAGATAGGAGATAATAATATCTGTGGGCGTCATATCATAGACGTGTGACATGCGACGGGAGTAAAACTAACCGCTTGGACGACAATACGCGCTTAACTTAAGGAAGGTACAATCACCTCGCTGTCTTAAAGGAGTCTACGTCCTCAGTGACGCCCTCGTGTCTGGCAACGTGACGCAGACGTTGCACTTTCGCGCCTAAATCGGCCGTTTACCTCGAGATCTGGCAACACTGGCAAATCGAACACTAGCTTTGACGACGCGCTAAACTTAAGGTACAATCATCCCTCTGCCCTAAGGAAGCCTACGTCTTGTCCAGCAACGTGACGATGTACTGCGAGTGTGAATTAGCGAAAGAAGTCACTCATTAAAGGCTTGAAGGTTTATTTGCTCATAACAACATGATTTATTTGTCCTTTTTCGGCCGTTTGGTGTTGTGGTTCGAAACGGACTACTATTCCAGAGGTAGCGGGTTCGATTCCCGCACAGTACAAACATTTGTGTGCATGAACATAATATTTGTTTGTATTGGACTGGGTGTTTTCTATGTATAATAAGTATGTATTTACAAAAAAAAGTATTTAAGTATGTTTATATCCGTTGTCTAGTACCCATAGTACAAGCTTTGCTTAGTTTGGGACTAGAAGCGCAGTGTAAAATGTCCAAGGATATTTATTTATTTATAAGGATATTTTTGTGTACTGAAATGATACCGTATTGTTTCCAGAGCTTGGGCATACTCGGCTCCATACCTGGCGCGTGGCTGATCCTGACACTGACGGTGCTGCTCATTTACTTGCTCACGCGATGCTGCGATAGGAAGCCGCGACCACCCAGGAGCATCACCGCTCTCAAGGTAATTTCCACCTTACATCATCCATGTTAAGGGTTAGACTCCCTTCCACTTGCCGGATAGTTATCACGTAAAGTGAACAATGAACATCCATTATGTGCTGCTTCAATCGTGCCTTAGGGTCTTTGTATGTAAGATATAGTGCATGGTTTTTAGCTTTCAACTCCTGACTCTAGTATTTTCTCTTGATAATGCCGAATAAGTCCCTAAGATCCGAATGTGTTCAAAAATCTTGTTGACATTTTGGAGTAAAGACCAGTCATCTTAGACTGTTCCAATCTTAAGTACTTACTTGTGATGTAATAAACTCGACAGTGTTCATAATCAGTGGTCTGTGATAACCGTTTGTTAGTAACAGCCACTTGACGTTTACATCGTGTGTGATTAGTTGATCACTGACCTCTCTCTTATATCGCTCAACGCTAGCAAATTATTAACCACGATATTATTATATTACCAGTCAGTCGAGTGAAAGATAGAGCTGACCGTTTTATTGGGTGTGAATAAATCATAAAACGCTCGAGAGGGTAAGGCTGCTATAAATAGCGACTGCGAACGGAATCTCGATGTATATCTCACACGAAGTTGTGATATAATCGCCATATGGACTAGGGATGTGGCTAATCGTCTATTAAACGATTTTTCATCGATAAATATTGGAATTTTGAAATGCAGCATTCTTTCGTAATGAGATGACATGATTGCTTGTTAACTCGCACACTTGTGAAGTGCCATCGTCAAGTGTGTCACCATAAACATTCAAAGTAGGCAACAAAAATAATAAGACCCAACTGTTTTTGCGTGTTTCAAGTTTAGTTAGAGAAGAGGACTTATGAGATTTTTACGAATCGTTAAATCTGTTTTTCTTACGAATTGAAAAATGTTTACTTGTTTTTACCCATCCCTATTATTGAATTTGATGGGCTGCCGAAAGCCAAGTGTGTTTTGATGATCTGAAGGTTTTATAACGGGGTCTATGTCATCGAACCACGTCCACATGTGCGTCTGGACTGCCATGAGGTTTAGATTATTGTCGGAGGATGAGGTCATTGACAAATGATATCATATTTGTAATAATACACCGATACAGGGAGTATGCTTGCAGTAAAGACATGTGTGCGTATAAAAGCTACACAGATCATAGCTCTATTGATGATTCAACTTGCTTTAGATTTTTGCAAAGGGTTTTGAGAGAAATTCCATGAATATTTTTCCTTTTTCCCATTAGGTTGATCGAGCTATCTGCATTTGATATCAGATCAAGATGACTATCTTTTATCCGCCCCATCTAAGAAGTTGTAACGAGATCTAAAGCCCTCGTTTCACGGTTAATATGATTCACAATTTGCGATAAAATTCTTTAGAGAAAATGTTTAGTAGAGACATATTTTATAGGCCGATATTCAGCAATTTAAATGGTTTGCAGATATCCATTTTGATAGCGGTTTGCAAAAGTGATTGAGCATAAAAAACAACACTGAAAGAATTGGAGTAGAAAGAAATGAAATCGAAAATGTAACATAAATACTGTCCTCAAGCTCTGTAATAATGGAAAGTGCAAAAGAGCTTTTTAAACGCCAAAAAGCTTAAGACGTCTTGGCATGTCTCGCCATGCCAGTGAATAGTTGCTCCTTTCAAAGTTTAAAGTGACATACAAACGCAGATGGTCACGCATTGCTCCAATTTGGTTTGTTACTAAGTTGTATTTTACTATTTACAGATTACACTGATGATCCTATCGGTGCTATGTTGCGGCGCCATCGGCGTCGGCCTGTTCGGGAACGATGACCTGCACAACGCGATGCTGCAGAGCATCCAAGCCGGCAACCAGCTTGCGGCCCTCGTCAACACGGTGAAGAATCAGGTAAACTGCCGATTTGGAAGAAAGAAAGAAAAATTTATTTTGGCTCTACATAAAATTACACTTATCAGTAAATAGGTACAACGAATAGAACCAAAAATGGTAACCGCTCAGCATTATGTCATGCTCTGTGTGGAACTCAGAACACAACGCTTCTATTTAGAGATATGACCATATTGAGGTGGTTGGAAGCTTCTGGATGCGGGAGACCCCTTTCAACCGACCAATCAATGGGCTAGCAGTGACATCTCCTATGGCTGAAATGACAATGATTAGAATCTTACCAGATGTAGACTCTAGTGTGTAGTCGCTCTGGACATCGAGAGACGTGCCACGTTTGATGAAGACGATGATGATTTGAATCGTTGGCGCTCTAACTTCTGTTATGCTTAGAAGCTGATTCTAGAGTGAAAAGAGTATTCCTTATACTTTTTTTGTGGCTTACTGATGGTTAATAAGGCAGTTCCTCAGTGCCCACAGACGAGTCATTCCGTTAGTTTCCGGACAGAATTGGCCAGCTTTGAATTATTGGGTCTACATCTTCTTTTTTATTATTTTCCAGTCAAGTATCCTCGAAGAAGCGATGGGTTCTCGCGCCCGCGCTCCCTTAGCGCGATTGGCAGACGCGTTAGACGCGCCGATAGCGAACCAAACAGCGCTTGGTACGCTGCTAAGAGCGCTGTCAGCGCTGCGAAACAATGCCAGCGCTGCCGCCTCCGCCGCTGACAACTTGAGGCGGCCGCTCGCAGCGCTGAATCTGGATGCATTTATGAAGGTATATTTAGAAAAAAGTCTAAGAGCAGTCACATGTAGACTGGTACATGGACAAAAGTTAAAGCTTAAAACCTAGATCAGGCAGTCCATGACTGATACAATAAAGAATTTGAAGCAATTACTGCTGTACTCGCGTTTCAACCTTTTTGTTTGTACTCGGTCGCTAATCTATGACCTTAGTACATGGTCCTTCGAGCCGGATTTAATGCTACTTTTCCATTCCAGCGCGTATGGGTATGGGAGGCGGCGCGCTGGGCAGGCGGCATGGCGGGCTGGTGCTGCGGCGGCGCCGTGTGCGTGGCGCTGCTGGCCGCCGCCGCGCGCCGCAGCCGCCGGGCGCTGCTGCTGCTGTGTGTGAGTACATCACTAGCCGTGACGTCACACCGGCGCGGCGGGCTGGTGCTGCGGCGGCGCCGTATGAGTACATCACTAGCCGTGACGTCACACCGACGCTCTCGTAGGGACGGAGCGAACGCGGGAGGGGTGCGGGTAAGTAAGAGAGAGTCGTATTCCAGCGAGGTGCATAGTTAACTCAACCGGGTTAAAAGTCCTCACCACGGGCCGGAAGGCGCTTTATAAGCAGACTCTACTAGGTGGACCGATGATGATCGGGAAGGATCTGGATGGCGACAGCGCAGGCCCAGTCGCTGTAGAATTCGGTCCCGATGTCTTTGTCTCCTTTGAGTTTGAGAAATCCTTCTGTAAAGCAGAGTAATCTTGGTTTCTTTCCGTCTCTTTTTTTTCAGTCAGTAATATTGGCTTTTTGTAGTTACCATGCATATACGGGACTATTCCCACCTCTCATTCCCACCGCTGCAACTCCTGTGTCTCTGCCTCCAGCTTTACCGCCAATAAAAACCCAACCAGTGAAAGTCAAAGTCCCGGGGGAAAGTACCATTCACATAGTAATTTAACCTTATCTTACGTCACTAATCCAATGTTTCTCCACAGGTGGGAGCCTTAGGCGCGTTGGTAGCGTGCTGGGCGGGCAGCGCGCTGGTGACGGCGGGCGCGGTGGCGGCGGCCGACGCCTGCCAGGACCCCGCCGCCGCGCTGGCTGCCCACGCGCCGCACAACCTGCCGCAGGACGTGAGTAGCTTGTGTCTTAGCTATAGGTGTGGATAAGGTGCTAATGGGGTTCCCTTACCCAAGCTTTGGGACCTTCATACTAGCGACTAGCGTCTTCCGAGCGCAGTAGTCTTACCAGCGCCTGCGCAGCGCTCTCGGCGCGCACGCACCGCACAACCTGCCGCAGGATGTGAGTGGCTGGTGTCGTAGCTATAGGTGGTGATAATGGGGCTTTGAGACCCCCCTAGCGAGTAGTCTTCCGAGCATAGCCTTCTTATCAGCTCCTGCGCAGCGCTTTAGGTGCACAACTTGCCGCAGGACGTGAGTAGCTTGTGTCATGGCTATAGGTGGTGCTAACGGGGCTCTCAGACCGAGCTTTGGAACTCCCTACACTAGTGACTGGCGTCTTCAGAGCTTAGTCATTTTATCAGCGCCTGCGCAGCGCTCTCGGCGCGGTGGCCGCACACGTGCCCCATATCCTGCCTTAGGACGTGAGTAGCTTGTATTACATCTATAGGTGCTAATGAGGCTCCGGAATCCCAGCTTTGGGACCTCCAAACTAGCGACCAGCAACTG
This sequence comes from Ostrinia furnacalis, assembly GCF_004193835.3. Classification (NCBI taxonomy): domain Eukaryota; kingdom Metazoa; phylum Arthropoda; class Insecta; order Lepidoptera; family Crambidae; genus Ostrinia; species Ostrinia furnacalis. The sequence goes on along the minus strand of NW_021134284.1, from coordinate 584,696 downwards.
ACCAGCGCCTGCGCAACGCACTAACGCTCTAGACAGTGCTAATATGGCTCCCAGACCCAAGCTTTGAGCCGTTAGCGACTAGCGTCTTCCGAGCGTAGTCGTCTTACCAGCGCCTACGAAGCGCTCTTGGCGCTTTAATGGTCGCGCACGCGCCGCACAAGCTACGTCATGACGTGAGAAGATTACGTCATATCTATAGACAGCGCTAATGAGGCTCCGAGACCCCTTGCACTAGCGTCTAGCGTCTCACCAGCGCTGTGGGCGCGTTGGTAGTGTGCTGGGCGGGCAGCGCGCTGGTGACGGCGGGCGCGGTGGCGGCGGCCGACGCCTGCCAGGACCCCGCCGCCGCGCTGGCTGCCCACGCGCCGCACAACCTGCCGCAGGACGTGAGTAGTACCAATGCGTACCAATGGGACTCCACATTCAAGCTTTTAGGCTGTTTTTAGTGTCACGCGGACCGTCCGGTGCGGACCCGCTCCGCACGGCCCATCTGTATGAACTTCTAGGGAGCGTTTTAGAGTAATGCGGTCCGGAGGAACCGCTCCGCTCCCTAGCAGTTTATACAGATCGGCTGTGCAGAGCGATCCGCACTGACAATCCGCGTGACACTAAAACCAGCCTTAGACCCATACTAGCGTCTTCCGAGCGCAGTCGTTTTACCAGCGCCTGCGCAGCGCTCTCGGCGCCCTCGCCTCTTACGACATCCAGGGGAAGAGTAAAAATGGTATATTTTCGAATTAGTCAAACCCGTGTCAATAGAAACCGATCTTTATCTATTCTATTGTGAGGTCGAAAACGAATGAGGATTCTTTACATTGTGTTCTCTAAGGAGTTAAACCTTTAGGGTGTTTTTAGTATCGCGTGGATTTCATCAAGCACGCAGAATAGCCCCGGGTACTTTATGAAAATGTCCTTTTCTTACAAGTATTTATTGTAATACGTGGAATACACAGTCATGCGAGTTGGCGTGTGATGAAACCAGCACGATGTTAAAAACACCCTACACTACATTTCTACTATCTGGCTGCCCTTTGACTCATCATCATCATCACTCATTTTGTCTTTGCAGATGGTGCACTACTACCTATCATGCAAGGTTTCCCGCGAGAATGTGCTCACAGCAGAACTTCGGAATGCGCAACGCGCGGTCGTAGCCGTGCGTCAGGCGCTCGCCGTGTTGGCTCGTGGCGCGCCGCAACTGTTCAATGACCCTGGTCAGTATAAAATAGTGCCTATTACAACGACATAAGAGCTGTTTAATTAACTTCGCGACGAGCATCGCACGGTCATGGCTCGATAAAGGATGTTTTCGTCCCAGCCAGCGGGGCGTATATGGAATCCATACCTTTACACAAAGCTCATGACGTCAGAGGCCGCGTTACCGTCGGGTATATTTTCAAATCCATAAAACAAAAATCGTTTCAATAAAGCGTTCCTTTACCTAACATTTGTGATATCACTGGCGCGTGTTGACATCGGGTATATTATCAAATAGAATACGCCCACGACGGGATTTAAAATATACCCGACCGCAACGAAGCAGACGACGTAAAGACAGGGGAATAGGAAAGACCAAGTCTAGAATTCAAGCTGGGCGCCCGTCTAACACGGAACGCAGAACTAAACGAAAGCATGACTTAGGACAGAATATTAAAATGAATATCCATAACGCGCGCTAAATTCTTATTTTTAATATTATTACTTCATGCCAATTGTATTTTTAAAGTAAGTTCACTTCCCTTTATATTAAACGTTTTTATCCACTCTTGTTCTTGTATCATTATTATCATAACATCAGCTCATGTATCATTTATCTTAATCATAATCCATAACATATAAAGTTAGACATCCCTTTGTCTGCCTCTGCATTTGCTAACGTACCTAATTAAAAATGGAGAGACGCTGAAAAAGGGTATACATTATGGTATAACAAAATGGAGTGTCCTACATGAAAGTATACCCCAAAAAATGTTGCGGTCGGGTATATTTTGAAATGCTTAACACGGCGTTATTGATTTTTATAGTATATCCGAACTCAACACTATAGAGCGTTGTGTAAAGGTATAAATTCCATATACGCGCCAGCGGGAGGGGCCCACTCGCACATCTCTATTTAGCGCCCTCTAGTGTGATTTCATTGGAGTTAGTTTGAATGTAGACTGCGTAGTGGCAATGGTGCCATATCAGATCTAAAGCTTCAACCACACCAACGCGTGCAGATGACAGATCGCGCGACCTATGACAGTTCACGCGACCTGTCATTGGCCTTTGATCGCGCCGGGGATAGCGATCGGCACGTGTATTGGTGTGGTTGAAGTTGGGGTGTACACAGATATCTGATAAAGGAACGACATCTCCTTATATCATAATTATGTACTTTAGTTTTTTTCTTCTGCTTCTTCTCAGCTCTGGCCCATTTATTGTCCCGTAGCAGTGGTAGCGTTAATACTAGATCGGATAAAAGTGCTTTTTAAAAGCCTATTTGCAAAAATAAATGAGTTTTTTAAGTTACCCAGATCAATGGAGTCATTGACTTTAAGTTGAAAATCTACCTCTAAATACTTACTTATGTCTAATACATTTGCAGGGCTGCAGCCAGCATTGGGCGCCTTAGGAGCAGGCACAGCGGAGGCCGAGCGTGCTTTAGTATCCCTAAGCAGCGCGTTGGAATGCCGCATGGCGCGCGCTTACTTCGTAGCCGGCGCGCGCGCAGCTTGCGACGGCGGCCTGCAGGTAAAGCAATAACAAGTGTCAATAAACACTAATGTCACAGAATAAGTAATAGTACAGGTACAGAAGGATTACTCCGCAAGACGATTTAAATAAATGCGAGTCTTCCTACGACGCGATACAGTGGAATTCAGCTCGCACAGCACTACGTACCTACAATTTTATTCACCTACAAGTTTTGTCTCTTTCTATCGCGTGCCTCTGAACTCTTCTTACGCTGTTAGGGTTGCTGTCTAGTGAAAAAATAATTAATCTACTTATTTGTAATGAGGTACGTATGTAGGTAAGTACGCATTCATTATGGAAAACCTTGGGAGAGGCCTTTGTCCAGCAGTGGACGTCATTTGGCTGAAACGAACGAACGCATTCTGAGCAGTAGTCATGGTAGGTTAGGTTCCTATACTATCCTAAAAATACCTACATGGCCAACATACCTTTCAGCATCTTTGGGAAGCGAAAAAAAGATAAATCCGGTAGATTTCTTTCCGAATTTAAACACCCGAACGCCGCACAATATTTCTTTCTCTTTATGTCCATTTTTAAATAATACTTCGATCATAGAATTAGGTACTACAACGCACGCCAGCGTCCTGACGGGCGCGCGCGTGACACTCGACTGATATAATACCCGCCGGCGGGGCGCTTCGCTGTAGGTAATTATCGGATGTACCGCGCGGAGTGAGCCAGGCCTGCTAATGTCAAAGGATTCCACAAAGCGGCAAAAATTTGAACTAATAACAAAACCACAAGTGGCAAAAATTTGAACTAATAACCTAGTATTGATAGTAGCGCCCTCCTGTCAATCTCATAGCTGCGTTTCAGCACAGTGTTTCAGCGTTGGACAACTATAAGCTTATTGACAATTAATAATTGGAAACATTTCGCAACATTTGGCACAGAGGGCGCTACAGGCATTGAGCTATAACGCTATGATGCCAACATTTCCACTAATTAACCGATTGAGTCCCAGACGGCATTAATTAATGTCATAACAATTGATTATCTATTGTGTCTAGATTCGCGGAGCTTGAAGGATTAATAAAGGAACGAGTTCTAAGTTAACTTCACGCAGCAGCAACCAGGCCGCCGTATTTCTATGAAATGCTTTTGTTGCTAGCGGCACGTCTTCTAAAGCTTTTTTATAGTATTACGCAGCAATACGCGAATACATGCGCTTCGAACTTGTACCTTTAAGTTATTGAACATTACGTAAATATGCCGCATGCTGTTTCAGATATAGTACGTTTTTTTACTAACAATCAAATTCGTACAATTTGATTGATAGTAAAAAACACTAGTATTATTTTCCTAAAGATTGTTATAATAACATCATTTATTTTTGTTTCCAGGCTCTATCGCTGCAGCTGCTCGCGGCTATCGCAGCTGGATTTCTTTTCACTGCCATCGTACTAGTCGACTCACATGCCTGGATCTACATCAATACAAAGTACGTAAAACGTAAACGAAATAAGTAACTTATTTCAAACGTAGATATTTTCCTTCAATGTATAGCGTCTAAGAATTTGGATAAAAATAGGGCAGTAGATTAGCAATATCATAGACTGTTTTTTGTATAGATATAATAAGGCTGGGTTGCACCATCATACTTTAACTTTGACAAACGTCTAAAATCTGTCAAACTCCATACTAAAAGCACCGGTTATATATTTTTTATTTTATTTATTTGATCACCAATATTCACCAACAAGGTTACGTTATATATCGTTCACACAAGTAACTTAAAATATATTATCGCATAGTTACCGTTAGTTAGGTGGTGCAACTCAGCCTTAGTATTGTATGATAGCATACTATAACATGAAGGTATTTGAATTTGCTGTCAGGCTATACTTGACTTGTAATTTGCATTCACAATCACGCTTCCGGTGACTGGGTATCTAGTGTAAAATATAAATCGGTTGCACACATCCTTATCCCCAGGCGGAGTGGCACAGGAGAGGAACAGGCGCCATTCCTCTCCTCTGGAGGAAGCAGTGCTGCTAGCAGGACCCTGCCGAGACCGGCGCCATTCCCTAATGGCAAGCCGCCGTCTTATAGCGCCGCTGTGCAGCTAATGGACCTGGGAGATAGGGAGCGGCCGAGGTACGGGTGAGCACATACAGTTGTCTCTCCTAAACAAGTAGTAGAATAAGCCCCATCTTTGTTTGAGGCAGTAGCGACGTTAAAATGACCCTGCCGAGACCGGCGCCATTCCCTAATGGGAAGCCGCCGTCTTATAGCGCCGCTATGCAGCTAATGGACCTGGGAGATAGGGAGCGGCCGAGGTACGGGTGAGCACATACAGTTGTCTCTCCTAAACAAGTAGTAGAATAAGCCCCATCTTTGTTAAGGCTGTAGCGACGTTAGAAGGACCCTGTTGAGGCTAGCGCCCTTCCCTAATGGGAAGCCGCCGTCTTATAGCGCCGCTGTGCAGCTGATGGACCTGGGAGATAGGGAGCGGCCGAGGTACGGGTGAGCACATACAGTTGTCTCTTACGAGTTCCATTATTCTATGAGGGCAGTAGTGCAGCTTGCAGATTCGGAACACCCCATTAAGAATTGTAGATTTATTTCTCGTGTTAAGTTATTACTCAGGTGGAAGTTAGCTTATTATTTGTATATAGTGTAAGATATTTTTCTTGATACTATAATGCAAACTAAAAGTTTGATTTAGATGAAAAAAATACTCCCTCTGGTTGCTATTTTCGAGATTTTGTATGTTTACAAAGCTAACTTTTTAACTAACTTATTAACACTTATTTTTCTGTGTTTATGTCTAAATTGTGTTAATTCTAATAACTCTCAACTCTTAACACCAAAATTTATTGAACTTTTCTGTATATTATTTGTACGTTATTACGCGCCAAATCTATATTTTTTGCGTTATAACATGTAATTAATTAAATGTAATTTCAAATTGGCAATGTGAGCGCTTTGGATCTATCTGTAAGCTCACTTGCATTTAAATTAATACATTCACAATTCGCAAATAAATATTTGGAGTTGACATAAAATGGTACTTCAATACTTTAAAATACTTTTTCAGACATGTATAGTCTTTCTATTGTATCGTGGCTGTAAATATAAAACGTTGTAATGTGTTCGTAGGTCAGGCAGCGCCACTTTGGGTCGCGGCGCGGGCGGCGAGCGCGCGGCTAACGCGCTCGGCACCTTTGGCGGCTCGCACACGTTAGATATACCTTATATCGTTGGCGATTCTGGCGAATTTCATAAACTTAACTAGGGCTTTGTTCTTTTGTCCTTAGATAATGAAAAGGGACTGACCTCCGATGGCTCTAAGGGCCAGAACAGACGGTGAAACGCAACTGCAACGAAACTGCAACTGCTAGTTACTTTTGAGTTGCATCAAGTTTCTGCCATAGCGTCCGTTGAGAGACCACACATGACGCGACCAGTTTGAAACTTTCAGTTTCAGTTTCATTCATAAGAATCATCAGAAAGTTGCAGTTTCGTTGCAGTTGCGTTTCACCGTCTGTTCTGGGCGTTACATGAGTCTTTTTGTCCTTAGAGTATAATAACTGATTCTGGCTGTTCTGTTTTTGACCTTTATTGTTATGTATCTTAAAAGTCTAAAGCGGTTTTGAGCTCGCGGCACGTTTCGATGAGTCACGTGTACACACTGTCTGTCAAATATTGTGGGTAAACCTAAATGCAGTAAAAGAACGGTATACTCTTGGACTATTTGCATCCCTGCAACTCTTTTGTAGCCAAATTCTACAGCTTGTCTGTCATATGGGTTGACATTCGAGCAACAGTTGACAGTTGTGCAGTCTCTTTTCATTACATGAGGAGAAAAAAAGCTAGCTAGTTAGTTAAGTTTAGAGAGTGGTACACAACAGAGTCGCCAACATTAAAAAATTGTGTGTTTTGTAGAATTGGGACCTTTTATACTCGTCAAGTATATGTAATGTTTCTTGACGAGTATTACTATTTTTGCATTTAAAAGTCGCTGATTTTAAAACAATTGCAAAAAGTCAATATAATTGATTAAATAAAAGTTCTTTCCCGTGTAAAAAATTATGATTTGCTTGCATCAAAAAAATTTAAGTAACGGTTGCGAGTTGAGTTCATTTCACGATGTCGTAAATCAAATCAGGAGTTTTAAAGTAGATGTTACCTTGGTGTATTACGTAGATAGTGTAGTACTGTGATTAAAAATAGCCTTGGGATGTTAGCGACGATTTTTTGAAGTCCAGTGGCGTTTCAGATCATTGGTCAAGTTATTGCATGAAGATGAAATAATGCATGTTGTTATTCGATGACATCCCAAGACTATTGTTGTCCTTGTCGTGTGCTAGCCGTAGATGTATTTATAGCTTTATATTGCCCCTATTTTATGTCTATTTTATTTATTTATTTATTATTTAACTAGGCAGGTTCAATGTTACCTAAAGTCTGTTCGCCGAGAGTTGATAAATATTATGAAATGTCTTGCAATAGCGACTGTCGCTTAATTATCGCATTCTGTATGGCGGGCGTCGTTTGTCACAACGCGCACTGAGTACCATGGTACGAGCCACGCAGCTGTCGTCAAGCGCCCCGGCCGGCGGGCCGCAATTTGTGAAACGGAATAGATTTATTTTACATAAGACCGAAATGAATGGTATGATAGTGGGTAGGGCTTTGCCCAACATTGGGATACACTATAAGCCACTTGATAATAATGAAATACTTTTTATCCAACACATGGACGCCACGTGTTTGATCCGTATCCCCACGTATGCCCTAACCGGAATAATTCCCGTAAATTTTAAAGAGATAATAATGATAATCTACCAACTTTTTCATTATATCGACCAAAAATAATTAGCGGGCCGCAATTTATAATGAGTTTAGAACCTCTGATATTTAATTTTTTTTATCAACTCTCGGCGAACAGACTTTAGCTTATTCCGCCAAATTCAAGCACATAGGTAAATATGACGCTGTTTTATCAAAATCGATAATAGATAGATAGTCATTTGGTTGCATGTATCCAAATGATATACCCAGACTACAATAAAGCTATGACTCGTCATAGCTCATAATATACATCTCGTCTCGACGAGATGTACAGATTAGGGCGGCTTAGCAGGTAGATTATTTCCACCAAAGCGGAATGAAGCGGAGATGTGCGGAGATATCTGAGAATTCTTAGAAGTCTCATCCTTGCTCCGCTTCTTCCCGCTCATTGTGACGTATTTTGTATGAAAACTCCTCACATCGTTTCTCTGTTATGCTCATCCGTTTTCATTAAGAGCGGAGACGAGACTTACCTACAAATAACGAAGATTTGACCTATTTATAACACCCTCGTATTTCGTCTCGTCTTGCCTTTCGCTTTGGTGGAAAAGGAGCCTCAGTGGACAGTCAGCGTCAAATAGTTCGAGACATTCTTAAGTGGTCTCAACTTTATTCGAATTGTAACAAAAACGTGTTGTGAACTTTTTGGCTACTTTGGGTGTCACTAACTATTTGACGCTGACTGGACATAGGTATAGATGACCCACGCTGAACTGTCCCACCAAACTCAATGACAGGGGGGCGCTACCATCGTTCAACTATATGGTTTCCAACATGGCAAAAATTGTAACTAGCGATCCGGTATTGACGGTGGCGCCCCACCGTCAATACCGGTGGTGGTGGTGGTGGTGACAGTTCAGTATTTTGGAACTATACAACAGCTAAACGCCTAGATGAAAAAATATCTCTTCTCGTATCCGCTTCGGACATCTCCCCTTGAATCGAGTCTGCTTATGGCCGTTTTCACCATCTATCCCTAATTTTTATGTGATCCTTATAAAAACAAAATTTCTGTTATTTGTTACCATAGGGGTCACTTAAAAATTAGGGATTGATGGTGATAACGGGCATTAGTCTTCATTCTGGTTAAAATCTTAATGAAATTTAAATTCCCTGTAAATTAGATTATTGGTTGCATTGTAATTGAAATAAGTAGTTTATTTGAGTTGACAAAATAGTGACGTCACTAGCTAGTATTTCCATACAAAATCGAGGAGTTCTTGTCTCTTCTTGAAAATTTTGACTTGAACTCGTCTTGAAAGTTTTAAAAAGTTCGTGGCGTCAAATATCCTATTTGAATATTAAGCGGGCCTTGTTTCTAAAAAAGGGGAATTGCAAAATATGTTTTTGTGACTATTGTGCTTCTTTTTGGGCCCCTTCGATCGCGTGCTCAACACGAGCCCAGTAGAAAACTGGCGACTTTATTTAAATCCTTCTCATCCCAGGTCGCGCATGTCGGGCAGCGCGACTTTAGGTCGCGGCGCGGGCGGCGAGCGCGCGTCTCTCGGCGCTTTAGGCGCGAGCCACACGCTCGGCCGGCCGCACAACGGCAAGTACGCCACGCTCAGCAAGCAGTGCAAGACGCTGGAGAGCAACGACTTCTACTGAGACCGGCCCGGCGGCGGCGCGCCCACTGACAACGCTGGTTTGTGACTTTATTTATTTATTTATTTACTTATTTTTAAGCCACATTAGGTCGCGGCGCGGGCGGCGATTGATACAAAACTTTTTAACTCGCCTTTATGCTTTATTCATAATTAAGGTAGCCTTTCGAAGCGAGCGTCTATAGGCTGGTTTTAGTGTCACGCGGACTGTCAGTGCTGATCGCTCCGCACAGCCCATTTGTATGAACTGCTAGGGAGCGAGCGGTTCCTACGGACCGCATTACTCTAAATCCCTAGAAGTTTCAGATCGGTTGTGCGGAGCGATCCGCACTGACGGTCCGCGTAACACTAAAACCAGCCTAATTCTCTAAGCCGAAGCATAAGCAGTAGCCCTCATTGACATATCGCACCTGCTACGGTGCAATAACGTCATTTATGCAATTTTTTTCAAAACCTAACTGAATCAAAGTAAACCAAGTAAAGAGGTAGATTGGAGTATATTCTCATAATCAGTTAGGTTTTGAAAAAAATTGCATAAGTGACGTAATTGCACCGTAGGTGGGATATATTAATACCGTATTTGGCATATATTGATACCGTATTTTGTCCAAAATTGCAGCCCAAGCCGGGCGCGCGACGAGCCTGAACCGCTTCGACCCGAAGTACGCGTCGTTCGGGCCCCGCGCGCCCCGCCCGCGCCCCGCCGCGCCCCCCTCGTTAGCTACCTTCGCCCCGCCCGCCGACAAATACGCCACAGTACGGGCCCCCAGGCGCCCTGAGCCGCAACCGTTGTCCGCAGCAGCCCTAGAATACCGCTCGCTGCAACGCCCCCGCCGGCAACAACCGAACACGGCCACGCAGCACCGTCGACGCCCCGAACGCCCCGAGCGAGCGGAACGCCCCGAACGCCCCGACCGCCAGCATCAAGACCACCGCGATTTGTACGCGGTGACGGAGCTGTAGCGAACAGGCCACGTCAGGTCAGTCGTGGCTGCCGATGTGAACTGCTCCACGTTCGTTTGTAACGTGTAACGGACTTTTGATACCTTTTAAGTGACAGAATTGGTTGACAGACGTTTAAACTTTAGAATACCGCTCGCTGCAACGCCCCCGCCGGCAACAACCGAACACGGCCACGCAGCACCGTCGACGACCCGAACGCCCCGAGCGCGCGGAACGCCCCGAACGCCCCGACCGCCAGCATCAAGACCACCGCGATCTGTACGCGGTGACGGAGCTGTAGCGAACAGGCCACGTCAGGTCAGTCGTGGCTGCCGATGTGAACTGCTCCACGTTCGTTTGTAACGTGTGAATGACTTACTCTTACTAATTATATACTTCGACTAGTAATCTTGATCCTTTTAAAAGTGACAGAATCTGATGACAGACGTTCAAACTTTAAATCAATATTAAGAAACAGATGAAGATTTCTTTCAAGTAGCCGTTTACACAGACATGTACGGTGTAGGAAAAAACAAACAAGAATCTCAAAGCAGCTGACATTAAAACATGAAACCAAATATAAGTGACACATAGAACAAAACGCTTTATGAGACTGAAAAAGCAAAGCGTTTATGTTAACAAATGGTGAGAAGTGATAGAGTTAAGTGGACGAAATATAGTCGTATGACTTGTGACCACTGGCCATTCAAACATTCACTATGCCCATCATAGTAGAATACTAGAGTGGCAGCTATTAAAATATGAAGTTATGGAGACAAGGTGACGAAACAGTTTCGTGGGTTTAGGATATAAACTGTAATTTGACGTTCCCAAAGCTCATGCTGTCTTTCTTTAACGCGTAAAGAGTGGAAAGGACAACATTACTTATGAACTGTCAAAATATTTGACGTTTGTGTCGAAATCAATAATTGATTTGTAAACCAAGCAAAAACAAATATATAAAGAAAAGAATTAAGACTTTTAATTCTAAGTAGATTTAACTCTAACGGCAATACATTTTTAATGAGAATAAAATTACATGTAAAATCAATTTCAATAATATTTAGTGAATGAATTGTGAAAGGTTAACTGTTATGTATGTCAACTTTGAATATGGCAAATAATTGACGGCACATGGTCAAAACTGTCAAAACTTTACATATTGACCTCGAGATAATACTGGTGGTTATTTATCTGTATCTAAAACAGATAATTTACAATAATATTACGTATTTAAAGGTCAATACGTATCAATTCTATGCAGACCTCTAAAAATAATTTAATTAAAAAGACTACAGCAGAGTGAATATGTGTCAGCACCTGTTCAAATTTGCTCAAATCTTTGTAATTTTATCGTAAATGGTCAAATTTTTTATGCGATGGAGTGCTAGTGAGAATGTCTAGGTAATTATATTCCTTTACATCATATCTTAAACTTTATTTAGTCAAATTCGAGCGGACTTGAGAGCTGGCCTATTACTTTTATTAAAAAGTTTATACTAACTAATAATCTTCATGAATATTAACAAATAAACTAGGCACATAAATTAGCACAATTTTTAAACTGATTTTGGTTAAAGTGTGCGCTCTTTCCAAAACAATGTCCATACTAAAGGCTGTGTTAAAGTGTTTAATAAATAATGACCAATAAACCCAGTTCGTTTAAACATTTTATTAAGAAATACTTGACTGTGACCGATACACTCTTTTTACTCAGTTTTCGCTCAATCTAGGTTTAGGATACCTGAAGAACGGTCTTACTATCTCTAGCCGTTTGTTATCAATGGTTGATAACTCTTGATGCTCGTTCAAGGTATGGAAGAGATGCCAAATCTTAGGGAATACAATTTTTTGGCATTTTCTTAATATAAAACAACGTAGCCCGGCTTAAGTCCGAGAAGTCACGTTTGTATTGTATGTGTATACAATAACTTCAATGTATATAGTAATTATTACGATTATCTATACATAATTTTATATAGTCTGTTTATGTGTGATTCGAGTTTTTTAATACTTGTACATTTGAGTCAAACGAATACACAGGTAGCAAAAGTTATCACAAAATATATTTAGAATCTCGTTTCGATTAATGCTTTAAAAAATATAATTAAATTTTAATAATTTCAAATTGGTAGGCTCAATGCGGTTGCAATAGCGTGGACCTAATGTATATAACTTAGTAATTTACTGTAGTCTTGGCTAATTCGGTTTATTTACATACAGCTAATTTATTCGGTTACTGTAAAAAAATAATATGATAAGTGAATCATTCCAACGTGTGTGAATTAGAAAAGTGGAATTGTTAGAATGCAGTCGTACGAAATATATCTTTAACATTGTGTACATAAGGTGCAAACCAGAACTGCCATTCGACGAGCAACATTCGGAATATCTGTTGTTGATAAATTAATATAGCTATTATTATTCCCAGAACAGACGGTGAAACGCAACTGCAACGAAACTGCAACTTTGTGATGATTCTGATGAATGAAACTGAAAGTTTCAAACTGGTCGGGTCATGTGTGGTCTCTCAACGGACGCTATGGCAGAAACTTAGATGCAACTCAAAAGTAACTAGCAGTTGCAGTTTCGTTGCAGTTGCGTTTCACCGTCTGTTCTGGGCCTTACGGAAAAGTACTGCTCTTGCTATAACACCACAAATTGTAATTGTATATTAAAGTAAAGAGGATTATCTTGAGAATATATCACTGTTACATTCTGAAAGTTTACAAGTCAGGATGATACTAAATGTACATAGTGTTTCTTGTCTTGATCTCTTACTCATCCTGCAATAGAAGTTGACTAACTTTAGTGGACAACTAAATTAAAAATAAGGCTAATGGAACGTGTCTGTTTTACCAGATGGCTCGCAAACCCACTAAATTTATTGGACTCTTTTGTCTACAATATTCTGGCTATTACCGAAAAGAAAATGCCCAAGGGGTTTTGCCTAAATTATTCTCCAACAGATAGAAATGTCTTGAAGGAAGTATCCTTTATCTGTTATTAGGCCGCTTTTACATTAGGGTGTGAGAAGCGCGACAGCTGCGCGGCAGCGACGTTTTTATAATGTGAAGGCAGGCATCCGCTATCATATAGTATGAAATTATCGGCAGCGCGTTTGTCGTGCTGCTAAAGTCGCCTAAATGTGAAAGCACTCTTACTGTTTCCGGAAAAATGGTGTCAATATAAGTTACTGGTCAAGAAAATTCTGTTTTGCAAATTTGATATGCTTGCATCATTAGTTTAACACAAGACTGTTGTAAAAACAAACTTAGATAGCGTAAATCTGCTACAAAGTAATTCAAGAGTGTCGTATTTTCAAGATGGTGTTTCTAAAGTAATAATCTTGATAGCTGTATATCTAAATGTAGTATAATTAAGTGTAAATGGTACCAGTTTTATTGATACGCGTGATGCGTACAGTTTTGTAACTCAGTATTAAAATAGGGAATTTTGTGAGACTTTACAACGACGTTCGTACGTTTTTTATGATCAAGGTGTATTTTTATTTCACTCGTATAAGTTCGAAGGTACCGTAAGCAGTGTATTCGCCAAAGATAATGCATAATTTAAGTAATTACGCCTAGTTAGTGTTAAGGTTGTTTTAGAATGATGTAGTTTACTAGCGACGGACGTATTGCAAGACATCGTTTTGGACTTTTTTTTTTACATTCTCATTTAGTTTCTTTTATAACATCGAGACAAATTCACAGCTGTTTTTGTTCATTTATTTTGTTGTATATTAAAATAAAATATTAAAAAACCACGCAATATGTCCGTCCTCTCTAACCTAGGAGTTGTATACTATCGGTTTCACGAATGAGAGAACGTGTAAAGATTTCGCTAGGAACGTTTATTTATGTGAATTGATGTTGATTTGAGACAGTATCTTATAAAAAAGTATGAAATTGGTTAACTCTTTATAATCTCAGTTTATTTTTAAAACTTATAATTACCTAATTCTTCATTTTCTAGCACTCTTTTGAACAAATAGTGTTCAAAAATCTACTATAGTTTTTTAACTACTTATTTCTTCTATACTATTTCTTTCTCTTCGTTAAAAAGCTGTCGATTGGCATTATAAAGAGTTGAATTATGCAATAACGAAATTATATTAACTTTACATTGTAAGTTCCACAATTTTTCAAATGTAAATCTCGCACACTATTTATAATTATTAACTGTATTAAACACGATTGTAAAGTATGATATTATGGTTATCAAAACGACTATTTATTTCGCGGGCAATTTTTAGATGTGTGATACCAACTAAATATTTGTACATAAAGTCGCGATTTTTAGCCAGTGCTAAAGCTACCTTATGTACTATACACAAAACAGATTTTGTTTTGGTTAAAAATCGTATACAAATATAGCAAGTGCAATACCAATTTGTTTTTCCAAACTGTATGTTACACCTCGTATGTTTCACACTATTATTGATTAAATAGTTTAAAATTTTCAAATGATTTAATAAAAGTTTGAATAAAGTTCACTAGAAGCAAATCTGATTTAATGCTTAGTATGAAACTTAATAATAATCTACCGAAGGTTACCATAGAGTGGGTACGTTATTTAGTCACTGCCCTGGTGTGTTTAATTTTAGCATTCGTGCCATAAACTATGTTGTTGATTCTCTATAGGCATGTGCAGAATCGGAAACCACTCGGAATTGCAAGTTTTGTTTTTAATATATTATTATCGAAGGAATAGTTTTTGTTTTTGTATGCTTTAGGCATTGTTTTGCTTTTTCAAGTCAATTATGGTGCGCCCGAGTATGTTAACATTAATAGCGTATGGTATTTGTGCATTGTGAGGTACAATTGTAAAACTAACTAGTCTATTATTTTCTGTATTATCTATAGTTTTCTTTTTTTCCAAGTTCGACTTGTTATCAAAAGTAAGTATTTATTATTTATTTAGTTAAACGTACCATACAATGTACAAATCCTTAGTTAAGTCTCATCTCGTGATGTATGACGTGTATAACGTAAATTATAAACGGTTGATGAATAGATCAAGTGTATGAGTTTACAATGAAACTAATAAATGGATAAAATTATTACTTGCATTTTCATTTAAATTCACTCATTCATTACATTTCGAGTTTAATGAAAGTAAGGCCCATTTACTACAACACTACACATAAAGGTATAGGTCGCTTAACAAAAGTTGAGGCGAACGCTTACAATGATGTAATTATTTGATTACAGAACACAATTACACAATCAAGTTCAAATATCGAATACACTAGCTACCACGCTCTTGTTAAATATCTGTAAGCTAAAAAAAACACTTATCAAGTTGACTAAACAATGCTTATAGTAGGCGCACACCGTTGATTTTTAGTTGGCCGATAGTTGTGCCCGATTTTAATTTGTATGAAGAATCGGCCAAATCGATCGGCGTAGTGTGCGCACTCCCATACATGCCCATACTGATCAACTGCCCGACTAAACTATCGGCCGACGAAAAATCAACGGTGTGAGCCTACTCTTACTTAAGAGAAGCAACAAATCGAACGCACAGCATTGAATAGAGCTCTGTAATTTTTTCGTGTGTCACCCTGTGCGTCCACGCGCACTGTGAGACCTCATAGTTCGTTCGTTCGTGATTTGTGAATACGGGCGTAAATAAGACGTCAGCGCTGACAGCGTATACAGGCGTATACTGATACAAATCTATGCTTGTGTTGATGGCTTCAACTCTCGTTGCGCGACCTATACGAAGTCTCAAAAATGACCACCCCTAAATGAAACTAATATATAAATTACAACACTAATAATCAGAATTAATTTAACAGGCGTATTATTAGATTACAATATTGATTAGTCACAATGCTATTGAGTTGAAAGTTAAACTAACTTTCAACGTAACTTTGTGCAAAGGCAATATCGTAACCAACGAGATTAATCCGAGGTGCGATTATTGTTAATTGAACTTTCAACGAGGCTTCCGCTGGCTTGATAGATTAATGCCGCTAGATACGGTCCAAATGGCCACCCATAAACTTTGGAGATAGCCACCAATTGCAAAACTTTCTTAACCTTTTCAGCGCCACGTTCTATAGAAACAAACGATTCCGTGCCCTCCACGCCACGTCTTCTATAGAAGACAATATCTAACCACATTATTTATTTAATAAAAATACATAAACAAATCTGGTGAAGGTCGCAGGAGGTGCCTGGATGTGGGCGGCGCAGGCCCGGTCTTTGTGGAAATTCTTGGGCTCCGCCTTTGTCCAGCAGTGGACATCATTCGGTTTAAACGAACGAACATAAACAAATGATTTCTTTATTTTGTGATTGCCTTCAACCCTAAAATTATATAAAATATTTAAATTTTAATAAGGGCCTTTGTTTATTTTTAAATCAGAAAAACAATTTTCTTACTGTTTCAGGCGCCCATAGCTTAGCGCCTGGGCTGGGTTGGACCGCATCTGATCTGGGTTAGCGGCTAACAGGTTAAACGTTGCGAATGCAAAGGTCGTTCTATGCATTCGGTAGTATTTATATTTCCACTTGAACGTAAGTTGTGTCGGTAGCGTTTGCCGAACGTTTACTGCTGTAGGCAAGAGTTAATTTGATAGCATTAAGTATTCAGGAGTTTTGGCCCGGTGCAGGCGTCGTCATGGAGCTACGTCCCTGGATGTGCTACGGAAGATTTTTCCACTTGTTGATGATTAAAATACTCAAAAATTTATTAGGGGTACTAATTTATAATAACATGCCATGGTAATTCAATTTCTGAAACAATATTATATGAGATTTTGGAAAAAAAACATATTCTTCTTTTGAACTCTCGATTTTTGAAGAGTTAGGTTTTGGAGGAGTTACGTTTTGAAAGAGTTAAGTTTTGAAAGAGTTAGGTTTTGGAAGTTAGGTTTTGGAAGTTAGGTTTTGGAACTTAGATTTTGAAAGTTAGGTTTGAGTAGTGTTAGGTTTTGGAAGAGTTATGTTTTGGAAGAGGTAGGTTTAGTAGTAAACTTTTTTTGGCAAACTAAAAGATAATAATTTGAACTGCTTAAGCGTATTAACACAAGAAACACATGCGTTAAATTACATTTAAAAAGAAACACATCCAGAAACCGTTCCACATCTTTACCAGTCGTACATTTTGAAAAATAATTGTCCGCTCTCGAGCGCTTTTTGCTGAAAGGAGTGGCAATTTGTTACGTCCTCGATGGAATTTATTTTTAAAGCGGAGAACAGTGGAGTAGGCACGTGTTAAGTGTTTCCCAACAATTATCACGGAGCGGAGCGAAACTTTCAAGTTACTTTTTGTAGGAGAGCGTGGAATTGGAAACATTGTTTACGGAGCTGTGGAAAAGTTTACAGCTCTTTGTATTGGTATTGCTGAAATTGCTGGGTACAGTCAGCGTCAAATAGTTCGTGACACCCAAAGTGACCAAAAAGTTGAAAACACTAGTTACCTAATTTTCAATTGTAACAAAAAAGTGTAGCGAATTTTTTGTCAATTTTGGGTGTCACGAACTGTTTGACGCTGACTGTACTAGATTTTTATCATGACAAATAGTAACGCGTGTATCATTCCCAAAGGCATATATTCGCGGTATCCTTCCGTTTGGCCAAATTACTTTTTCACTTCGCAAACAACTTATCGCCAAAGTTTCATTTCCCAAATGAACTTTTAGCAACTGTACTTTTCGCAACTGATTCATTTGGTCAAATTATCATTTGGCCAAATTTTACTTGGCAAATGTTTATATAGCAAATGTTTTATGTTGCCAAATATTATATCCCAAATAATTTGTTTGGTCAAATTGACACTTCACATACTTACCCACCGTTACCCACAAATCAAAGCATAAGGCACATGATCATGGTTTTCACAATAATTTTATGTAAAACATTGCAGAAAATAGTATGGTTGCAAAAAGTAGGTATTGCAGAAAATAGTAGGTTAGGTTAGGTTAGAACAGTGACCCTTAATGCGCGAAGGCGAGCGAAGCGTGCCGCGGCAGCGGCCGCCGAGCGCTAGAATCACCTCTATTGTTAATGAATCATTTGGAAATTTCGATACAAAGAATGAAATAAGGAAATTAATGTAGAACAAATTTTATATTAACTCCCCACTAAACAAAATAATAACCATAAGCTAATTTGTATACCATTCTATGCACCAATCAAATTATTTTGTAAATAGTTTATCGTGAAATATTTTTGCCTAATGAAACATTTGGCAAACCATACTTTGCCAAACAATAATTTGCTAAACAATAATATGGAAAAAAAAACATTTGCGAATTAAAAGTTTGCAATAAGTTGCTTTGCCAAATGAGAATTTGCCAAATGAAAATTTGCGAAACGTTGTTTGCGATGTGATAATTTGGGAAACGTTTTTTGGCCAAACATTAGTAATCCTATATTCGCCCTTATAAGATCGATTACTTAGGAAGTATTTATTATAAAAATCTTGATCAATCACAGCACACTGAATGGCTGGCAACTTAAAGTAAGTACCTACCTACCTACTTATCTACATTATTGGCGATGAACTGTTTTAGGCGAGTTAATGTTAATGAAAAATCACTGATTGGATATCGGTGATGGATGGCATATAGTACCTCGGTAGACTACGACTCTTGGTTATGTAGGTATGTGATAAAAGGGGAGCAGTCAATTCAGTTGGCTGCTTTTTCCTCCCGATTGTTTGATGAGGGCCAATATCGGCATAAAGAAACTGGGGATTATGGAAATTAGCTTCCAATTGTATAAAGTTACATACATTATTAGTTCAATATAAAAGCAGGCTAAGGCAGCCTGTATCGTAGCCGTAGGTCACTGTTTACAGGCGTACAAAATGAAACTGACGAAGTAGTTCATTTGCACAGGAACTGTATAATACCGCCCAGACCCCTCGACACTCGAGACCGTTTAAAAGCTTTTTAAAATCCGCAATTCCAAGTTCCCTCAATAAAACCTCTATCTACAGGTACAAGTGCTGCGTAAAAGGGTTGTTTTCATCCCCGCGCACAACTCGAGTTTAACGAGTTTGGATGGAGCAGCCCAAAATGGCCGCCTCTCTGAAAGAAAACTACTTAAACTCACCTAAATCCTTTTTAAATATACCCGGAACTTGAGGATGTCTCGAAATACATCAACAATCGGTGCTTCGTGGAGAATGTTCTTTAATAAGTATTGTGAACTTCACGCACGAGATATTCTTCTTTTCTTGTAGGCTGTAACAACAAAGTAATTATTAATATGGATTTATTATGATGAGAATATTAAATTGTAATAGGCCTAAAATTACCAGAATTTATTTAAAAAGTCACCTTCGTCAAAAAACTTTTAAAATATTTGGTAGCAAGGTGTTCATTATTATTATTATTCTGTCTAATGGCTTCAATGGTGCGAATTTACAGCACACTGGTTTTGCCAATGTCGAGTGTTTAGAGAGACACGGTGGACAGTGGAATTATTTGAAACAAGGTGTTCATGAAGTTAAAACTTTACGTTTCCAGTTTTAGCGGTAGATGTGACAGCGGTAGATTTTTTGACGCACCGCCACAGATTACATAGGTAAGTACTTATCTAATTTTTAAGGTGCGAAATCTTTATTTTCGCCACTATTTCATGTTGTGAATTAAAATTGCCAATTCAGATGGATGCCTACAACAATACAACAATAATTATTATTTGCGCAGTAATTTTAGTACTTAAGTGAATTACAAGAACTTAAGACTAATATTAAGTAGGTACAATCCGTACAATATCATTAATCAACCTTCAACGTCGTAATTAATTTTCGCTAATTGTAAAGTTCAAATTAATTAAGATCAGAAGCCTAATAACCGTCGATTCGCTAACTTAATCCCCCGAGATGACTTATCCATAGTTTTAGGCGACTGACGTAATTATCACAGCCGAGTCCTACAGTGTAGACGAGGTAGCAGGCTCACTTCTCAGTTGAGTCTTAAAACATGGGGCCCATGAACAGTTTAATTTTTTTTGTTATCCCAATTTGTCTTTTGGGATTAAATAAGTGGGATTTTTGAGGACCAGGACAGAAGTTACCTATATGACACTCTGGAAGGCTCGATGGTACTTTGGTATGTTATATGAAGGTTTTTTTATGGCCTACCATTTACCATTTGGAGGGATGTTTCGAAGCTTTATTTACAATAAATATTTTATATTAAATGGAATTATAACACACAGGTTGATGAAAAAGCGCCTAGCTCTGCGAAAGTATTGACTTACTTATTCTATGTACAATCCAAAGAAAATCGGTTGACAAGTTATTGAGTTATAATGTACTACGTAGTAATATTACTTCAATGGTTGACAATAAAAATTAACAGAGGCGCCTACCTTATAAAAGCTGCATTATGATTCTACCTTAATGAACGAGCAATTGCTACTCAAAGAAACACAGGAGCACTATCTAACAATTATACCAAGAACTTTTAGGTCGAATATCGCGTGCGCCTACTTGTCCTCAATAGTACCAGCCGCCCATTACACTCGATGACACTTCAAAGCAATCTCACCTTTGTCGTTCGCCCACTTTGATCTTGTGAAGATCGATTTAATTTGAATTTTCTTTAATTAAACTTTGGCGGCCGTGTGAGAGCGACTGTTTTTTCAAAAGCAAATAAACGAGATTTATAAGAATATTAATTAATGTCTTTAAGATCTAAAACATACCTACTACTGAATATTGCAAGAGCATTTACTATGTTGGTGATACCTTAATTCGTTCGTTCGTTCGTTTCAGCCGAAAGACGTCCACTGCTGGACAAAGGCCTCCCACAAGGATTTCCACAAAGACCGGTCCTGCGCCGCTCGCATCCAGGCACCTCCCGCGACCGTCACCAGATCGTCGGTCCACCTAGTGGGAGGCCTGCCCACGCTACGTCTTCCGGCTTAGGTACTTACTTTACTTTATGATTAATTTTCTGCACTTACAGACGTCATATTATTTTATATTTATTGTCAATAGCTAACTATGGCCGCAACCACGCGGGGCAAAGGTGCGACTGATAAGGATAATATTTATTTTGCAATCATTTGTATCTAATTTTATAGCGACTATATTATTACAGTCTTATTGAAAAATTGTCGAAATTAGTTTAGTGTGGGCACAGTCAACCCTATGTTAGTGTTAGAAAAAATTAAACAAAATGCGTTTTTTAGTTGTTTTGGAAATATTTTTCAGTCAATGAATCATTAATTGGTTTCTATTCATAAACAAAATATGTTAATACATCGGTGTCCTCAAAATACAAAGCTTTGATAACGAGTATCTCATAAAAAGTTGTAAACAAATAGATTATTTTAATCATGATGACATCGATTAAATTATTTTGGAGTAGCCTACAGTTCAATTGAACCTATTTTGCACTGAAACAAAGATGTTTTTTACTTTTTACACAGAAAATTCTTAAGGTGGGGTCTTCACAGGACAAACCTACTTTTTAATTATTATCGTACTGGGTTTTGTTACTTTATAAACTACTAGCTGTTCCCGCGACTTCGTAAGCGTGAAAATAGTTTGAATAGCTGTACTTAGTAGCTGTAGGGTGATGTATGTTCAAACAAACAAACACTTTTTAATATTAGTAAAGATATAAAAGCGAATAGATTTTTTATGCACTAATAAAGTCGGTGCATACGAACGCAGGATATCTGTAGGTCATCTTTTTATTATTTTGCATTACTACGAATATTAATCAGTATAAGCCTTTACGATTTAACCGATTGCATGACAGTAAAAGTGTGTTCGATAAAAATAACACCGTGTCATACCTAATATCAGACCTACACGAAAAGATAAAAATAAAATAAGTACATAATAAATTGTTTACACGTTGTAAAATAATAACGTAATTAATGATATCAATGCAGCATGGTAGTTAGTTAACGAGATCAATATCTATCTAAATATTTGTTTAAAAAAAAAAGTTTAAAAAAACTTAATAATACTGAAGGATACGTAAGGATAACATTCATTTGGTAAAATACAATAATGTATGTTACCGAATCCGCGACCGCCATTTATGTGTACTACCTTGAAATAACGTCAAAGTCAAAGTCAAAATTTCTTTATTTGTTTGGACTAATAAATAGTTCTTACAAATCGTCATTTTGCTCTTAAGGAGCCTCTACATGTCTCATAATCTTTTTACTCTACCAGCGCTTCGAGACCAACATTTGGCAAGTGCTGAGAAGAAGCGCCGCAACAAACTCAGTCACCACTGTCTGCCGGTTAATATAAATAAATAGAAATAGTAGTAGTAGGTACATTCGATTCAGGAGCAGTTCACTGAATTTACCATGCATTCTTGTATGGTGTATCTTATAAGAATGGGTATACAAGATTGCGTGGTATATTAAACAAGGTAGTGACGTGCTAATATCTAGACTTACATATTAAGATACTAGTAGAAATGACTCGCATACATAAATTTGAATAACTTGGATTGACCAGTCCCCGAAAGCAGCGCCTGTTCACAGACATGACGAGTGAACCAGCCATCGCTTCACTCGACCATATTAGAGGGAATGTAACGACCCGCCTCACTACGCCACCACCCCAGAGACATTTTAGTGAGAATGACAATTCCAAGTTATCTCTTTAAAAAAAAAAAATAATAATAAAGCTAAGTAACAGTCCAGATTGAGAAGCATGACACTATAACATTTGAGAAATTATTATTAGTTTATACATTACTTTTCATTTTAATTCTTTTTAGTGCGAGCATGAGAGGACCATAATCCTACTCCCAGGATGACTTATCATTAAGAAAATCTCGAGTTGTATAATAGGCTTTTTTAAGCATGTGATCTTTAACTATATCTTTAAATTTATTATACGGTAGCTCTTTATATTTATCAGGGACTTTGTTATAAAAATGGATACCTTGTCCCATAAAAGTAGCAAACACTTTATTAAGTCTAAAAGCGGGTATAGCCAATTTATTTTTATTTCTAGTGTTAATTTGGTGAATATCACTTTTCTTTTTGAATTCAGTAATATTTTTTTGAATAACAAAATGGCCGACGCGAGCGGTCGCGCGGAACACATTCGATTATGCACGAGTCAATAGGGTTGTTCGCGTTCATCGCTCGCGCCACAGAACCGAGCTGAGCTGAGCGAGCAAGCATACAGGTGGCTGCGTTGTAATGGCCGCTTTTAGGCTTTAACGCTGGAATTCCCTAAAGCGATGTTTGCGAACATTTCTGGAGGGTTAGTTAAGATTGAAAGGTGCTGAAATATTTTGATCGCCAAGGTCGATCTGATAAACAGTGACCAATATAATTGGTATCTACATCATCATCATCATCATCATTTCAGCCACAGGACGTCCACTGCTGAACATGGGCCTCCCCCAATGACTTCCACATCGCACGGTTGGTAGCGGCCTGCATCCAGCGCCTTCCTGCTACCTTTATCAGGTCGTCGGTCCACCTTGTGGGTGGACGTCCCACGCTGCGTTTTCCGGTGCGTGGCCTCCATTCCAGAACCTTGCTGCCCCATCGGCCGACAGTTCTGCGTACTATGTGCCCTGACCACTGCCACTTCAGCTTGCTGATCCGTCGGGCTATGTCAGCGACTTTAGTTCGTTTACGGATCTCCTGATTTCTGATTGCACTTTGAAATTCAGTCTCCAAATTGATAGAGAAATGGTAGAGTCCAAACTTTAATACTCTTATGTCATTAAGTCGTTGAGCATCTTCAAGAAATTATGACTTAATTATGCAAGACATAAGAGGCTTATGTTAAGCTTTATAGCTCGAAAAATTATTTAAGACATAAAATTCTAAGGCTAATATGAAATTTATTATAATTTTAAATCTAGCAACTCTATTAGATTTATGCCCGTTTTCACCACCAATCCCTAATTTTTAAGTGACCCCTGTGCCGGTATGCACAATACATATATGCACAATACAATATATAATGGTAACACATAACAGCAATTTTGTTTTCAAAGGGGTCACTTAAAATTAGGGATTGATGGTGAAAACAGGCATAAGTGAAGTAAATAATGAGAATACCCATTAATAAGTTAATGATTAATGTTTACACCAACATCATGCTCGCTCACACTTATTTAAAAACACATTTAATTTTGAATGTAATCCCAAACAGATTATGAAGAATTTAATTTACACGAAACTTTTGTGCTCTAGATTTTCACGTAGCTTTATCTACTTGCGGGATTTTGTTATTTGCTAAAGGTTATCGGATAAACATAATTTTATATGAGACAGATTCGCAATTCGCTAAAAATGATGTAATTTAGTACAGACAGTTTGACCTAACCACGTTTGAGCTAATTTGTGGGAAAGTTGATTTTCTCTCTTCAGCGATGAACTTAATCCGATAAAAACTTTGAGGAAGATCGACTTTGAAGTGATAAGCGATCAATCAATTAGATTCTGATCTAATCTAGATCTTGATTGAAAGGTAGATTGAGGCTTAATTGAATCTAGTTTAAGCTTTATTCTGCAACACTGAGTCTGAGTGTCTTGCGCTGCTTCTTCTGGCTGACAATAGTGTCTGAGTTTCTTGCGCTGCTTCTTCTCAGCACTGGCCCATTTATTGTCCTGAAGCAGTGGTAGGGTTAATACTGGGACGTGTAAAAGTGCTTTTTTAAAGCCTACTTACAGAAATAAATGAGTTTTACTGAGTTTTACTGAGTTTTTACACGATATAGGCTTAGGCTTAGAGATTAATTAAGCTTAGATGGATAGTAGCGCAAGAAAAGAGTGGCATTTCAAATAAGATACTATTGGATTGTCAAACAACTAGTGAAAACGTTACTACACTACACGAAGCGCTTGCATGAAGACTGTCCATCTAGTCTTTATTATAATCTAAAGGTGAGTATTGACTAGGCAGCGGTTCCCAGACTTATTTTGTCTACTGCCCACTTTGAGAATAAATTCTTTTTAGCACCCCCATTTGTAGTCGAGTGTCGAGTGCTCAGTCGGTGTCTAAGAGTCCTCCTAGTAAATGACGCCTCCCAAGCCTCTACAAAACGTCCCGATTTTTTTTTCTGGGTCTCTTACCGCCCCCCTAAGCCTGCAGCGCCCACTTTATCGTCCACTTTGGGAAAGACTGGACTAGAGCATTTCTAATGTAATGTAATGTTCTTGCGAAAGGTAGTACAGGTAAAACGTACGACGTTTGATTCGTGAAAGGTTGACACTAGAATATCTCATAGGACGGCTCGTTGTTCTGTTACAAGTAAATGCACCAGTCTACAGGGTGGAAACGATAAGTGATCTCACTCGATTATTTCAAAACTGTACAAGATATCCAAAAACTGGTTACTGATCCTGAAAGTGCTTCACGAGTTCTATCCAACGGTACCAATAATAGGTTACAGAATTAACTGGATCTATCCGAAAATTCAATGTTTTCAGCCTTATCGTTTCCACCCTGTATACTCAACTTAAGGACATAGGTAGATGTGTTAAGTATTAGCAGGCAAAAACAAACAAACACACGGTTTTACAATGTTCGCTAGGATTATTCGCGAGACAGCTACAGCCGGCGGCTAGTACTTACAGGAGAAACTTAATTAAGCAGCTGCTTTGCCAAACATTTTCGCAACTAATTCAGAGTGAAAGCAATATTGTATAATAAACGGTTATTAGGACAGTAACTCCGCGAAGACGGTGTTCCAACAAAGAAATTGTGTGAAGGAATATTTCTCTTAGTGGAGTTGGTTGGAGTTTATTAGAAGATCATTTCGGTAATGAAGTTTCATGAACTCATCAATGTCTAATAGATATTCCTTATCGGTAGTCATTAAGTTATTATATTGCTAGAAATATCGATATGCGAAAAACATCCGTCTGTCTTAGGTGGGACTGTTCACTGACGACTCTGACCAGAGTTCGAAATTGCAGTATTTTATGGTGTAAGTCAGCATCATTACAGAAACATCAACTTAAATTCGCACAATCACCTAAAATCATCATGGTCATTTCAGAGAACGAATTGGAAAATACAGGAGTGCATGGATTTTACTGCCTCTCGCACTTACTAACTTGTAACAAATACAAAGACAGACAGACAAAGGTACACCGCGGTATACCGTTCGCGGAACACTGTTCTAGCAGATATTAAACTGTTCTGAAGGGATGGTAAGGCAAAGTGCTAATTTTAGGAAGTTTTACTACTTCAGAATTTGAATATGTAGGTCGGTAGGAATTCGAATATATGGAGGTAATGTAT
This sequence comes from Ostrinia furnacalis, assembly GCF_004193835.3. Lineage (NCBI taxonomy): Eukaryota > Metazoa > Arthropoda > Insecta > Lepidoptera > Crambidae > Ostrinia > Ostrinia furnacalis. The sequence goes on along the minus strand of NW_021134284.1, from coordinate 558,396 downwards.
CAAAATGTACGTTACCGTAGCCTATACTCGTGTTTGTGTCTCCAAGTCAGAAGCAAACAGCAAAGTTATTGCTTCTAAAATCAGCGGGTAGATAGCAAGTGCGGGCATGACGGGAAATTAATTAATGTGTCCCCGGACGGTAATGAAGTCCCATTGTTGCGCCATTTATCACTGAACATGTGTATCTTGACTGGCCGCTGAGGTGCGAAGATTTCTTGGGTGGACGAGGCAAAATACTTTGATGATGATGATGACCTAAAGATATCCTGGTAAATCTTGCTTTGCTATAAATATATTGGTAAATCTTGCTATAAATATATTGGTAAATAAGTGGGTGTATAACCTAGAGCAAACCTAACACATGCTGAGTGGCTGCCATTTTGGTTCAAAATTAAACAAGTTATGCACACGGATCTCTGTTTGGACTAAATATTTATTTTATTTCTTTCTTATTGGTTAGTCTTTATGGCAATGTGGGGCAAAGCTTGTAATGGCGACTACTGAAGTCTGACACAAGCAGTTGCAACGGTCTGTTTGGTCAAAGAAGAAGAATATAAACATCAGTATCACTCTTCCTAAAACCTGACTCACCTAAACCACAGCCTAAACACCTTAAAATACACATCTACACACCAAGATTGAGATTAAGAGTAAATCTATCGAAAAATCATTATTGTTCATTTTCATTATGCTAATTTCATAAGATAATTAGACTATCAAATAGGTTTTTAAATTATCTTTTAGTTTCAAATCAGTTATTAAATTAATCACAATTCCTGCGCATGTTTTTTTTAGTTAAAATAACTATTAACTGATTGCTCTTTATGAACAAAATTAAGAATACACGGCGAAACTGTAACAATTTAGAACACATCCTAAGATCTTTAAAAAAGTTATAAAAAGCTTCAGTTTCATAACAATAGTCAATAAGCGACGGCAATCTTAAAACTAAGCTTTTAAGCTCCAATACCAGCGGTAATCCGCCACTTGATAGCTTTAAAATAAGCCGCTTATCGGGCGAGCTTTTTGCCGCCCTGCTGGCTTGGTAGAGGTAGCGAGCTTTTTAAACAACTATCGGAATCATTAATGCTTAGTAATGTTGGAAATATCGGAGTTAAAAAGTGAATTTAGAAGATTAATCATTTGAAAATCAGTCAAAATAATTGTCCTAGGTTTATAAATATTAACTGAAATATAGTGTACATTAGTTTAGGAGCCAGGGTTTCAATACCAAATGTTACAGTATATTTACATCAATAAAACTAAATATAGTATTTTATAGGGAAAACACTATGTATGATCACATAATAAGCAATAGGTATGATCTATATGAGCTACGCTTCAGCTAGAGCCCAAAACCAATGCGAGCGATGCAGTGCATTGTTGAAAATGATAAGAAATAATATTTTATATACTAGCTTACTAAGAATTTGATGAAAATGAAGATTTACATCAGTCGGTTTTTTTAATGTATTTTTGTTAAATTAGCCTGCCTAGACATGACAGACTTTTCCCCGGGACGAACTTGAATAGTCTCGTGCCTAAACGGGACTATTCTCACCTCTTGTTCCCACCGCTGCAACTCCTGTGTAGCCAGGATCTACAGCTTGACCGCCAATAAAATCTAACCAGTGAAGGTCAAGTTTATCCCAGGGGAAAGTTAAACTGTCATTGGACCCGCAACGAAATTAATCAGAAGAACATAGGAGGAGTTCGAAGTTAAGATTCAGTCTTGTGGCTAGGAAAAATTATCTCTAGGTACCTATTTCCAAATGCCACATCTTATTCTTACCTATTCAAAGTCCCCACGGCGGTGCGGTGTTATCTTCGCCTAATGCTTCAGTATTGTCCGTATAAATTACAGTTACATTTGCCGATAGCTATCGCATAATGGTGCCTTTACATACAGTTAGTAGACCTAAAGCCAGTAAATTTTCTTAGTGAAAGAAAGAGGCAGAATTATAATGACTGTCCACTGACAGACGAAAGCATTAGCCTGTAGTTTTGATATTTGGATTTTGAATTTAAGAAACTCTACTTCGTCATAATCAACATCATTTGAGCTACAGAACGAGTTTTTAATGAAAGATTGGCCAGTTGGTAGCGGCCTGCATACAGAGCCTAATACCACGGTAATACTAGGTGAACTTATTTCAAACTATTTTTGAAGCTATATCAACTGCTCTGTATTATCTAAGTAGGCATATTTAAATGACTAAGTATGATATTGAATAAAAAAACCCACTGTCATTAAATTTCGCAGATAATGAAAGTCCAGATCGTTGGTCCACCTAGTATGAGGCCTGCCCACGCTACGTCTTCCAGCCCGTGGTCGCCACTCGAGAACTTTCCTGCCCCTGTGGAAAACCTTGGGGGAGGCCTTTGTCCAGCAGTGGACGTCATTTGGCTGAAACGTACGAACGAATGAAAGTCCCCGGACAGGCCAATACAAAGATTTTATTCGTCGGACGTCCATATTTATGTACATAATTTATCTTTGAGTAACTTCTAAAAATAAAATAGATCAGATTTCAAATAATAATATTACATTTTTGGAAATCGCATCATGAATGACTCAACATTATACGTTTATATGTTTACTTACGTTATCTATCAATACGTAAATTAATGGTAGTCAATAAAATTTCTAGGTATAATCGTTCCATCTATTGCCATTTAGCGATATAATTTTATGTAAGGTAGGTAGGTAGGATGCTTTTATCTAAGCATTATATCGATTTATCGACATTTGTTGAATACAATTCTTACTAAAATCGATATAATGCCATAATAAGTATTACGCAGATTATCTACTTAAATCCATAAATGATTACTTAATTATGAATTAGTTTGTTTTTCATTAACTCCGGGTTCGATTTAATAATATAAAGTAGGTACAAATCCCAGTTTCCCGTTCCCGTTTAACGTAATCTTTCCTCTTTTAATACAAATAGATAGTACAATTAATGTAGTGTTTTTCCGTATCGCAATTGAAAATGATCAACCAACCAGGAGAGTGACCATTTTATTATATTTCGTGGTATTATTAAAGTCCAAGTTTCCGAAGTAATTTGCCAGTAGGACGTACCACCGTTCCCACTCATCCGATTTTCATACTGAGACCTCTCAAAACTTAGGTATTTCAGACAAGGATAATCTGCTGACCGATCAGGCGAAAATGAGCTTACAGTTGCTGAAATAAGGACTAGCCTGAAAAATTTAGCTGGTCAACTTATCGTGGTATTTCACCGTGGGTTCTCACTTTCGAGAAGTTTGCTGGAACCTTCTAGAAGTTTAATGACTAATTACTCCCCCCTTACCCGCGGCCGAATGAAACTCGATCGGGGATTAAAATTATGGACGCCATTTTGGAACTGCCGTCAAACTACTGCGCTTTGAGGTTAAGGTTTTTTTGGTGGGAAAAGTTTGGAAAAGTTTTACCTACCTACAACACGTGGAAAGTTCATAATTTATATTTTAATTTCCAGAAAAAATATTAAATAATTCAAATTCTGTTTTGGCAGGCATATAAATGAATAAATAATTGTAACTCTAAAATAAAAAAATATTTTCGAATTCTTTTGAGTTTACTTTTTTTTAAAGCTTAGTCAAATTTTTGTCTATACTTTTTAAATAACAACTAAAGTATTTTGGGTTTTAAATCTTAGGATTGATACACAATTTATTAAAAACTGAGCGAATTATTAAATGATGCAATTTACGAGTAAGTAATGCGTCTCCAAAGCAGATCGTTGTAATCTAACAAGGTAGGTATTGTTTTTAAAATCAATCATAACAAAATAACTCCTGCGTCAATTCAACCATTATTGCCGTGATAGCAATCTTGGATGGAACTTCTTGTTTGATTTGGTAGATTTTATTGACGTCCGTGCCTATACTACATCAAAAAATATGAAATAGGTGTTCGAGTGATATTTATTTGACTATTCCTACTAGTTCCAAACGATATGATAATAATCATTCTTATCTGTAGTGGATGGTTTGAACAATCAATCAGAAGCTTCTTGATTTTTTGTAGTTAAGAAAAAATATCACAAAATGTAATTAGATAGTTTCAGTTAACTTCCCTTCTCCCCTGAATAATATAAACAGAACAAAAATCTGAGGTTGAATTTGAACTTATTTTTATTTGCTTCATCCTCTACTATTTATCTACTATCTGAAGTAGCAGAGAATCAAGCAAAAACTTCAGCGCATCTTATATTGTTGACGAAATCCTACATTTGCGTCTGATAAATTAGAGAGGGCTTTTTTATGTATCAGGAGGCAAACGAGCAGACGGATCACCTGATGGTAAGTGATTACCGTCGCCCATAGACCCAGGGGCGTTACAGGTGCGTTGCCGGCTTTAATGGTGAAGATACGCTCTCTTCTTAAAAGCTTGCAGGTCGTATCCGTCCGGAAACACCGCAGACGACAGAGTCCATTCCACAGTTTGGTTGTACGGGGCAGGAAGTTTAAGTGGAGACTAAATGACGTTGATAATCTTAATTTGTTGTAATAGTTCTAATTTTGCTAAAGAAAGTTACGAGTTCGATGTGCTGTCACTGTACCTAATACCATACAACAGGATTACATAAGACGTGTCCGTGTTTGCTGTAGGGCGGGCGGCGTAACAAATGGGCGCGTGACAGGCGACCTGCCCGCCCGTCGGCGGCTAATCTTGGCGCATCCATCGCGGTTGTCTTGGCCTCGACAGGGCTGGACTCGCGGTTGTCTTGGCCTCGACAGGGCTGCACTGGGATTCATGAAGTAATAGAATAGAGCAACTAAATTAAAGCGACAAAACTCAATGGTGTCGGTATCAGACCCGGCCGAATCGAAATCTGAGGAACGTGAGTTCGAACCCCTCCACTGGACTATTGTGGTGAATCACTGGTAACACCATCATATTTAGTTTACGCGTATTTTGTCGGTACTAATATTCTTAAAACATCAAAAGATTATACGGTTCGACCTTGCTAATTGTTAATAAAATTATTTTCAAACAGTAATTATTTCGTAAAGGAGTAACAAACATCCATTGTTACAAACTTTAGTGTTTTTAATATTGGTATAAATTAATCACTTCCAATTCTTTTTTGAGTCCGGCCCTGTGTATATCTTAATCCGCGTGTCAGTTGGCCGGCCCAGGCCATGACAAGTCTTAGCCAAGTTAAAGTGGTCTTAAATTAATAAGTACGTGTCACGTTTCACATACTTACGTATGCCTCCTAGATTCTGATGACATGTTAAATGTTGGTTTAATCTGGTCTAGTCAGTCAGTAGATTATACCTAACAGTCACAGTTACGACATAAATGCAAAGTAAAGCTGAGTCGCACCATCTTACTTTAACAAACATAAAAAATTGTCAACCTCCATACAAAAAGCACCGGTTATCGTTAAAGGTACTGTTAAAATTAGGTGGTGCAACTCAGCCTGTTTGTCTGTTACGCTATTATCCACTATATTGAAGTTTAGTTTAGGTGAAGAGATGCGAGATAGTTTTTATCCCGGTTTTTGAAACAGGGACGCGCTGGATGTTTTTGTGTGATAGACAAAATTTCACGCGGGTGAAGCCGCGGGCGCGGGGAAAAGCTACTATTAAATGAATAAAAAATTAAGTTTTCTTACTAAGTAAGTCTCCTTAAGTTAAAAGTTAATGACAAACAAACGCTTTTACATAAAGACTACGGCATTCTTTCAAGAAAACAATCATTATTCTTACGACAGTTACGTAAAACACTCCTTTATTGCAGACTACTTTGTGATAATATTGTTTAAAAAAAAAAAAAACTACATTTAAATGAGATAGTTATGTTAATTAGCTACCTTGAATAAAATAGAATTATCTTTGCTTAATTTATTTCGGACTGTCCTGAATTTGTTTGAATAGGTAACTTTAATTTGATGAACTCAATCAGCAAGGCAGTAGTCACTCCTCTAATTGATTATTTATTAATAAGTACTTATTAACAACAAATATTCGTTTAGGATATACTATTCTAAAACTATCACGTAGTATCTTAAAATAAGAAGACTTGCAAAAAAATAATGGAAGTCAATCAATATATTTTAATCAAATATTATTCTCAGGTAATGAAATGAACACTGTACTAACCTGCACTCGCTCCCACAGCATAACACCCGATTTATAACGAAAATCACTTCACCAACTAACACTTAACACGTCCGTACACGGCGGAGGTTCGACAGAGACTGACTGTCCGGTACTTGGATTGTATTAATGTGACTAAAATGATTGAACGGAGGGATTAATGAACTGAGTGGTCGCAATCAATTGATCGACTTATTAAAATCTAAGCTGCAGGTAAGTCAAATAAAATGTAGTTAAAAATGATTTTAAAAAATCCATTCTAAAACTGGAGTAAAATGTCAAACATAATTGCGTTTATTTATGCAGATGACAATTTCCACTATTTTAGTGGGCTTGTGCGTACGGGTGACTTTTTTCGCCATAACTGTTTGGAGGTACTGGAGGTGACAAAAAAGTCACTGTGACAAAAGTCAACGTGCGCGCGAGTCCTAAACGGCACTTTGGCGCGATGGACAGAAGGGCTTTTACAAGCAATTAGCACCAGAGTATGGTTCTTTGTGACTTTAATTGGACATGGGCTCACGATTGAACAGCAACATCCTATCCAAAGTGCACTCACTTTGGATTACGTAGTATTGCATAGCACCAATAAGGTCACAGCACACTTATCAACCCCGCGCCTTTCGCCGCGAAGCGGATAGGTGTGCGTTGCAGTATGGAGTTTCATACGAAGAATAAGTACTGACCGCCTCGAGTTGATACGGTTACGATCCGTTTCCGGGTTGATAAGTGTGCTTCGTCCTTTACTAGAGTCGGTGGATGCTGGACACTTTGCTCGACGGACAAAGCTAGCGTTTGCGAATTTGATTCCTGCTAGTTAGGTAAAGTTTTATATTCTACCTAGTTGATGTATTTTCTGTTTCAGTCAAGGACGTTTTTGTTGTATGTTTAACGTTATCGTCTAGTTTAGTGCAGGTTTTGCTCGGTTTAGAGCTAGGCGTGACAGTTGAAACAATAAACTAGCTCATTATAAGTGAAGCACATAAAATCATTTACCATCGGATCAGCCCATTTAGGCCATGACGGACAATGGCAGAATCTTGCTTAGTAACACGTAGTGACGTAACACACAAATAAAGATTAAGGATAAAAGAATTCTGGAAAAAACATGTCAAGATCGGACCTCCCGCGTTCCTATTTGCCTGGACAGAGTGGTTAGAATTAAATGTTTGTTTACCAACTTACTATCAAGCATAAACTACTATCTATAAGTAGATACGACTGCTTATCGGCTCCATCGATTATTTGGTATTGAAAAGGCGCGGATAGGCGGCACATCTCGTTTTCGCGAGTGCGGGTTGGAAGATGGCACCAGAACCAGAGTTGCCGTATGAAATCGTCAACGTGAGTGCTGATGAAGAGAAAATCATTAGGAAGTGCTTGACAGGTGCGTTGTGAAGTGATGTGTAGTGATTGGAAAAATAGTATTTTTTCATTTGTTTATGTTTATTTTGTTGGTGAGTCAACGGCTTAAGGTGAGTCATAAATGAGATTTAAAATAACAAGTGGATGGGTAGATAGGTAGGTACTAATTTGCATGTAATTGGTCATACTTATGTAGTTAATAATTTCCTCATTATTGAATTTTATAAAAACATGTTTTCAAGTCTCTATCATTTAATAAATTTTTGAGGAATTTTAATATTGGTTTTGACCTGAGAGAAGTATAGTTAAAGAAACAAGCTGCGTTGATATATTTTTCAGACCCACGGTAAGAAGGGAAATGATAGGGCACGTGAAAATGGGTTTTCACATTTTTCTGTATAGTTAACCACTTAAGGCTTTTATGGACTGGTTAGGTATTTGGCTACTCGTGTGACTAAGTAGGTAGAGTATAAATTTCCCACCACTATCACAGTCGGCACGACTGGTCGGTCTACTTATATAGATACTGCAGCCACTTCAGTGGAGTACACCAGTAATGGTTATCAAGAGCTTTTGACATGTGATTCTGTAACATTACAAGCACCCTTTACTTAACCATTCAATTGGTTTCAAAGTTTCAAATACTTCATAAATGTCACAGGCTGGGTTTTGATAATACGGTGTAAGATCCTGACTAGAAACGACTCAAATTCAAATTGTTAATTGGTACTTAGGGGATTTTCTGGTCACTTTATCAGCTTCAAATATAGTTTGCTCTAATATACTTATACCGGCTATCGTTATAGTTACGGTTAAAGTTAGGTGGCGCAACTCAGCCTTAGTATATCTAAGTATATTTCCATAGACCTTTCATAGTTCTTGTTGACATCTTACTGTACACAGAACACAGACATATCTATCAGATCAGGTTTTCAGACTGTACCTGTTGCTAGCCATAATAGTAGACGAATAAATGGAATATGAAAACAATATCGTAAAGATAAAATGAGATAAGAAATTTCAGCCTTGGGATCTATTAGTACTACTACAACTATCACGATGTACATAGTTACCTAGATATATAAAACTTTGAAAGTACGAAACTGGTAGTAACAAAGACCATCGTACTTACTTTACTATTACAGGACTATTCCCACCTCTCTTCCTCCAACTCCTGTGTAGCCAGGATCTACAGCTTGAGCGCCAATAAAAACCCAACCAATAAAGGTAAAGTTTGTCCCGAGGGAAAGTTAAACTGTCATTGGATCCGCAACGAAATTCATCAGAAGAACATAGGATGAGTTCGAAGTTAAGGTTCGACTTAAGCGGATGACAGGAGACATATTAAAAGTTACTTAAAGTAAAACTTAAGTTTCGGAATACCTGTACAAGTTCTGTTTCAACCTTTCAAATCCCCCTTTTTACAAAATTCAAAACCAATTTAGATGGAACGAACGACACGTGGATGGAGATACTTTCAATTTATTATTATGACAATAATAATATAATCATCATAATCATTTGGCAATATTCATGATAAGACAGTCGATACAATAAAAAGATGAACCGCAAAATATGCTTTGTAATCGATTAATTTAGGTATTATCTATCAATTCACTATTTATCTTTTTATATCAGTACTTTAAATTTCTTTCTAGAAGCCATATTATGTAGGGGAGACGGAGGAGTGTTGTGATATTGTCGAATTTTGGCAACCTATTAACTATATCACCGAGCTTGCAACAGCGCGTATTTGTTAGCTCGAGATTTGACCGCGCACTGTCGAGCTCGCTGGAAGTTAATAAGTTCCAAAAAATCGACAATGTCACAAGTCTCCTCTACCCTCGGTCTCCCCATAAGCCGCTTAGCAATAACACCGTTTTTATTAAAACGTAGTTTCACCTCTTTTCCATCAATAAAATATTGGTCGTGAGCTTGTGTTGCAAACAACAATATTAGGAAAAAAAATAGGATGGTTTGTTTTACCTACTATAAAATACCCAGGTTTGCAAGTTATTTCTTTGTAGCTACATATTTTAAAGAAACATTTTTCACTGTTTTATAAAGGCTTTTTTTGTGCCTTTGGCACTTTTAAAATTTTGATGATATAGTAATAATATGTACTCGCAATTTGTTGAACTTAGACGGATAAACTTCTGAGCTCAAAGTGCGTTTGATTGCAATCTGCTAAAGGATACAGTTCCTACAAAATCAATCAGCTGCTACCATAGGGCAATGATTTTTTACATGCTGTATATCTTAGAGTTTGTTACGGCACTTCTTCTCAGCACTTGCCAAATGTTGGTCTCGAAGCGTTGGTAGGACAAAAAGATTATGAGACATGTAGGTAGAGGCTCCTTAAGAGCAGAATATTTGACGATTTGTAAGTACTATTTAATAGTCTATCTATCTATACAAATAGATATTTTTTTTATCCACATCGAGGAAGCTCTTGGCCTGTATCTCACCTGATGGTAAGTGACGATCGGGCCGAAGGTAGAAGCGAGCTTCGTCCGGAATCCTCAACCACGGAGGAACTGGCTATCTTACCTCTAACTACCTTTTGACATTGACTTGGCTTCCAGGGTACACGAAACCTTTCGTGCGATGCGGGAAGCAGGGCTACGTGATGCCTGGTGCCTTCAGGAAGCACGCGGAGGCGATTTACAACATGCAGGTGCGCCCTGATGACGTGTGGGTCATCACGTTTCCACGATCAGGTAAATAGTTCAAGTTCTTCATCATCGTGATCATTTAAGTCACAGGTCCACTGGTGAACATAGGCATCCAATGATTTCCAGATTGGCCAGTTGGTAGCGTAGCTGCCTGCATTCAGTGCCTTCTTGCCTAGGGCCTTGCCACACTGGTGGAATAGAAGCGTTTTCAAAGCGGAGCCGCGACGCAGCGAACACGCGACAAAACAGAGGCGAAAACTGGAGTATCCGTGAATTGGCAAGGCCCTTAATCCTGCTGATTAAGTTCACTGGTTGGGGTTTTTATTGGCGGTCAAGCTGTAAGCACTGTTTACTTTTACAGTTAAAATCCAAACAGTTATAACTCTTACTTACAAAATAAAAATATTCCTCATTTTTAGCTTTGGGAATTACTTACATATCTATAGTTCGATATAAAATACAGCTGTATAATTGATTACCTAATAAACCCTACCCGATGATCGGCAATGACTCGAAGGTGGCGTGTAGGTACTTTTAGTGCATTATTATTACGTATGACTGCACAGTCATAAAAGTACGTGCATGATGTTAAAGATAAAATGTAACTGAAACAATATTGCGGAATGTTTGAAATGATAAATACGAGTATACATGAATATGCATTACATTGCAAAATACTAATCTTTATTTCATACTAGCTTTCCGCCCGCGGCTTCGCCCTCGTGGAATTTTGTCTGTCACAGAAAAACAATATCGCGCGCGTATTTGCTCACCGTTTAGACCTACCCTGGACTACGACAAACATTTTAAAACCAAAATCAGCTCAATCGGCCCAGCCGTTCTTGAGTTTTAATCAGACTAACGAACATCAATTCATTTTTATATAAATAGATAGATTGTAGCTGTCAAATCCCATCAATGCACTTCATGATAAGACAACATAGTCTCAAGAGGCTCGAGTTACATTTATTTGGATGTGATATAACAGATTTTTTATATTTTTATTTATTTATCTCTATTACTCGCGGTTTTGCTCTGATGTTTAAAATTATTACTTGAGTCTGCTTTTGAATATTGTCACTCTCATCTGACGGCCTAGAATTAGGAATATCCATTTTTTATGCATAACAAGGCAGTTATTTGACCACAATCGCACCTGATGTTAAGTGGGATGCAGTCTAGGATGGTACATATCTGCCCTGTAAGTGCCTATTCACTCTCGCCTTGAAACCTTTAAAATGGCCGGATTATAGTCTTCGGGAAAGACAGCAGCAGGCAGCGAATTCCAGTCCCTAGCTGTTTGCATTATAAAATGGCAGTTTTGATTTCGTGATCACTTCGCGAAGTTGGTAAATCTTTCAAAAAGTATTTCGGAATGACAACTGTCACATTCATAGGTTTGTAGAGTAAAATGCCTCTGTAAAAGCGCCTTTTAAAAGCTTATTTGTAGAGAAAATAATATAAATATGAAGATGAAACATGTTTTCACAGTAAATAAACTATTCACTCGTAATATACTAAATGCTAGTGTACAGCAGTAGACCCTGTAGTTGAAATGATGATGATTATGAGTTGCCACTTGCCAGTTTCACTGGTGCATAAAGTTTTGATAACAATAAACTTGAATGTATCTGAAAGATAAATCTTGATACTGATGCTCATTAACCTTAACCCAGGTTATGGTTTAGCCCGAAATTGCTACAAAAGCTTATCTTCTCGCTTTTTTAGTAGAGGTTTTTTATGACGTAGTGGAAAACTCGAGGAAAATGTATAGAAAATATTTCCTTGTACTTTGTATAGTCGTCAAAACATCAGACTATACTTTTTTGTTGCAAAATAACAACTGTTACAACTTCCTGTAGTTGTAAGACTATCAGTACACAAAGTATCAATATGTATACAGATTAAAGTTCTACCTTGATGTCTAATAGGTATCTTACACAATAGTCTCATTTTTTACATATTTTTACTATTTTATCATTGAATACTTGAGATATCTTTACGCAAGTAATACAATAGTCAGTTTAATCTAATCATTTAGATCCGGATAGGTACTTGATGATGAATTGCATTTTCCAAAATTGTAAAACGGATCAATTAAGTAAGTACAAAATACGTTGGTGCACGCGTACTAATAATGATCTTGCATTTATTTTTGTAGAACAACGTTATAAATAGGGTAACATCAGATAACGAAAGTCATCTGTTTATTACGCAAAGGAAACTGAATCTTAAGCTTTTCCTCAAATTAAAATTACTAAAGCCTGGTCCGTGAGCACGTAGAATTTTGTCCAATGACCCCCAAGCTACCCATCCTTATCGCTCGCGCGTAATTGGGTCATTCCACCGGCCAAGAAAATCACGTGTCCGGGGCCAAAAAGTACCCGAATATCATAATATTTTAGTAACAAATATTTTTATCTAATAGTATAACTTTGGTTCTTGTTGTTAAACCACAGAGATAGTTAATAATAGTTAATTAAGTAATTTAAAAAAAATCGTAAGTCGTCAAAAATTGATTACCACGACGTGTCCGCGCTCCCGATTTCAGAACAAATTTGCTCGTATAACTTAATCCGTTATTATTACGGCTTTCAATGCTTATGTAATCGATNATTATATTGCTGTCGCGACCGTGCGACGGGCGCCCGCAGTGAGTGTGCGTGCGAGTGCGAGTGTCAGACCAGAAGTTTAAATACGCTCCAGTAAAGGTCGCGGGAAGCACCTGGATGCGAGTAGCGCAACACCAGTCGTTGTGGAGATTCTTGGGGTCTTTGTCCAGCAGTGGACGTCATTTAGCTGAAACGAACGAACGAAAACATTCAGGCATCTCCAGTAACAGAACCTACAAGTGACATATTACGTGGGTATTTCCACATAAATACTAGCTATACAGAAATAGCGTTTAGACAGCTCATTAAAAATGTAAAACTTGTAAAACTGAAGTTCAAACATTGGGCGATTTTATCAAATCCTATCATAGAAGGAATTAAGATATCGTGTTTGATTAGTAACGATACACTTATAGATACAGATAAAAATAATAATAAATGTCCATTTTCTTTCATCTACCGACTATTGATAGCTTATCTTGCAGAATATTTTTGAACCAAATAAACAATTTTTCTTTCTTCTTCTTTCTTTATGTGTTTTCACGCATTGTTCTGGAACTTTCGGCTCAATACTTCGTGTAACTTCAACAGCTTTTACATTAGTTATTTCTTAAATACCCAATTTTAAACTAACACGGTGTCATCAATTTCAAAACTAAACAAATTAATGTCTTCACCTCGCTGTCGCTGCATTTTCTGTGCAACCAGGATCTACAGTTGGTCCACCAATAAAAAGCGACAAAAGCTTACAATATGGGTACTAGGCAACTATTATGAGAGTTGTATAAATATTTTTCTTTCAAATAGCGACAAGTTATGAGTGTTTTATTGTCGTGCCTAAAGTGAAAACAACACGCATATAAAAACTTCTTAAAAATTGCTATATTAACCAAATTAGCATCTCAAATAATATTAGTCTAGATTTTAACTCCTTCATCTCTTCCGAGAAAAGATTATGAGAATTATCTGAGCCCCCGCAGTCCGTATTAATTATTATAAACGCTATAATTTGGTAAATCGCAGAGCTTAGGATCAAAGGCTTGGAATCAGGGATTATTCGGAGTTAAATGTTCGTGAATGGAGTGTTTATTTGCATCGCGGGGTGAGTGATGGCTCGTCAGGTACGGTAATTTGTACAGGTGTTTCAGTTAATAAAGTAATTATAGCAAAAATAGTTCCCTTTTGTATAATAAAAGCATATTTTCATTGGATGAGTTCTATTCAACCACTACAAGTATTTAGTTAACATTTAAAATGGTGCTTAAAATGTCTGTTATAGGTACAAGGTTGGGTTGCCAATCCATCGTACTTTAACAAATGTCAAAACTACCAAACTCCATACAAAATACCGGTTATAGATTACCATAATAAAATAAGGTGGTGCAACTCAGCCTAACAGTAGACCATCGGTTTCAACGTCAGACTGAAGACTCCTAGAGGTATCTACTTAGTTCGATTCCCATCGACCGCTGAACTGTTATGGTATCTATCTAACACTCTATCTCACTACAAATGATATATCTTATCTACAGGGGTTAACGTGAATATTTGTAATTTGACGATATTTATAAAACTAATTAATATAAAATAATATTTTTCAGGTACAACATGGACACAAGAGCTTATATGGCTGGTGGAAAATGAGTTGGACTTCAAAACTGCAAAAGAGAAACCACTCTATGAGAGGTTTCCCATGCTAGAGTAAGATTATTATGTTTATTTTTGTATTTTAATAAGTATCTACCTCATATTAATAATCTATACTAATATTATAAATGCAAAAGTAACTCTGTCTGTCTGTCTGTCTGTCTGTCTGTCTCTCTTTCACGCCAAAACCACTGAAATGATGTTGATGAAATTTGGCATAGAGATCCCGGGAAAGGACATAAGATAGTTTTTGAAACATGAACGCGCGTGATAAAGTTTTTCTGTGAAAGACAAAATTTGACGCGGGCGAAGCCGCGGGCGGAAAGCTAGTATGAGATATGGCTTCATATTGTAATATTTATTAATACTATTTTCCGCTCCCGTTTTCTCCTACTTGGATTTCTATGTCACTCTAAAAGGGTAAAAAATGTTTCCATATCATTAACATGCGAAACGGAGTACCTATAAATAGGTAATGTGTTCCGATTAGTACATACTTTTACATTATTATTTTTTTGCGATAAAAGGCCTATAATGATCCTTCTCCCAAGTCTCATATAACATTATCTTTTAAATATCTTTTGGTTTAGCAGTTTAAATAGGAAAGTTACGGACACACAAAACGTCAGAATAATTTTAACATTTACAATTCATATGAGGAAGATCACATAATATGTCGGTCACATTGCCAAGCAATATCTGTACACGTGTATGGTTTTAATAATGTGACGTTATGTGTCCTAAATAGTTTATGGAAAATCTCATGGCCCTGAAAACGGTCACATTCTTGACAGCAATATCAATTGTGATGAAAGTTATGTAGAACAAGCATTCGGGCCATATCAATAGCCATAAATGTGCTATCAGAAGTCAGACATAGTGAGATTAGATTTATCATTTAATTTTGATAACTGATAACTAATATAGTTAGCTTCTAACGAACATTTTATAGGCGCTACATTCCAAAGAGAAATAAACAATTTATTAATTTTAATAAAATATTCTTTAATTGTCTATGGGCGACGATAATCACTTACCATCAGGTGATCCGTCTGCTCGTTTGCCTGTCACATATAAATAAAATAAAAAAGGAAAACAAAAACCGCACGTTTAAAATAACTACGAGTCAGTTTATCTCGTAATTTTTTTTTAGCTATGCCGATTTTAGGTTACATTTGCCAAGTTTTATCAGCATTTATGTCTATGAGATGTAAATAAATAAATTAATATCCTTAGTTTAAAATGTCCAGTTTACATTAGAAAGAATCTGATTCTGTTCTGTTCTAATTCTCATCTGGGTACAATTTCCACTAACGTGTATGACAAAACAATTTTATTTGTGACAGTTTTTAGTTTATTTTAGGCTTATTGAGCTGATTGTGCGATAAGATTGATGGATTACTGCGATTAAATATTGTTTTATACCTTACATGTTAAAACTTCTATTTATTAATTTTGTTGTCAATTCCAAGATAAGCAAAAGTTTGAAAGCCTTTAGTTCCGGCACGTTCTTCTCAATACTTGCCACAAATGTCATGTATTGGTAGAGCCCAAAGATAAGGAGATAATGAAAGAACCTCTTTAAGACTATCTTTTTAATGAATTCTTGAGACATTAAAAACTCCAGCGAGTTGAAAACTCGACTCGCGCGTGTCTTGTGGACGCAATGTATACGTGCGTAGGATTCGCGACGAATTCGCCCTCCTGGACAAGGCCTATAATTTCTAAATCTTGGTCAAAAGTAAATAAAGACATTTCTTTTGCAGAACCACATCCCAAATACCGGAGATAGCCTTCGACCTGATCAAGGCGAACTTCATGAATCTCAAGCACTTCCAAGGTCTAAACGACGCAGTCAGGTGCCCTAGCCACCAGCTGATCGACCAGGCTCCCTCTCCCCGGTTCATCAAGACTCACCTCCCCCTATCCCTCCTCCCCCCCTCTTTGCTGAGCACAGCTAAAGTGGTATACGTAGGGAGGGATCCGAGAGATGTGGCGGTGTCGTACTACTATTTACACAAAATGGTCGCGAAGAACATGATGCGGTGTAACTTCATGCATTTTTGGGAGGCGTTCAGAAGAGATCTGTGTAGGTAACATTTTTTATTTGTTACTTTGATAATTTGACACTCATACATAAACGATTATTTTAATTTAATTACTACACATTTAGGTACTAATGATAATGTGGGCAATATTTATTAGGTACCTACATGTTGTAAAAAAGGACAAGAAGACACAAAATGTTGGTTAATTTGAAACCAAACACAAGGTTAAATTATTTAAATTGCGCCCGCATTATATTGGAGGCCTGTGTTTTGTTTCACTAGGCATTTTGATCTTTGTTATAAATAAAGAATATAAAACAATATTAAAACAGTGAAAAAATCGAACTTATTGATCAGAAAAGATAGTCAAATCGCGATAGCAATCGTCTCATAAATTATTATAATAAGTCGATGAAGCATAATATGATTTAGTGCCCTGCTTGCCCAAACAACTGCACGCGATTTAATTACTGCCACTGACAACGCCACTCTTGTAACAGAGTTTTGAGCTGACACTGTGTAGGTTTGTTGACAAGAAGAACGTAATAACATTATTTTGTATGAAATTCGTTACAGTGCCGTGGACACCAATAGTAGCACACACGAACGAGGCGTGGAAGCAACGTCATCATCCGAATCTTCATCTAGTTTTCTACGAAGAACTAATTAAGGTGGGAATTCTTTATTTAAGTACGAAATGATTAGCTATCTTAGAACTAGGAAATCGAATTGCCTAAGGTGGGACGAACCCACGACATTTCGCTTGACGGGCTCTCACCTGAGCTACTTGACATTGGGAAGACCCGTTGAAATTTACATATACGCTGTTATAGCCATCGTTTGTTTCATCAATGTTGAGTCAAATGCTTGTAACAATATTTCTGTTGGAACCAACTTTTTTTAATTGAGGGTTTCTCGACCCTTATTGCTGCTTATCGAAACTCAAGACCGAACGCGATGGAGGACTGTTGTGGACGCCCTCCTCCCCATCTAGGGGACATAGGACCTTAAGTCAAGTAATTCTTATTGTTGCTTGTGGTAAACCCTCCTAACATATTACATTTTGCTTTTAGTTGGAGGAATTAGTGGACATATTAGTACCTATACCACCAATTACTAGTATTTTTAAGAAAGTGTAGTGGTAGATTCACCCCTCTTTTTCCATTAGGCTACAAAGCTTTCCTATTCTTCCTAAAGGATCTCCCGAAGGAAGTCCGCCGCATCTGCAAGTTCCTCAGACGGGAGTACTCTGACGCTGAGATCCAGAACCTGGCCAACCACCTCAGCTTCGACAGCCTCAGAAAGAACAAGACTGTCAACAACACAGTCGCTGACAATGGCGTGCAGTTCGTGAGGAAAGGTTGGTATTCCATGAATAACTAACTTGACATTTTTGATTTTGTGTAGCAATTCAGAGTTATGAAACCTCTTTATTGAAAAACGATAAGTTACATTAGGTAATTATAATCACCAAAAAAAGAAACATATTTGTCGTCAAAGGATGCCTTCGAAAATGGCACCTTCAAAAACTTCGTCAGGACTTCAGACTATAACTTTAGAATATAGAAACTTCTTGTTGCAACATTTTACTTTTCAACTTTTAATATTCTATCATCTGTAATTCTATCATCTGTAAAATGAGTTACAAAACTACACTCACATGACTCGGGAACACTTGTTCACAGGTGAGGCTGGAGGATGGAGGGAACACTTCGATGACAAAATGGAGCTGCAAGCTGAAGAGTTCCTGGAGGAGCGTCTGCGGGGACTGGACCTCCGGTACCCCTCAATACCTATGGAGGAAATAACGCATTTATAGTCCATGCTAGTCTTTTAGTATTAAGTAAGTTATAAGCTTTGTTTCAAGCTAAAATACTCTTATGTAAAGCGAGAAGTAGGGCTCTTTCAATTTAATAAATGTTTTCAGCTCAGTCGTGCGTTTGCAAGATCGCAAACTTTGTTGGTAATTGTTATTTTTATTCTAACGCAGTTTATATTATTATTATTATTATAACTTAACATGTCTAATTTGAAAGAGCCCCTACGGGCTCAACATCGCTAATATTATGGCTAATATTAGCCAATAACAACCAATTGCTGGACATATGCCCCCATATGAAGCGCCACGCTTTTTGTTTAGATCCAGCCACGAAAGTCAATCGCTCGTCTTTAAGCTACTTTTCAGATAAATAACTAAATAAAAATAATCTACCTCAGTCCAATATAGGACAAAATAATCTTCTATACTTATAATAAATCTGTAGAGAGGTCAATTCTGTACATTAAATATATTTTCAAAATAACTATCAGGGGGTGATTAGTGATCGATACTGATGCCAAAAATGCAATCAGTAAAATTTTTGTCTGTCTGTCTGTCTGTCTGTCTGTATGTTCTTTATAGAAACAAAAACTACTCGACGGATTTTAACGAAACTTGGTACAATTATTCTTCATACTCCTAGGCAGGTTATAGGATACTTAGGAATTCCCATGGAAATGGGAATTAGCGGGAAAATCGTTTTGTTTGAAAAATCTGAACCGCTTAAGTTAGACGCTTGAAATTCGGCATGCAGGTACCTTAGTAAACTTAAAGCTTAGTTACAACAGGATATTGCAAAATTCCCACGGGAACGGGAGTTAGCGGGAAAAACATTTGTATGAAAAATCTAAACCGCTTAAGTTAGACGCTTGAAATTTGGCATGCAGGTACCTTAGTAAGCAGGTACTTTTATTGAGAAATAAAGAATCTTTAAACCTTAGTAAACTTGAAACTTAGTTACAACAGGATATTGCAAAATTCCCACGGGAACGGGAGTTAGCGGAAAAAAACATTTGTATGAAAAAATCTAAACCGCGTAAGATAGATGAAGGGGGTAAAACAGGATCCACGCGTACGAAGTCGCGGGCGGCCGCTAGTAATAAAATAAAATTATAATGTATTTTTATTTTTTTGATAATAATTACATTGTAAAAAGAAAAAATTAAAAATAAGAAAGTAAGATGAATAAAGAAATAAATAGGATCCTAACAAGAAAATTAATTGCTGCCCATTTTGGATAATCCTTGTGGATGTTTTTACTTTTTGTTAGTTCCTTTTCTTATGTTTGTGTAATTTATTAATCCAGTAAGTTATTTTTTAATATTATAATACTACTTTGACTTCCTATGTATATTTATTTCATTTCATTTCATTTCATTAGATATTGTTAATATTATTTTATAAGATTATTTGTAAGTAGATAGTCGCTAATAGCAAAAGTAAGTTCCTATTTGTTGTATAGATAGAGCAACTTTTAATATATTAATTTTTATTAGGAATAAGTTTTGTTTTCTTGCATATTTACCTATCTTTAAAACATAATTGTTAAATCTGCCTCGTTGACTTTAATATTGCACACAATAAATGATTATACATCAGTTATACTTTTAAGTTTATACTACCTAAGAGACGGTGAATGTAAATAGAAATACAAGATATATTTCAGTTAGTCATACAATAATAGAGTCTAGAAAACCTAGTACAAAGTTCGCCTGGTGGAAGATTTCTGACTTTGAGTCTTTTAGTACTTTTGGTGATGACACACAAATGCAAAGTTCAGCTTATACCTCGCGTACTGTATAATACATAACTCTGACCATCTAAGATTTTAAACTTTCGCGTTCCATTTCAATTAAAATAGTAACTGACCATCTAACTTTGAAGAGTGTCTAAACAACATGCTGTAGAGCGATAAAGTATTAAAAACCCTAAGCATTATGTACCTACGAGTATGTCCTTATTTTCTATGCTCTCTCATCACACCGCTACGTTAGTACGTTATTGTGCTGTTATTACCAAACTGCCAAATCGCTTGTGTAGGCATTTCAGTATTCCACGATACCGGGGAACTTCCGGGATCATATTAAACTAGTTTGGAGTTGAGCTCCAGTCATGTTAAGGCGCTTAGCGCGAAAGTGCTGCCACCACGTTCCATTGTTATGCCGTTAATATTACAACGGTGGAGGCAAAAATCTGCAGCCACCAGATGTCGCTACCTTGGCCCGGACTATGTTTTTAGTCGGAACGGGTCAGGAGGCAAAAGTCATAAAAAATATAGCTTAGTTTTCCGAGAACAAGGATATTTCAAGTGTCAAGTCACATCGAAAAGCTCCTAAAGAGATTATCATAATTTGCATTTAATACTGTTTTTGGAAGCTTGTGATAGTTTTCTCTATATTTTATAGTTTCAACTAGCGGCCCGCCACGGCTTCGCACGGTTGCAATGGGATATCCCGGCTTTTCTCTTCTATAATATGCATGTTTTATACCTATAGACCTTCCTCTTGAGTCACTCTATCTATAAAAAAAAATCCGTTGCGTAGTTCTAAAGATAGGGACAGACAGCGGAAAGCGACTTTGTTTTATACTATGTAGTGATAGTGAAGACTGCACCTAAGACGTATCTACATAGATATAAATTATAGAGTGCAACGAATATAATACGAATAACGATGTAAACAGAAACGGATGGTGTGACTCAGTAGTGTGAAGAAGTAAGTATGTAATATTTGCTAAGTAGACCCAATTACAGCACACAAATTATCACATCCACATCTTACTAACAGACTGTTGGTTGAGTGAGATACAAAAGGCTCAATTGCTCAAGGCACATTATTGAGCCTTTACTGGCAGTTCGTCTGTCCTGTTTGTTATGAATTGTAAGATTAAAGATTGTAAAAAGATTCTGTCGTTTAAGTCACAGCTTTTTAATACTAATAGAAGCTTTTATGTACCAAGAGAGAGACAGCTTTTAAGTACCTATCTAAGCATCAAAAGAAGCAACAGGTCACTTGACACAGCCAAAATAAAATGCTAAAAAATAAAAAAACTACTTGAATGTTTAAAAATTATAACAAATCTGTTATACTTAATACCTACGAGTATTAACAGAAACGAGCTAACTCTATTTCTGTGCTCTGTATCGTTATCTGTCTTTTGTTTTATGCAAATACAAGACGAGATGCGCCGACGCATAGTTCACGGCGTCATCCGTCATTTACCTCCACGTCCCCTAATTTTTCAATTAGGAAAACATACTAAAACACAAACGAATACTAAAAATCAACAAGAAAAGTCATTAAGTACCCTTATTAGCAACGAGCTAACTGTATCTCTATGCTTTGTATTGTATCTTTAACACAACCGTGTATTGTTTTATGTAAATATAAGACAAGATGCGCCAGCGCATATAGTTCACGTGTCATGCGTCATTTATCTCTTGACCGCGGTCCGCGGCGGACGCAGGTTATCAAAAATGAAGTCTGTGTTGTTTTGCTTCGTTATCTGTGCGTTCGTGACCAAGATCTGTGGAAATAACTGGACGCCATTCCGATCTGTGCTTTATTCGGAGCTGATAGAATGTGAGTTGTTTAGTTTGTTTGGAACCGTAATAAACTTGTTTATATTTAGGTAGTTAAAGCAAAGTTGCACCATCTTACTTTAATTTTAACAGACGTCAAAAATCTGTCAAATTCCATACAGCACCGGTTATTGTTATAGTTACTGTTAAAGTAAGTTGGTGCAACTCAGCCTGATAGATTTATGTCAAAACTTCCTCATAATACGTTTTGATTATTTGAATTTATTTGCGATAGGTATAATAAAAAGGTGGGATTTTTTAATCTAAGATTACATGGTAAATAATGACAATGTGTGGAGTAAAATCTTATTATAAAAGTTTGTTTTCCTAACCACCAAATAACACAGTGATATTTTAAAGATAACCTTGTGTTGATAAAAACTGCATTAATGTTGATAAATGTGCCTTACGCAGTTTATTTATGAGATCTGAAATTAGTTAAACATTGGGTTAATTTCCAGTAGTTTTTATACTTAATTTTCAAACTTAGGGTAGGGTTATAAGTTTGAATTGATTCAGCAATGTTTTGGATTTTCACGTATTGCCAAACTAAAAACAATCTGTTTCAATATTCTTGCCTTTGAAGTAAACAAACAATTTAGTACCTAACTAAAGCATAAAGAAGTCGATATTTAATCTTCTTATTACAACTACCTATTATGTTTGTTTGTCAAGTTCGTCAATTCTGTTTATGGTCATAATAATATCTATGTATGTACTTGTGTAGATGAGTCACAGGTACTTTACCTTTACTAGTTGAACCTTGTGGTTGGTTCGTTCAATGTCAAGGTAATCTTGTAGTATCACGAGAGATGTGGTCATGATGCCAACCTTAAGTTTAAATGCGCAGTTAAAACAATGGGCAATAACTTCGAAAATGTGTTTACCTAAGTTTCTTGAAGTAGGAATGAAATTAAAGGTCAATTTCAAATTATTAACATAAGGCTCTAAAATCTATGCATTATGTGCCATGTACTTATGCATTAAAAAAACAAGTAATTATTGTGTTATCAAGTGTGTCCTCTATGGCACTTATACATGAACGGTATGAATGCTTAGTTAAGTCCCATATTTGATGGAACATACTAAACCTTTGTGTTTAAAATAATAAAGGCGATCTTAAGATGTTCGCGTTATTTATGGCTACAAAAAAGTTTATTTTAAACTTGACCTCAGATGTAAACGGAACCTCAGAAAGTTCGTTAACCCGCAAGAGTCGGAGTTGATGTTATACCATCGAGTTATTAAAATAACTCTACATTCTGTCTTGTGTAATTGATCTTAATTTTCTTGACTGCCCAGTGGCATGGTGGATCGGTAAATTCTATCAGGGCAATGAGTCTCAGGTTCGATTTCCGATCAGGGCAATTTAGAATACGGTCTTTGGGTCGTGTCTAGCTGTGACGTGATTGGAGGCAGCTATAAAGCTAAAAATGTCTGGTACCTGGTACCGTTATACAAGGATGTTACCACTTACCTAGAGACCGTGACATTTAGTTACTGTCTAACTCTGACTCATGTTTACTTTTATATTTAAATTAGTCTTCTAAGCTGCAATTTTGCTTAAGATTAACATGCCATTAAACTATTTAAAATATCATCCTATCAATTGCCATTTGCCAACCACCAGTATTTTTATTTTATTTTAGTGTGATAGAAAACTCTCTTACATTCCAGGTGATCACGACAAGACGAAAAACCGTGACGTCAGCGAAGTGCTGGTCTACTTCTACGACTTCCAGAACAACTTCAACATCACCTACCCAATAGCGATTGCAGCCGACAGCATCACCGCTGCCTACAATCTGGACACCACCAGGCGGCTCATATTCTTCGTGCCCGGCTACAAGACCCACATCCAGAAGAACAACCCTGAACTCATCAGGCAGACCTTCAAAGACGTCCCGAATATATACCTGATGATCGTTGACCATTCGTTGTACACATCGGAAAAAGGCGGAAGGGTGGAAAGCTATGCACGGTCAGTGTCATACGTCTACTACATAGGAAGAGCAATAGGGAAGTTCTTAGCTCGTCTCCACGAGAAAGGATACCCTTCGAAGAACATTCATTGCGTGGGACATAGCTTAGGTGCTCAGATGCTTGGGCACGCTGGCGTCACATACTTCAATCAGACCGCAGAGAAGGTATGGAGGATAACTGGTCTAGACCCCGCTGGTCCTTGCTTCTCGAATGCTCTCATCGATGAGCAGATCAGGTCCGGAGTAGCGGATTACGTGGAGGTATACCATTGCAATCAAGGCGGCTTGGGGACGACAGCAGTGCTGGCTGACACGGATTTCTTCTTCAACAGAAAGGGGAAGACCCAACCGCATTGCAATGGCGGGTTCCTCCCTGGTTACGGGGAGTATGACTCTGCGAAGTGCAGCCACAAGGCCTGTGTAAGGTACTGGACGATCAGCGTGGCCCACCCAGGGTGGTACTTGGCCTGGGCATGTGACTCGTATGATGACTTTAAGGAGGGCAAGTGTGCTATCAACGAGGTGACATTAGCAGGGTACTGGAATCCAGGGAATGCGACTGGCGTGTTCTATGTCTCGACCGAGACTTATGGAATTGTGTGATATTATAATTTAGTGTTAGTAAATTCTAAGCTATTTGAAGAGCGTACTAAATTGATAATCAGTACCTCTAGTAGGAAAAACTTTCGAGTTCGTTTCGTCGCGTATTCAAAGTGTCATCGAAAAATTTTGTATGAAAAATTAAACAGCGCCCCCTATATTATAGCCGCCCTAGGGGGCGCTGTTTAATTTTTCATACAAAATTTTTCGCTCTTTGGCATTTATTTACAAGCTAAAATTACATCATTAAGTCGCATTACTCAAAATTCATGTTAAAATAATATTTATTTTGCATTTATTATTAAGGCCTAGATTGACAGTCAAAACCAGTACCTCTAGTACGAAAAACTTTCGAGTTCGTTTCGTTGCGTATTCAAAGTGTCATCGAAAAATTTTGTATGAAAAATTAAACAGCGCCCCCTATATTATAGCCGCCCTAGGGGGCGCTGTTTAATTTTTCATACAAAATTTTTCGCTCTTTGGCATTTATTTACAAGCTAAAATTACATCATTAAGTCGCATTACTCAAAATTCATGTTAAAATAATATTTATTTTGCATTTATTATTAAGGCCTAGATTGACAGTCAAAACCAGTACCTCTAGTACGAAAAACTTTCGAGTTCGTTTCGTTGCGTATTCAAAGTGTCATCGAAAAATTTTGTATGAAAAATTAAACAGCGCCCCCTATATTATAGCCGCCCTAGGGGGCGCTGTTTAATTTTTCATACAAAATTTTTCGATGACACTTTGAATACGCAACGAAACGAACTCGAAAGTTTTTCGTACTAGAGGTACTGGTTTTGACTGTCAATCTAGGCCTTAATAATAAATGCAAAATAAATATTATTTTAACATGAATTTTGAGTAATGCGACTTAATGATGTAATTTTAGCTTGTAAATAAATGCCAAAGAATGAAAAAAAACGGACTTTTCATTGACATAGAAACCAAAGACTGCCATTATCTAGAAATGTTACATGTTTTTATTAAAAATTCAAATAGCAAATATATTTTCGAAAGTCCTTCATTTCCAGGGAGAATAATAACGAAAAATCTTGAGTACCTTAAATAAAAATGGCTTGACTCTTATATAAGTCGCAGCGCTCCCTCGGGACCTCTCTTTATGCATCACCATAAAGACATCGGGATATGAACGAATGGCGCACATAACTCAGCGCTGACGAAATTCATGGTGTGACAGTGATATACCATCGGACTGGGATGTGTATTTCATCTTAATATTGCTGGGTACACACAAAAGTGTGAGTTTGTACTATTGACAGCATATCAGACTATTCATTTGTTTAGCACCTAACACTAAAATAATGCCTATTACCTGTAGGTAATAGGCATTATTTTAGTAACCTAGAATAATAGGTGTGTATGTTCTTATAAACGAGGAATCAATGTAGAAAAGTCCTACCTAGTGCATTCCAAGACTTCATAAAGAAACTACGTGCCTGATTTAGAGTCTCTATACCCAGCGCTTTAGACTCTGCGTTGATATATCAGTCAGTCAGTAAGTCTGTTTTCCTTTTTAACCGACTTAAAAAAAAAGAAGGTTCTCAATTCGAGTGTATCAGAAAAATAAAAATTATACATTGACAGGGCTAATAAATATTTCATAGAACGCCATGTGTTACGTGGTGAGTACAGACAGATATTATATGTATAGCGAAGAGAGCATGGAGTCAGCCACTAGCTAGTACATATTCACACACGATATCCTCGGGGTGAGTGTCGCGATCACTCTCTCCTGAAATATGTTGTTCGCACGCGGTACTTTTTGTTATTACGAGATTTTTATATTGTCATCCAGCGCTCTGCGGGATTGTTTATTGTTTGAGTATATTAAGCTGATGTTTTAGTACACTAGCATAGTGCTTACTTTATGGTTTTAAATTTATTAAAAGTATGTCCTTTGGTATTAGCAGGGCACTAATGTTGTGAAACTTCTAAGGTCTTATTAAACAACTAGCGGACGCCCGCGACTTCGTACGCGTGGATCCCGTTTTACCCCCTTAGGGGTGGTGTTTTGTAAAATCCTTTCTTAGCGGATGCCTACGTCATAACATCTACATGCATGCCAGCCCGATCCGTCCAATGGTTTGGGCTGTGCGTAGATAGATCACTATGTCAGTCAGTCAGTCAGCCTATATTTAGATAAAATAGAGCTTTAACAGTGTTTACTTATTTTCGCGTAGGTCTTGGCTTATACAGGAAATAATAAACGAATGTGCAGCGTATAAATATAATTAAGAATGAAATATTTTGAATCAGTTTATTTTAATTATAACGTTTTCAAAAAGTTGTTTATTTGAATAAAATAATAGATTAATTGAACACAGACAAGCGATGTAGAAAATAATGATTATTGGCGGTTAGCAAAATTGGTTATAGGTATTAAACCACAGAGCTCATTTAATTGGACATCGTGTTAAAATTAAACTCAACAAATATTGAACTAATATTGTAAATATAAATAAATCGGCAATAAAATAGTGGTTAACCGCAGTTCGCTTCTAAATAAACCAAAGTTAATAACGAGGGGCTTATTGGTGTTGATTCCTATTTCCTATCCAATGCTTTCCAAATATTCTACTGAACTAACTAGGTATCCTTGACTTTCCCAAATGAATCTCTGTACAATAATTACAGTAGTAACTCTAGGTAGAGGAGCTCATTTAGCTGCTCCATATCTCAATCTGTCCAGCACCAAACATGGCCGCTCTGAGCAAGTTATCTCCTAGAAAATTAGACAATCTAGATCTGGATAGAAAAGCAAGTAAAGGTTTTGTTTTGGCTATAACCAAAATAATCTTGATAAATAGCGGCCCGCCCCGGCTATCCATCCGGGTAGATATTATAGGTATTTTAAAAAACGTACCTATATTTAACTGAAAAAAAATTCTAAAAAAGATTCTAATGGTTAAAAATATTTTCAACGGCTAAGGCCCGGTTTTTTGATTCGTAGTTAAAATAACCAATGGTCAAATTTGACAGATGTCAAATGACAAGTGGTTAAATATCAGAAAATAATGTTTTTCGAACAATGGTTAGCTTGACTTTTAGTACATTTTTTAACTATTAGTTAACATTTTGTTAATATTTAACCATTAGTAGCAAAATTTAACAATTTGTTATTTTAACTATGAATCAAAAAACTGGGCCTAAGTCACACAACATTAACTATAATAATAAAGAAATCGCAGTAAGGAACCATAGACTTGGCACGACTTTGTTTAGATTTCATTACTTTTTAGAGATAAACAAGCAGCTCCATCGAGACTTGGCTAGTTTTTTACAGAATGTTTTTGGTGGGTACAAATCTTTTCTCTTTATAAGGCCAGATTTCACCAAAGCGGAATGGAGAAATATTCTGATAACCAATAGGATTTTATTCAGATTGAATGAAATTGACAGAATGAAATCTGATTGGTTATACAAAACATTTCAAATTCAAATTATTTATTGCATGTCACATGGGTAACATTTCACGCCTCCGCTCCACCTTGATGGAAACCTGGCCTAATTACTAATAGTATAACGCCCGTATTCATTAACATTACTATGAGGTCTCACAGTGCGCATGGACGCACATAGTGCTCTGCGATTAGTTCGTGTGTCAACGAACTAATCGCAGAGCACTATTCAACGCTGCGCGTTCGATTTGCTGCTTAACTTAAGCAAGTATCGTTTGTGAATACGGGCGTAAGAAGATTCACCAAACTTTTTATATGGCGTTGATTTACAAAACTATGCATAATCAAGTTTCAGTAACATTAATTCAGTTGCTGTTAACTAGCTGTTTTAAACCAAGAAATGTATTCTCCAAGCATTAATCTTCCAACACGGCTGCAGTCTCATTACCGGCCCTATCATTACAGGCTAGCAAATGTTTCATCGCTGTCACAGGAGAACTAGAGAAGCCAGTCCATTCAAATTTATATAAATTCAGCGACTAGGCTTTAGAATAAGGCTTTATTAAGCAAAATACAGTTTCATTGTTATTACAAGACATAAGGGATGAGCCAACCTTTTAATACATATAATAAGTGATAAGATAACCGTTGCTAATTGCTTATAAGATAGGCCCCCTAAATTGATATTTCNAGCGGCGATTACAATAGATCGATAACGGTCGCAGTGATACTAGGACTTTATTGAACTAGAATAGCCGCTCAACACAAATAAAAAAAAAAAAATGATATTTATTTTCAGTGGTGCATAATCTTTTCTGAAAGGTTTTAAACCTTTGTTTGTCACGCTTTCGCTTTGCAATGGAGGGAAGTCGAACCTTAATTTCGAACTCCTCCTATGTTCTTCTGATTAATTTCGTCGCGAGTCCAATGACAGTTTAATACTTCATTGGTTGGGTTTCTATGGCGGTCAAGCTGTAGATCCTGGCTACACAGGAGTTGCAGTAGTGGGAACGAGAGGTGGGAATAGACCCGTAACGGTAACTTTAACGATAACCGGTGTTTTTTGTACGGACTTTGACAGATTTTTGACATTTGTTGAAGTAAAAGTAAGATGGTGCACCCCAGCCTTAGTCTTAACAAGTTTTAAAGCCTGGTCCGTGAGCACGTAGAATTTTGTCCAATGACCCCAAGCTACCCATCCTTATCGCTCGCGCGTAATTATATTGCTGTCGCGACTGTACGAGGCTTTAGTATTTTTACATATCATGTGTTGCCCGTTCTATTCACACTACTTCAGCCATTACGATTGCGAGCCATTTGCTTCGCTTGCTGCATAGGTATACAAATTACCGTTTTCGTATTGCGCCCAAATAAATACCAGTTTCAAACGAATATTAACCAAAATTCACTATTTGTGTAGTTGCTTTAAGACTAATTGATAATACCTAGAATCTGCCAGGCAGAGGCGGGCTTATATAAAGGATAATCTTATCCAACACTGTTTACAGTCATAGAAGCTACTTCAAGAGCGAAGACGTGGCAAAGACCCACCACCGATTATAGTATAGGACGATGCAAATATTGGAGACATCGTCCAGCGGAGCATCTAGTGTCCATCGCACACTGTTTTGCCGCATCTGCTCATCCACTCCAGTCACAGTTATCTGGCCTCCAACAGAGTTCTGCACATTTTTCTAGTTTTTGAGCCGGATAATTGTCTTGCACATTTTTCTGGTCCTTCGAGGCGGATTGGTTGAATAGTTCTGCATACTAAACGTCACTTTAAAATACTGGAAACTGGTATCAGGGACATGTAAAAGAGTCTTTAGTTATGGTAATGTCGTAAAAGTGACAAATTATAGCCCTAAAAATGTGAAATTTAACTTTTATCATTAAACTTTGTAATTTAGAGGCACTTGCCGCATTTTGATGACGACAGGTGGGAATTAGTTTTAAGGGAATTTAGCTATAATAGGTCCGATTTATTTTGAACCTGGCAGAAGTTCTAATAGGAACTGATCTACCTAAATCATCATCATCATCATCTCCGCCACAGGACGTCCACTGCTAAACATCTTCCTCAATGATGATTTAATTTAATTTATCATGCTGTGTATACTAATTTTGGCTTACGGTCCAGTATGTAATTAACACTTTTTATTTACGATGAAGCCCAGACTGTAAACTGTTTGTATACCTTTTACAAATAAATAAATAAATATATAAATAAATGACTTCCAGATTGACCGGTTGGTAGCGTGCTGCATCCAGCGCTTTCCTACCTTTATGCACGCTTTATGAGGTCGTCTGTCCACCTTGTGGGTGGTAAAATTTATTTATATTTGATAAAATACTACATACAGCTCTTTAACGACCAATCTAGACCCATGAAATTGGATACAGTAATGATAGCGCTGTTGAAATTATTATGAAGGAATTTCCGAACCATATTTTATGTCAGCACTAAATTATTTTCGCGGTCATTAGCTAAGTGCACGTGTGTAGAACGGACGTTTAATTTAGCAAAATGCAGCGATTGCTTTTCTATTCATATTTCGAATGTTTTGAAATTAATATTACAAATGCGAATACTCGTATATGGTTCTCTTTCAAGCTTAAATTGTGCTAAAAGTTGATCTGATTAATTTTAATAAAAGTAAAGGTAACTTGGACTCATAAAAAGTTACTAGAAGAAAAAAACTATTTGAAATTTAAAACCAGCGACTTGGCCCGTGGACCAAGTTAAAAGTGGGCCATGTCACTGGAAGACTCAGTCAAACTAAGATAAGAATATTCAACCTTCGGCCTGATCGTCACTTACCATCAGGTGAGATACAGACCAAGAGCTTCCTCGTTGTGGATAAAAAAAAAAAACTAATATGTCATAGCATAGGATTTTTCATTACTATCTCATTTGAAATGGACAGAATACGACGTACACTACCTAATGTAGGCCTAAGAGGCGCGCCGCGATAAGCGGTTATCACGCCATTTTATCGATTTTGCTCATACATTTTGACGTCGATAAAAGTTATCGCGGCGCGCATCCTAGGCCTACAGCTCATTACTGATTCGACTTTATCGTAAGCATAGTGTAAAAAAACAGATCCAACAAAATAAAATGAAACAGATGACAGTCGCGTTCGCGACGCCCCATTTACTTTTAAAACTGAAATCCCTTCCTTTCTTAACAAAAGGAAAGGGGATACCGAGACAATAGTGAATCGGGGCTCCAGTCACGTACCGTATACGGTTTCATTACCGGTGTAACGAACCGGAATCCTAGAACAAACTGCAATTGATTTTACAGTTCTGTTTCGCATACGGACACGGAATTAATTTTGAACCTTTGTTTTGTTTAGTTAACCCTCTGTTGGGCAAGTAAAACATTATTTTTGACCTAAACTGACAAGGGAACCAGTGTAATTAAACCGTATAATGGAATCTCGGAAATCACTTTTAGTTTAAGTTAGATCTGTTCTTGTGTGCAAAGATCACAAATCTTGTTATACTGAGAATTTATGTGGTATCTCAACAAAAATACAAATGGTAATTTATTTTTTCTTAGTAAATTAAACTGTGAGACAAGAATCTTACTTAAAAAGACAACATTTTTATAGGTATGATTGATTTAACAATAATTTTGAACTTCTTCCGTATCAACTTACTTATGAGGTTAACATTTATTATTGAACTTTTTTATCTAGAGAAATTGTAAATTGGACGCATACCTACTTAATCTGTTTTGTTTAGTAAGGTGTACGTGGGTTTGGTACCCCTTCTGGCCGTCACTTGCATCTGAAATGTCATATCCAATTCCAAATTATACCGACTAACTACAGGAACAGGAGCGCTCCAGAGCTGTTTGCTTTACCTGTGAGATCGTCTGAGATCGTCTGAGATCCTGCGAGCGATCCGATTTCTCGAAGCAAATGTTTATCATTTGCGCTGGCTCGCTTTGGCTCGGCGAGGAACGCATGAGTGCTCTTTAGTTTTGGAACAACGGGACGTAATTTCTGTATATACGGGTATTTGTCACTGTCGTTCTGTATAAGATCTCGGAATGTGTGAGAGGGATAGATCGATCTGAAAATACGACCACAGTGACATTTGAATAGTCTCTTAATATTTAAATAAATACTCTTGTTAGTCAGTGCTATGCCCAGGCCTTTTCACGTACCTTCTCATACAAATGTTGTACACGTCACTATACAGGGTGACAGGGTTACTCAACCTCTTCCTTAAGCCAAAAATTATGTCCAATGAAAATCTTGAAAAAATAAGAAAAAGCTTACAGAAAATGAAAAATATTATTACATAAAACCTTTTATTTCTGAGATTATGTAAGTTTTGGCCAAGCGCTTTTTTCAAAATGATCACTGTTTTCAGCTTTCAGAAAAATATCAATTCAATGTTTAGGTTGGATCACAATTAAATTTTCTAAATAACCGAAGAACCGAACACTTGATAACCATCCACTTTCGACCCGTGGTTCACTCAACATAATTTGTTACTAATGACCTCTAGTATAACCCCTTTCAAAGAATAAGTCGAGTATCACCTTGTATACGAATAATGTAGGAACCTTCATGTTACAAAAATAGTGCACATCAAAATCCATGTGAACCGCGCGGATTTGTGGATAGATTTGTTTTGTAGGTTAAAAGGGTTTGCATCCGTGCAAAGCAAAATGTAAATACGCGGCTTTAGCGGGACAAACAGACAGCGGGATCAATCATTTATTCAATTATTGAGACACGGTGCAAATTGCAACATGCACTGTAGGATTAAACAACACTATCTTTTGCCCGCGGCTTCACCCGCGTGAAATTTAGTTTGTCACATATCGTCATAAATTATAGCCTATATGTTAACTTGGTTATAAACAATAATACTGTAAAGTTTCATCAAAATCCGTTCGGTAGTTTTTGCGTGAAAGAGTAACAAACATCCTGACATCCAAACTTTCGCATTTATAATATTATATTAGTAGGATTTACAACTCATACAAGAGTTTGTAGACGGTTAGAGCAATAAAAACAGACAGTAGAATCAGCCGTTTATTTAATGGGCACTTCGACTGTTGATTTTATTTAAAAAAAAAAACTAAAATAAATATTTGAGACGGAAAGCAACGAGCCTTAAAACGTAGTATGGAATGCGTAAGTTTGAAATCTGACAATCCCACCAAATTGTCTGAAAATTCCCGCAACTCAACAATGGCGCGGCTGATATCCTCTTAAAGAAACCTATGATTTTCATCGACCCAAACCTAAGACAGAACACAACACATAGCCCAAACTAATACCTTCATACCTACATAAGCTGTAAAGAAGCTTCAAAAAATCCCCGCGGTAACTAAAAGGCTTTATATCGGCAACCAAACGCAAAGCAACAATGTAAATACGCGGATGGATCCGGGACAAACAGACAGCAGCTTATTCAATTAGTACCCAGTTCCACCGTTAGAGATTTACCCGGATCTGTTTGTCACCTTTGAGCGGGGCCGGGCTGATGGGATTGAATGCTTTGTTGGGATTTGGAAACATATTTTTGCTGGACCCTTGTATCGGTAACTTGATTAGAAATATTTGGTATAGTCCAGTGAGGGAGGGGAAATAAAATCTGTTGCTGTGAACTGGATCATTTTTATGAGGGCTAGCTATATTTGGGATGTGAAGTAATGTGAACCCTGAAAAGGGTCTACACACTAATAAATATATAGTTTTAATTCCAATTAGATTTAGCACATTCACGAAATTGTAATATAGTCATGCGTATATTCATAATAAATATGCAGTTAAATTACACTCGTACATAGTACAAGAGCCTTCTAAAGGGACTGAAATTATTGAAATTATTTACAGAAAAATACGAGTACCTTAAAAAATTGGGGCATGATTTTTTCAGCGGGCTATCATAATGTTAATACCTTAATGTTAAAATTACAAAAAAAAGCTAGTTAGCTAGTACTATTTCTGTGACATAAAAGAGGCACCGTAAAACACTGTAAGTGACTGTAGTAAAGTGCAGTAAGTGGCCACACTTAGTGCTCCGAGCAGCGTAGTGCATTAGTGCGTGTTCACACACTAGCGGAGCGTGCCGATCATCTATATATATAAAAGAAAGTCGTGTTAGTTACTCCACTTATAACTCAAGAACGGCTGAACCGATTTAGCTGGAAAATTGTCAGGGAGGTAGTTTAGAGTCAGGAGAAGGACATGGGATACTTTTTATCCCGTTCGAAATAAAAAAAGTCTGCTTATTTATTGCCATTAAGGCGGAACAAAGTTCGCCGGGTCAGCTAGTAGAGATATAGAGAGATGCCAACTATTGCGCTGAGTTCGAAACTCAGTGTCGCATTAGAAATTCACACACACACGTAATCAAAACATGTGCTCATTATCCATTGCGGTATCAGTACTCAACATTCGAATAATCTTTAGTACTACACAACACAAGCAATGTAAACTGTTTACATTATGACGTCGCTGCTGTCATCATTGCTTTCACGAGCAATGTGTTCTGTTTTTGTGTCGACATGATCCTTTTGAAATAAAGCCGCCGACACCAAGCCACCAAGCTTTGTAATTAATCAATCTGGAATTCCGCTTTGCACAGAGGGAAGACATTTCTTAGACCAAAGTTTTTCTCTTTTCTTCTGATCAAGACATTTAATTTTGTAGGTCTAATGACAGTTTAACAGCCTGGACTTTTCCTATCCCGGCAACACATAGAGTTACAGTAAGTACCCTGAACACTAATAACTCTCGTACACTCTCAGACTCGTCAGATTAATTAAAAAGTGAATATTATTAAAAAAAATACTTTCGTGCAAAAAACTGTCCCAAACAGCTGACCGCTCCGCTCCACGCTCCGCTCTACGCTCCGCTTATGTTTAAACGCAGTCTTATACTTAGGTGCTGCATAGTGCGGAACTGGAGATGCATCACGCGCTGAATATAATTTCAGTCGACCGCGGAAATATTGTTGTTACTAGGAAAGAATACGAAAAAAATTATGTTTGTGATATTTTGTAGCTAGTTTCCTTGCTAAGAGTTGTATTTGTATGAAATAAATATGTACGCCCCTTTATTTTTACCTGGCTACGTGTCTCAAAAGAGAATGTGTTTATCTTTTTTGTACCTAGGTAATTTACCCAAGAACAAACACATGGACCGAATTTGACCATTATTTCGTCAATCGATTGCCTTCATATTTTCACTAGGTGACAGTAATTAAATGTTTCAATATGGCGACTACCAGGACCATTTGACTTGAATTAAACTTACTAAGGTTGAGTGCACCATCTTACTTTAACTTTAACAAACGTCAAAAATCTGTCAAACTCTATACAAAAACACCGTTTATCGTTAAAGCTACCGTTAAAGTTAGGTGGTGCAACTGACCCTTAATGTTGCTAGAGTCAGTGAGGACATGATAGTAGTAAAATGTAATTCAGTACAGCGATTACCAGAAGAAATATTTAAAAAAAAGTGAGGATAATTAGCGCTTGAAGCTCACCAGTTCTTAATTGACTTAAAGCGTAGACTTATTATTTGTTATCACATCAAAGCCAGCCATATTCTAACAAAGGAACACTCGTGTGAACTCTATGATAACCGAGTATCTCCTGTACACCCTTTGTTTACCAATTCAAGCCTTTCGCACCCTCCAAAGGCTTCGAGCAAACAGAAGCTTGCCTCAAAAAGGAAACAGCATTTGTCACTGCGTATTCTGTGTTTCCTTTGAAAGTTCTCAAAACAAGAGATTCCCAAAGGCCGCTGACGGTTCGTTGGGTCGGCTGAATGGAATGCAAGCGGGATGCGTTTCAATGTTTCAAGTGATAAGGCGAGGCATGAGGCCTCAATATGGGCTTGAGAGTTAGGCTATGAGAGTAAACGAGACAATCGAATTGATTCTACACAGATTTATTCGATTTGAATGTTGATACTAAGGCTGAGTTGCACCACCAAATTTTGACCGTAACTATAACGATAACCAGTGCTTTTTGAATGGAGTTTAACAGATTTTTGACTTTTGTCAAAGTTAAAGTAAGATGGTGCAACCCAGCCTAAGCACTGGTTTTCGTTATAGCACAGAATAATAATAAGTGGTTATAGCTACGGTCAAAATTTGGTGGTGCAACTCATCTTTAATGTTTTTTAATAACATCTTAATTCTGATATTCGAAATTTAAATACACTGGCCACTTTTGTTTTTAATTCTAAAAAAATGATTACTTTTTCTTTTTTCATGCTTGATCCTTGACTTTTGTCCGGCCAGTTACGATGAAAAATGTCGATCAATTAATTATTTTTGTTAGTTAAATCCTGCAGTAGTAAAAAGTTAACCACAAATGCTTTGTTGAAGTATTACTCGTACTCATGTAATGATAATTGCTGGAAGTCGAAGTTCAGAGGGCTTAGTGTGAGTTTACATCAACCGTCTTTAAAAATTAATTAATTAAAAATTAGTTAAAAATTAATATAATTATGAAAATTTTAGTCCTTCAAAGTTATCACTAGGGGCGCTGTACTATCCGTCATACATAAACATCATTTTTTACGCGCTCACTAGTGATGGCATTTGATATAAACTCACACTAAGCCCTCAAGATTTTAATTAGAAATATTTCACATGCTTAAGCGAAGTTGAAGAGACTTTTTTGTAGTTTTATTAATAAAAAGCGCTCGCTTTTGTATAAAATAAGTAATAATACAAGACATAATTAAAAGATGCTCGAGGCAACTTAAATGAGACTCCAAAGCATTCCTCAGGCAACGAATATCTCAGTCTACGAGTACTAATTGGATTTAATAAAGGCATAGTTATTGGACGCATAGCTCCGCTAACTATTTGAGAAGTAATTTAGTGAAATAACTCTCAACCATTGGCATAGAAACAGCGCAGAAACGCTACAAGCCGGTCTAAGGGACAGAAGACTGACAAATTGAAATATTATCACCCGTATTCACAAACGATGCTTGCTTAAGTGAAGCAGCAAATCGAACGCAAAGCGTCGAATAAAGCTTGGTTCTTGTGCTCCAACTCACCTCACATCTCACTCTGTGCGTCCACGCTCACTGTGAGACCTCATAGTAATGTTTGTGAATATGGGCGTATGTCTTATAATCCACCCACGGTAATAAACTTTGGAAATTTCAATTTAGGAGTGATATAAATCGACGGAAATGGAGATCAAAGTGTCGCAATAATCACAAATTTATTTCATTCGGCGATCAAAGTAGGATTTTTTGAAATTATTAATAGAGTTTTAGAAAGTTCGTTGAAAAGGCGTATTGGTTTGTTTTTCAAGGTCTTACTGAGGCTATACATTCGTTCGTTCGTTCGTTTCAGCCAAATGACGTCCACTGCTGGACAAAGGCCCCCCCAAGGTTTTCCATAATGAACGGTCCTGCGCTGCCCGCATGCAGGCTCTTCCACCTTTACCAGTTTTACCTTGACCTTTCACATACATTAATTGTAATGTAATATCGATGCAGTTGTTAACGTAGCAAATGAATGATAGATTTACAAAGTGATTGAATGAGATACTTATTGGACTATTATCATTTACTTTTTAAAAATTGTTATTTTAATAGGCTGTGACGTAGTTCTATAGAAGTCGTATACGCCAGGAGATTAGTGCTCAAATACACAAACTTTTTGCTTATGTGACCAACATCGTGCTTTTTAGCCCTTTGGAAGTTTAATAGTAGACTGCGATTAGGTAAAATTATAAATAAGTAAAGGGTGTCAATGTCATAGATCGTTTTAGAGGTCTATAAGCAATCTCTTATGACTCAGAGCCTTTTAAAGGCACCGTCGCGTATTAGCGCCCACCGAAGCGTAGTGCGCTCTCACTTCAGCTGATAAATAACAAACGTTAGCCTTTAAAGTTAAAGCCCGTGTAAAGTACTATGAAAATCAAGAATAAAATGTAATCATCCAGTTCACTTTCAAAAAGTTTCATTTCTCTGTTTAAAAAAAGTTGTAATAAAAAATATACTTGCAACTACGACTAGTACTTCCACTGGTAGTCCAGTTTTTTTTGTGTTAAGTGCGAGTAATAAATACTTAGTACTCTAGAGTACGAGATAGGATAATATGTAGTGACGACGACGTCACATTAAACTAATTTTCGTTGCTAAATAGCCCCTATGACAACTCTGTCTTATATTATTATTTTGAACATCGTATTTAACGTGTGGAATAGCAATAAAGAATTTAAATTATAATAAAATGCTCGACTGTAAACTACATTTGCAAGATTTCCTTGTTATTATCATGGAGGATCTTATTATGTACGGATTTTTATACTTCTAAGATCTCTAAAAACGCCTCTATCCTCGCGAAATAAGACCTACATTTGCAGTAACGTTACACATGATGTGCTTGTATTTCTTTTAATCTACATATAAATAAAAAAACGCGGTGTGGTTACAGCATGAGTAATTTCATGCGATTATAAACAAAGGTCTCGCCTATTCACCGTTTTTAAGCCCAAAAACAACAATATCAGAACATTAAGCTAAGCAGTTCACAGGGGTGTAATGGCCCGTACCCAGTAAATGTTATTTAATTATGTTTTTTCCCTCCAAAAGGCCTTAAAGTATATTTACTTAGCGATTAAATAAGCATCACTTTCATTATGCGAGCGAAATGTGGGTTGAGCTTAGAACACATTGGGGTACGTCTATAGGACACAAGTAACTTTTGGTAAATAATTCTATACTAATATTATAAATACGAAAGTAACTCTGTCTGTCTGTCTCGCTTTCACGCCTAAAGCACTGAACCGATTTTGATGAAATTTGGCATAGAGATAGTTTGAGTCCCGGGAAAGGACATAGGTAAGATTTTATCCCGGTGAAACAGGGACGCGCGCGATAAAGTATTTCTGTGACAGACAAAATTCCACGCGGGCGAAGCTGCGGGCGGAAAGCTAGTAGAATATATTATTTTATGTAGTTGGTAAAACATACTTGAAGTGCTCGTAATGAAAATAATGCAAATACGTGAAAAGTAGGAGCATTAACACTCCGAAGCATAACTTAAGTACTCCGAAGTTTACCTTAAAAATAAATAGTACTTAGGTACTATTTATTTTCGTACATTTGCGACGACAGTTGTGACATCTCCAAATAGATTGTAGAAGATGTCACACTGTTTTCGCAAGAGGACGTTATCCACACACCTATCATATAGAATTTTTGAAAACCCGCTTTCTTCCTACTTACTTACTTATACTTAGATTCAAATGCTTTAGTGACAATATCATACTATTTCTATTTATTTTCACAAAACTCATATCGTTTCAAGGGATTGAAATATAACTACAGCAAAATATCTATGATCCTGAAAGTACCATAATAAATGCAAATAAATTTTTTTTGAAAAGCAATATTTTACCGACAATGGGTACACAGGTTTACGTCCGATTTTTCGCGGCGCGCTTTTAATTATAAAGGAAAAATGGTGGGTAAAATAATGTTTTTGCTTAATTGTCCGTTTAAATATGAGTTATTTGCGTTGTACAGCCTCTTTTTGTCGTAAAACGGTGCTTAATGTCATGGAATTGTTTATTTAGAGGAAAACATAAAGATAGAATGAGCTATGATATGCGGTTAGGTGTTTTAAAGCATAATATTAAGGTACGTTCCAAGTTTTCCTATTCTTTAATTTCATTCTTGCAAAAGACACGACCGCCGGCTGTGACAGTTTTTTATTAAATGAGAAAAAGCGCTACCGCAGCGCCTCCAGCGGTGCCATTTAATAACCTAGATTTGAAAATGGAACTGCGGGTCTATTACTATTGGGATGGTCTGACAAAAAGCTGATTTGAAAAAGTAGATCCAAACTAGCGCGGTGCAGTGTGCGCTGAGTTATTAAAGTGTATAAAAATTTGTATTGGTTCGGATTTTGTTCAGTTAGTTTGTTCGACAAGCTGATGGATATTAAATAATACCATATATTATTATGTACTGTTTTAGAACACAAAAATATGTTAAGTATGTGGTCCTACACAAACGATTTTTTTTACTTTCGCGATAGCGCTCCTACATACACGATTTTTTTTCACTTTCGCGATAGCGCTACAACTTCAAAATGTCCTTTAGCATATTACATCAGTGTTCCCTAAATGGCACATCCAAAATGTGGCGTGTTTCGAATCACACTACACTGACAAACGTGACAGGTTAGGGCGGCGCGCTGTAAGCTGCTGTAAAACGATTACAACGATAGCGCGTCAACTTCAATATGGCCTCATAACCTTTATCATATTACCAGTACGAGTACATCAGTGTTCTCTAAATAGCACATCGAAAATGTGGCGTGTTTCGAATCAAACTATACTGACAAACGTGACAGGTTAGGGTGGCGCGCTGTAAGCTGCTACAAAACGATTGCGACGATAGCGCGTCAACTTCAATATGGCCGCATATACCTTTATCATATTACGACAGTCATATAACGCACATCTAAAATGTGGCGTATTTCGAATCACATTACACTGACAAACGTGACAGGTTAGGGCGGCGTGCTGTAAGCTGCTTTAAAACGATTGCGACGGTAGCGCGTCAACTTCAATATGGCCGCACATACCTTTATCATATTACGACAGTCCCTAAATAGCGCCATCCAAAATATGGCGAGTTTCCAATCACACTACACTGACAAACGTGACAGGTTAGGGCGGCGCGCTGTAAGCTGCTTTAAGTATAGGCGCACACTGGGTGACATGCGACAGCAGCGACTAGACGCCTATTCTAGACAATTTCATACATTAGCTTGAGGACGCGACTCTGACGCCAAGTGTGCGAAGCTTTGAACAAAATATATGAAATTGTCGGCCGCAGCCTGTCATCGCGTCTAGTCGCCGCGTTTTTTGCTGTCGCGTGTCAACATGCAGCACAAATGTGCGCCTACACTAAAACGATTGCGACGATAACGCGTCAACTTCAATATGGCCTCATATACCTTTAGCAAAGTCCCTAAATAGAGCACATCGAAAATGTGGCGTGTTTCGAATCACACTACACTGACAAACGTGACAGGTTAGGGCGGCGCGCTGTAAGCTGCACTACGTGATCGCGCCTGTCTGTTGCCGCTCATATTATGTGTTTGCGGCTGGTGGGTGGTACAAGAGAGAAGGTGAGAGCGGGACTTAGCCTTCATGGTCTTGAATTAGAAGATTGGAGCCAGTCGGGACTTGCGTCATAGAATAATAATAAGTACTACGTACAGAAGGTTTTCTTCGCGAAGGTATTTAAAAAAAATATGCTCAATGCCGTTAACAATGGTGTAATTTAGCTTGTCTCAAGAGTCGAGCACCATTTTGTTGACAAACGTCAGTGATCGATACTGCGCCGAAGCCATAGGGCTGACTTCGGTAAAATGATGTGAGATGTGTGCCAAACCGTGGCCAAAATGGCGGAGGAAATACATGATTAATCAAGCATGAAATAATTTTTTTGATTCACATTATTAATTACACCACCGTTTTTACATACATAGTTTATTGTATCAATGCTCGCTCGTGATTGTCCTGTCGATTAGATATCTCAGGAGGTGTAGTCGCGCGTGTTTTGTTTTCGATGCAAACTCGCGGAGATGAACAGGCCTGCTTGCGTCTTTTGTCTTGAGGCTAAGAAGGTTGAAATTCAACAGCATATACAGATGTGATACAAAGTTAAATAATATCGTCACCTCGAGTCCCAGGTTGGTTAAGACATAACATTTTTGGGTAAGGCATCGGTTAAGCCATAGGTCCGGCGAATAGCTTCAACGCTTCAAGCAATATGTAACTACAGTGACGCATGA
Source organism: Ostrinia furnacalis (assembly GCF_004193835.3). Lineage (NCBI taxonomy): Eukaryota > Metazoa > Arthropoda > Insecta > Lepidoptera > Crambidae > Ostrinia > Ostrinia furnacalis. The sequence goes on along the minus strand of NW_021134284.1, from coordinate 516,698 downwards.
CTTGGAGATAATGCACTAAGTAATTCTCCACCACATTGGCAGTGGAAATGTCGTTGATGTTTGAAGCCTTAGATTTAGATGCGCCACCAACAAACCCTCCCCTAGTACCTAGTAGGTAACTGGTGTAAGAACGTACAAGCGTTTTGCTAACACATCAATTTTGAAAACTGATTCGTTTAGAGTATCGAATACCATTTGGAAGACAGGTAAAACTGATATTTAGTACCTGTGTGACGAGTAAAGAGCGCCAACATTATATGTAGAATACAACCTTCTTTTCGACTTGTAATGCGGTTGTTACAGTTTCAAGGTCCAAAAGGCTGAGGTGCACCTTTTTACTTTAACCGTAACTATAAAAATAACCATTGCTTTTTATATGAAAACTAGCTGACCCGGCGAACTTTGTTCCGCCCTAATGGCAATAAAATAAGCAGACTTTTTTTAATTTCGAACGGGATAAAAAGTATCTTATGTCCTTTTCCTGGCTCTAAACTACCTCCCTGACAATTTTCAGCTAAATCGGTTCAGCCGTTCTTGAGTTATAAGCGAAGTAACTAACACGACTTTCTTTTATATATATGTATATATAGATTGACAGATTTTTGACGTTTGTTAATGCTAAAATAAGATGGTTCAAAAATTAAAAAATACCTGAGACTATTCATATAACTAAATCATTTTATTAAACGATATAGAGACAATCTGTGTACCCCACACGTGTCCCTGTGGCAAAGAGGTGGACCAATTCGGTCACCACTGTCTATGTTGCCAGCAAAGTGCCGGTCGTCTCGCCCGACACGCTGCTCTCAACGACGCCATCAGGAGAGCCCTTGCCAGCATCAACGTTCCTTCCACGTTAGAACCACGTGGATTGGTCCGTGATGATGGCAAGAGACCTGATGGTCTCACTCTGGTTCCCTGGGAACGGGGACGGGCTTTAGTTTGGGACGCTACATGTGTCGATACTTTAGCCCCTTCCCACCTCAGGGAATCAGTTGCTAAAGCTGGGGCTGCAGCAGAGTCGGCTGAGTTAGCCAAACGGCGCAAATATGAGTCACTTTCTAATGACTACATATTTGCGCCTTTTGGTGTCGAGACCTTCGGACCTTGGGGACCGAATGCTAAATTACTGTTTCGGACCATTTCCCCTAAATTAATTAAAATTTCGGAAAATCTAAATGCTGGCTCTTTCCTTGCACAAATGCTTAGCATAGCCATTCAGCGAGGAAACGCAGCCAGCATTCTCGCCTCTTTGCCTCACGGACACACTTTTATTTTTGAGTAATATAAGTTTATATTTTTATTTTGTTTAGAGTTAAGTTTGCCTTAGTTTTAAAAAAAAATCTGTTTATTGTAAATAAAGACCTGTAATATGACAGCTATGTTATCAAAAGAATCTCACCTCATAACCGCCATCGCTCCCACCTCAATCTGAAATAAAAAGAAAGATGAGCTAGGTATAATACCGTCAGAAAGCTCTTTAGACACCGAGTTAGAGATTTCTGGAGGGGACGTGATGGAAATTTTTATTGAGACTCGACAGGGTGGCGTTTTAGAAATTTTAAAAATGTAGAGCGACGATGTTCTGCGACGCAATAAAGGAGCTCACTCGCGGCTGATAACGTTGTATATCATCTGTGCTAGTGTGTGTTTCGAGACTCGTTTCGTATTGCTTTTATTTAATAAAAAAGAAGTATTGAGTTAAATAAGACGAGGCGACGCGACGCTGTGAACTGTTTCATGATTTTAAATATATGCAAACGCTCGCACTCTATAAACTTTTATTTATTTAGAGGAAAAACAAGAAGTGACCGTAATTTCTGACAAAGTAAAACAGCGGACAGTTTTAGTTTTAGGCCTTTTGCACTCTGCGACTTGCTATTTAGCCGATATGTATTGGTGATAGAGTCATTAATGTCTACCTTTAAACACACGGTGTTAAAATAATAAAAAAAGTGCAGACGTAGAGAAGGACTCATATACTAAATGGACTGACGATGACTGGATCAAGAAATCGGGAGATAATGCTTAGTGGCGTTATTTGGCTCACATCGTCACTTCGTTAGTTCATCATCATCATCATCATTATTTAAGCTATAGGACGTCCACTGCTGAACAATAGGCCTGCCCCAATGATTTCCATGTTGACCGGTTAGTAGCGACCTGCGTCCAGCGCCTTCCTGCTACCTTTATGATGTCGTCGGTCCACCTTGTGGTCCAAATTGTAATATGTAGATGATCAGCTACTTGGCGGGCTCAATTTTTTTTTGATTTTTTGATGTTGGTCCTATGTAAAAAGTTGCTGTATTGAGCACCAGAGTCCTTTTGGATCAAAAAGGGTTTTTTACTTACCCACTGTATTAGCATGTTTACATACGTTAAACTCGCATTTACCGCACTTTAACAGACACATGGAATCTCTAATGTTATTTATAGAGCTATAAAATATAAATACACGTATTTATAGAGCTATAAAATATAAATACACGAGTACGTACGGAACAAATTCTGCAACGCGAAGGGGTTGTATAGAGCGCTTCATACGCATGGCTGGGCGGGTATGGTGGCAATGGTTCAAGGAATATGGGAGACTTTTTCACATTCACTACAAAAATATTGAAAAATGCAACTCCCAATTTATCAGATATTATGATGAACTAGTAATGTTATTAAGATGTGAACTTTTGTTAATTGTTTGATATTATACAGGGTGTTTGGCGCATCGTGTGCCAAAATGATTTGGCGGATAGAATGGGTCATTTCCTATATTTTCAGCCCCCATAACACGTTCCATACCAGGCGGCTACTTTTAAATTAATTTTTTTTAGTAATTTCACTAAAATACCCAAATCGCATCATTTAATTTCGATTTAAAAAAAAACTACTAGGCGCAGCCCTAAAGTAAATATTTTGTTTTGACGTGCATTAATGTAGGGTTGCATCAAATCTAAATTTATTGGCAAATATCATCTAGTTTTTTTAAAATTCAGCTTTGAAGTTTTCCGAAAAGTTAAAAATGGACTGAACATTTAAGTTTACAAGGGTATAATTTTTTTTTAAAAGAGATTTTATCAAAACTTCTCTAGTCTATCCTCATTCAAACGGTATACTAATCTTGTTTAAATAATAACAAAAACTTCACAAATTCCTTAAATTAGTGCATTGACTCTACTCGGACTGATTTGCGAAATTTGTGTTTATAGCTCCTTTTTGTGTGAATAGCACGTAGAACACCTAACAGGTAAAAATTATTTATCTTATGCAATGTAAAAACCTTTTCCCTGTCGTTTTTCAATGTGGATTTCTTGAAATTAAAGACGAAAATAATTATTTTGATCGTTTATTAATTATTACAAATTTTGTTCAAAATGTCCGCCTCGGCAACGTGTACACTCACGACATCTTCTTCTAATTTCGACTGTTGTCGTATGCATTTCTCTTTTTATTACTAATAAGGCGTTTTCTATTCGTTGTAGTTTTTCTATTGTTTGAATCCGTTACGTACACCAGTTCTTTAGCTTGTCCCCAGACGTAAAAATCGAACGGAGTTAGGTCTGGGGAACGTGTAGGCCACTGTATAGGGCTATCTCTTCCAATCCACGAGTAGAAAACGCCTTTGTAGTAATAAAAAGAGAAAATTAGAAGAAGATGTCGTGAGTGTATACGTTGCCGAGGCCATTTTAACAAAATTTGTAATAATTAATAAACGATCAAAATAATTATTTTCGTCTTTAAATTCAAGAAATCCACATTGAAAAACGATTGGGAAAAGGTTTTTACATTGCATAAGATAAATAATTTTTACCTGTAGGTGTTAAACGTGCTATTCACACATAAAGGGGCTATAAACACAAATTTCGCAAATCAGTCCGAGTAGAGTCAATGCACTAATTTAAGTAATTTGTGAAGTTGTTGTTATTATTTAAACAAGATTAGTATACCGTTTGAATGAGGATAGACTAGAGAAGTTTTGATAAAATCCGAAGATCGCCATCTCTTTTAAAAAAGAAAATTATACCCATGTAAACTTAAATGTTCAGTCCATTTTTAACTTTTCTGAAAACTTCAAAGCTGAATTTTAAAAAAACTAGATGATATTTGCCAATAAATTTAGATTTGATGCAACCCTACATTAATGCACGTCAAAACAAAATATTTACTTTAGGGCTGCGCCTAGTAGTTTTTTTTTAATCGAAATTAAATGATGCGATTTGGGTATTTTGGTGAAATTACTAAAAAATATAATTTAAAAGTAGCCGCCTGGCATGGAACGTGTTATGGGGGCTGAAAATATAGGAAATGACCCATTCTATCCGCCAAATCATTTTGGCACACGATGCGCCAAACACCCTGTATATCTTAGCTGCAGCCTGATTTCATCTATCATGCATAGGTTAGCAAACATAGGGCCTGGAGTAAGTAATTTATCGTAATTAATTATAATATTGTCTTTTATAAAATCCATCTAAATATTTATTTTATTTTGTCGTAAACCTTCACTCACATTCTGTCATGCCAGGAAAAAGTGTTTATTTCTGAAAGATTCCATTTTTTTTGTATTCTTCTAATATAGTTGTGACGCGCCCCGCGACGCATCGACAACCCTAGCACCGAGCGCGGAGATTTTGACAACCCTACGGCTGCGCGGCCGCACGCCGCACGGACCGAGCTAATATAAGAGACGGCGGCGACCGCGGGCGGCTAGCATTCGCTCGGGAGCCATCGTAACAGCCAGACGATCGCGCGCGCGTCTACGGCTAATTACGCAAGAGTCCCTAGCGAATAGCTACCCTCACTGTTCCCACTAACCTGGCTCGATAGGACTTTCGGCTCGCGCGGTTTCCGTGACACGAGCGAACCATCGTTGCCTGTATACACATTCCAATCCTTACCGAGTGCATGCTTTACTCAATCCCGACCTGCGGTAGCAATCCCGCTGCCACCCTTCCTTTATTCCTCCCCACTCGCCACGTAGGTCCTAAGCCTTTTTACCTTTGGTATTCGAATCCGCACTTCGTTAACCTCGGTTACCGATTTGGCGAGCGGACCGTCCTACCCCCCTAGTTTATAAGTATCCAAACTAACACTCGCTAAACCTCGCACAGGGCGCCGCCCCTCTCGCGGATACGTAAACTAGTCTCGGGACGCGAACCGGGCGCGTCGCTATCCCTCTTGTCATAGTAGATTTGCAATTGTAGAATAACTCGTTCATTATTTAAATAATAGTAATTTAGAGTCAGTGAAACTAGAATAAGTAAACTATTGTGGAACCTGAATTATAAGTGCCATTGTGTTATTGATTGTGCGTTTCCTTGGTCGAATATCCCTGTAGGCATCCTGGATAGGTACACATCCCTCATCGCAGAAGGCGAACTGGGACTTAGTACTAATCAGCGGGGTGTCAGACTGAGCTAGCTTAGACGCCCCGTTGCATAGTTATTTACATTTATTGTACAAAAAATTCGTCTCAACTGTCCCTTGCGTCATACTAATAATATTCCTTCCTATCTAATCGATACGAATTCAGTTACTGTGTGCTTACCATGAGTTTTAGGTGTACCTACTCGCTAGCGAGTGAGTCAAAAATTATATGAAAATTTTAAATCTTGAAAGTAGCCAGTAGGGGCGCTGCACAATTTGTCATCCATTACATGTTATTCTTTACGCAGTCGCTAGCGAGCACACCTAACGTAAACTCATGGTAAGCACACTGACAATTTCCAGGTCTTTGGTCGATTATCCGCACCAAATTAAAGACTTGGTCACCCCACCACCACAGGGGAGTCCACTCGATTTACCGCTCCAGTGTTTTCTTGTACCTACGTAAATATTTCACGCCACTGTGGGCGAATTAAATCCGCCGTGAATCATTACGCGCCGCTTGAATATTGACGCGATGGCTGAAGGTGGAAGTTAGTTTACACGTGCTAGGATTCTGTAGTGAACTTGTGGTATAAATATTAGTAGAGGCTGCTTTATATATTGCGATGGGGCTGCAAGTTTCTGGAACGTAGGACGTCCATTAACAAAGCAGACAGATGACCTCGGAAAGGTAGCAGAAAGGCGCTGGATGCAGCTACCGACCGACCAATTTGGAAATCAGTGGGGTAGGCCTATATTCAGTTGATATCCTGTGGCTAAAATGATGATGTAAATTAACGAGTAATATTATGATCGGATATAAACGATGTCTACAAATTACGAAAGTTCTCAAATAGTTATTAAGGACTGAGGAGGTGGGTTGGACCTCCTCCTCATTGGACCGATGAATACATGAAGACAGCTGGCAGCGAGATATAAAGAGCGGGAAATTGTGCTTTGTGGAGTTTCTTGAGTCACATCCATTGGACTACCATAGGTTGAAGTAGATAAATAGATAGAGCACACCTTAATATACACTACACAAGACAAGCAAAGCAGAGAAAGAAATGCAAAGAGACAACACAATTTAGGCAGTCTTATCGCTATAAATCTATCTCTTCCAGAAGTAATAATAATAATAATAATAATAAGTTCTTTCTAGTACAGGTATCATACCCAAACACTTGCACCATAGCCTAAAACTCATCGATCTCCCTGAAAATAGTTACATCACAATGCAGAAAGCAGCGATATTAAACACTTGCCGAATAGTTCGTCGTTTCCTTCAGGATGAGCCTGCCACTTCTGCTGGCCCATCGTAATATAAACACTTAATTAATCTTATTATAGATCAGGTACTTGGCAATGCCCGTAGCTGATCTTTAATTTTCCAGCTTTTAAGCTGAGGTGGAAAAAGCAAAAAATATAAATAATAATAATAAAGTTTATTTCGGTAACTTTTACACATTTTTCATTACAAGTATTTGGGGCTTCCCAAAAAAAGCAACCAGTTTTGCTTGTGTTAGGAAGCTCCGCTCTTCTATGTATAGTAAAATTACAAAATAAATGATACTATTAGCAAAAGCGTTAGTGCCATAACTAATACGAAACAATTTTGAGTAAGTATGTGTGTGTGTGTGTGTGTGTGTGTGTGTGTGTGTGTGTGTGTGTGTGTGTGTGTGTGTGTGTGTGTGTGTGTGTGTGTGTGTGTGTGTGTGCGTGTGTGTGTGTGTGTGTGAGAGTGAGTGTGTGTGTGTGTGTCTGGTTAGAATAAGATAATAGAAGTAACTGTAATCAAATCGCTAAAGTATTATTTTTCTTCTATCAAGACTTTTCTTTTCGCTCTCTAGCTATCTCTGGTGTGTGACATGACCGTTACTCCAGTGGGATTCGAACCCGTTACCCCCACTATGATTCTTTTCGCTATCTTTGAAGCTTAGCTCAACAATAACAACCTAACTTTATAAGTACCCAAAGATAAGTAACAACCTGTAATTTGTGTAAAATTTGTCTCGTACACAATTATAATAATTAACGTTGTTAATCATACCTAAACAATAGCTTATGAAAGTTTCGAGGCTCAGACAATGCGTCGAGGTAGATTAATCTTCATTATTTTAGTCCTTGATGTAGTCGAGATTAATGTACCCAAGGTGAAATCTTTCTTTTGTGGACGATGAATTGGTAAAAAGATTACAAGATTGTCACAATTTGAAATTCTAATACTTAAGATGAATTGCACCACCTAACTTTAACCGTAACTACAACGATAGCCGGTGTATTTTGTATGGAGTTTGACAGATTTTTGACGTTTGTTAAAGTTAAAGTCAGATGGTGCAACTCAGCCTTAGTAATTGTTTTCGACCATCATTTAAATTATTTAATTTTAGTCTTTAACTAGCCCTTCAAACATACATAGATGAATCAATTGGTCACAAGTGACCGAAGGTTTGATGGGCAAGGACATTATTGTCCTTCATCTCATTAGATGACTAGATAAAGGGCTAATGTTTGAGTGTTATCGGTATACGCTAAATTATCCATGCATGGGTGCACACGCACACTACAATAATGACGGTCGGATTGCTCGGATCAAAATCCCCGCACCCCGTCGACCAAAAATTGGTGGATTTTTATTTCTTTCAAAGAAAACTTATCTAAATCAATTCATCTGTTTGAGATGAGATGGGACAAACAAACAACAATCAAATCTTTCCTCTTTTTATTATTAGTGTAGACTACGAAACTTCTTACACTTGAACCACACTAGAATCAAGAGATAGCAAAACTAAGACACCTTTAATTGCTTTCAAGAATCTCGGTCCGCTCTGTACTCGTTGCATACATTAAAATGATTTCCCCATTCAACATGATTTATTGGAAAATAAGATAAAAGCCTTTTTGATCTGTGATTCGGGGAAAGAATCAATGGACACTAACGCCCGTATTCACAAACATTACCATGAGATCTCACAGTGCGCGTGGACGCACAGGGTGACACACGAACCAATCGTAGAGCTCTATTCAACGTTGTGCGTTCGATTTGTTGCTTCACTTAAGCAAGTATCGTTTGTGAATAAGGGCATAAAGCTGACTTGCTGCACCACCTAACTTTGACCGTAACTATAACGATAACCGGCGGTTTTTGTATGGAGTTTGACAGATTTTTGACGTTTGTCAAAGTTAAAGTAAGATGGTGCAACCCAGCCTAAGAATTCCTTTTTACATTAGGTATGTATTAATTTTTATTGCAATATCGCATTTATTAAAAAGGCATAAGGCACCGGAGTTGTTTACCTTGATTTGCCGTAGTTTGTACAATATAGGGTGTCTCCGACTAAGTGAGTCAAAGAAAACAGATTTATGTCAATATTATGTATTTAAATATGATGTTGGAACTTGAAATTCGTAGAATTAAGCCCGTGATGCTTTAAGTGTTTGAAGTAAATAAGTTCATATTTGACTTTAAATCTAGTTTTGAGTGACTTCGATGTCTAGACGGCGTTTACCAACGAAGGGCGAAATTGATTTTCAAGCATACATATATTGAGACTTTTGATTGGTTCATCATTATTCCAGCCTATGACGTCAATAATTTCCAGATTAGTCGGTTGAAAGATTGAATCCAGCGCCCCAGGAGAGGCCTAGTTTAGTAGTGGACGTGCTGTGGCTGAAATGATGTTGAAAGAAAGATTAAAAAAAAAAAAACGATTGTATCGAACTTTGATCGTTCTTCTATAATACGGACCGGTCTCTTAAGTACTATGGAATCAATAACCCTCCTTCTGGCGCAGTCGGGTAAAAAACTAATACACATTATTGCTCTCAAGAATCCCCATCCCCTATGCATAGATTAACCTGCTCCCTCCACTGAAGCATACAATACTTCATGTATGGAATACGTTTGAAATGTACATGAAAGCCTCGGAAATTCGTGGAACCGAATCAATGTAACTTAACCACATGTGTAGAAATCGTACAGAACGATTTACCAGGAATATCTTTATTATTCCAAGTACTGAATATTATACAATATTATGGTCTCGGACGCAGCGGTTCAAAGGGAAAAAATTGACAAGTTTGATGATATAAGCCTGAGGCAAAGGTGTCATAAGTTATTTTTATCTCAATACTATTATAAAAGAGCCTATAATTTTAAGTTCCTGCTTGTGATTCAATGAATTGCTGTGTCGTTTTCGATTTGTGTTATAATGAGATTTAATATGCCACATTGTAAAGTTTCATCAAAGTCCGTTCAGTATTTTATGCGTAAAAGAGCAACAAACACATCCACCCACCAGATCATCAGAAATTTCACTTTTAAAATAAATTAAAGTTTAGATTAATTTGTAGATTCATGTCTGCATCCTGTATAAGGCTACTAACAATGGAGTAGATTTTAAGTCTGAAAAAATCAAAGCACAAAATAATATTCTGTGAAGATCTCAATGACACTACATCACTGGACTCTACGTTACAATATCACTATGATATCGATAAAACTCTGAGAAATAGGGTACAGTTACGCGGGAAAATGTCCCATCATTCTTTTAAAATGGTCCCAATTTTTCCTATACGGCCTACGAGCACGCATGACCATTGAGTTTGGTGTTCAAAAACGTTTTTTATTGGACAGTGTCTAAAGTCTGTTTTTCCTTGTACACTTTTGAAATTAGAAAGAAATGAACGTAGAGGCGCAAATCACACCCAGTGGGGCGTCTGCGAAGAGTTATCAATCTTTCTATACAGAACCCGTTTCAGCGCTTATTTATGTTTGGTCTACGGTTTTCGAAATGAAAAAGATAAGGGTCAATTGTGTATTGTCTGACGCTTTACGTGTTTGTAATGTATTGTTTTTATGGCTCTGGTACATGGGTAGCGTGAATTTTCATATGGATTGGAGCTAAAGCCGGGTCCAGACGGGTGTAACGCGTACTCGTAGTGGAATGTATCGTGTAATGTAATGGAAATAGTATGGGCAGCGCTTTACATGTAATGCTCGTAGTATCGTCCACACGTAGAATTCGTGTTACATTACACGTAAGAACATTACACCTTACACCCGCCTTAAGAAAGGTCGCGTCGCAGTAGCATCACCTTAACGTCGCGCGTACGGTTGTGCCAGTCTTTATTTATGTGGTGCCTTTTATTAGAACTTAGCACGTCCATGGTCCAAGGTCAAGTTGTTTCGCGCAACCTTTTTGTGTTGAGAGCACAGAAGTAAGATAATTCTAACAATATTACCCCTTTCCCTAAATTCTAGAGCTTTAATAAGAAAGAAAGAAGTTGATTTTCAATTGTGTACTACTTATTTATTTGATCAATGATCACCAACAAGGTTGCATTGTAGCATTCACAAAGAATAGTCAAAGTTGGTTTAAAGAAGAATCATACCCAAAAGGCAATAAAAGAGAAATACAGGCAACACCTCAAACTGAAAAATGGCTCTACAGTCTACACTCAACCCCCCTATTAATAAAAGTTACCCTTAGTTGAACTCTGGCTAAATTGTCATTCAGTATAGAAATGTCATTTTAATCCAGAGTTCATCCTAGGTGTAACTTTTTATTAAGAAGGTACGAGTATATTTAAATGTAGTTTTGTTTTGCAACAAAAGTATGTTTTTGACTATACAATGCGATTAGTAGCATGTCTCAACAACAATACAAGATAAAACTAGTCCTTTACTTGCAAAAAGCCTGTGACATTCCAAATGGATTATACTACGTTGCCGCCAGCCATTACCGGGCGTATAAATCACTGCTACAATACAAATATGAAGATTTCTTGCGAAAACATTCGACTCTGTCGCTTTTAAGATATTTATGGCATGGTAAAAGAGGTTTTTACTTCTTTTATTGAAGTTGGAAAACGATTTTTTCCACTTATTGACTAAGTACATGAGTCTACTCAATCTATCTAATATCTATAAAAGCGAAAGGTCACTGATTGACTGAAACCACAAGTGCTAGGAGTCTTAAATTTTGTACGCGGGTTCCTTTTAGAACGTAGGTGCTCACTAAGACGGGATTTTGAAAAATTCAACCCCTAAGGGGGTAAAACGGGATCCACGAGTATGAAGTCGCGGGCGGCCGCTAGTACTCAAATATTTATTGCTAACTGTTACCTGTACCCTATCGAGCACGCAATTTGAGGTCTAGGAGAGAAGATTCTTATCTATTAACAACGTAGATACCTACAAAAATAAATAAATAATTTATTAACAACAATGCTTTATCAAAGTTCAAAATAATTAGTGTCCCAAAAAGACCGTGCCAAACCTAAGGAAAAGACAGACTAATGGATAGCTAGGGACTGGAATTCGCTGCCTGCTACTGTCTTTCCTGAACACTATAATCCGGGCCTTTTCAAGGTGAGAGTGAATAGGCACTTACAGGGCAGACATGTACCATCCTAGACTGCATCTCACTTAACACTAAGTGCGATTGCGGTCCTTTAGAAGGTCCTTTTTCTTTTTTTCCTGCCTTGTCTTACATAAAAATATCTAGACAAAGAGAATAGATTTTAGTACACAGTATATTATTTGTGATCTTCGCACAACTTGCTCCTATTGGGATTCAAACCCACGTTCGCTGACTTTTTTTGGGTGTAAGGGGCAGGCTGGCAAAAACTCAAATGGGGAATTCACTATCTTGAATTCGATATTTATTGCGCTGACCTTTATTTATACATTTTCTTTTTTCGCTACTGTAAGAACTCAACATTTATTAAATAAAAAGTACAAGACAAGCTCTGAGGGTTTTGTGTATTTCAACAAATTAGCCACAATAAAATAAAGTATCTATTGTTTGGGGGTCACTGTTGATCCTTGCGTATGACGTAACACTTTAGTAGTTAATATTTACTCAATTATTAAGTTAATCAAATATTATGTAAAAAACAAATTATGATCAAAATCCACCTAAAATTGGTACTAATGTGGTATTAGTATATCCTTTCTATTTAACTTTTCAATAACCAAATTAAGTTATGTATTCAAGTATCTGAAGAACGAAATTGACGTTTTGACAGAAATATATTTATGTGTTCAATATGCCAATCACTTTTATGTAAATGGCAACGAAATCTCCCAATGATCCAGCCAATTTCAAGGGATATATCCTAAATAGCACAATAAAATGCGGGTGTTTAGTTTTATTGCTTTTTATTGGATTTCGTGTGATAACTTCTTTAGACGATAAACCGAAAACAGAGTAAAACGACTTGTATTAAAAAAATATCAATATGTGGAACGTGTTATTCGGTTTCGTGGCAGGTTTTTTTTGTAACCGAATTTTTTATATTGATTTTATATTGTTTGGCGAAATTAAATGAAAATAAAGAAGAAAGTTTAGATTAAGACCACTTCATTAAACGAACTCTGCACACGTTTAAACTAACGTTTCATTGCCGACCTTAAAGCAACATTTCTCCAGGAACACCTGAGCATTCCCGAGCAAAAGTCCTGGTCGGTGAAGCAAAAGTGAAGCGAATATTACAAATTCAACCCGAGCGGCGCTGGTTAAATCACTCGGAAACCAGCTCGTTCGGTCGAAATGCATTTCGGGGCGGAACGTCTTGTCATTCTAGCGTACATGATGTAAGGTGTTCGGAGATATTTGGTTTATTTTATCTTGTATCACGATGATATTAAATCTTTGGCTCAAAAAATCTTTACAATTAATTACTCCATTACAAAATCTACATGGATCGATGGTTTCAGCATCGAACTGCTGATTTTGAATACGAATTAAAGCCCCGTTGACTGCTGTATTATTGTGATGAACCTTATTCCTAACAACTATCAAGAGTGAGTATTAAGCCATGTATTCATTAGGCAACTTTTGTTGATAAACACTGTTTATAAACTGTTCATAAACAATGTTTCATAATGTTTCATCATATCTGTAAACAGTTTACAAACAATCCATAAACATAGGTGATGAAATTTTGTTTATGATACATGTTGCCGTGCTCCCCGCTATGAGTGGAGAGCAAGTGTGGACGGCCAAGTTTCAGAAACCTGTGTTTATGGTAAACTTGTTTCACACTAGTCATAAACAGTTTATCAACAAATGTTGCCTAATGAATACATGGCTTTAGGCACTAACAGAGCAGGTAATAATGTACATCAGGTTCGATTGCGGTCAAATGCCTGTTTTGTTAAATACTGTTTTTTTTTCGTTCTTACTTTAAATTTAATAAAATTCAACCATTAAATCCACAACGAGAACTACACATACATTGAGATGCACATCTCAAAAGTCAACCTAATGTATGTAAATCAGTACTCGTTCCAGGAACGTTTGCTCATGAAGGCGATTTATTCAGGCACATCAGCAGAACCGCGGCTCAAACATGTAGCTGCTGCAAATTTCATTACCCTGGTTTATTCGATAGTTCAGGCGCCGTCGAGCCAGTATTTACTCCGCTGCCTGTGAGGCAGAGGTTCTTAAAGTTTTCAATTCAATTTTATCTCGAATCATGTAAGATTTTTCTTCGCGTCTATGAAAATGGTAGACGGCTTTCTTCAAGTGGACAGTTGGACTTTTCCTAAGCCGCAGAGCCTCTACTACATTAAAAAACAAAAAAGATCTCATGTTTCGGAATAACTAGCTAGTCAACTGGAAGATAATGCCATTATGTCAAAAGTTTGTCCGTACAATGTCACTCAATAACTAGAAGTCCCAAGCAAAGAACGGTTTCTCGCGTAACTGAAGCTAGCAATGGTGGATCGGTATGGTGCTTTACATTACATTGTGCAATAGCCATTACTACGCATTTTTTAGCGTTGTATGTCCACCACCCGCACCGCGTAGCATGCTACGCCGTAGTATAGCATTGAACTACGTCGTAGCGTACTTTTGCTACGTGATTTTCGTAGCGCGTAGACAAATATTTCATTCCTTTGTGCATCGTTTGTGCACCCTGTGCAAGCATTGGGGGGAGGCCTATGTTCAGCAGTGGACGTCCTATGGCTGATGATGATGATGATGATTGTGGTTAACATAGTTTTATTCTTTAGTAGGATGTTGGTTACAAATCAAAGGACAAATTTTCTGGCATTGCCTAGTTACTTAATTTAACTAAAATCATCAGTAATATTTTTTCTTTTTAAGGAACCTAAACAGTGACTAAAAGGCACTGTTTGAGAACCACATGCCGGTCCTTCACACGCCTGATAATGAGAAACGTTACGCACACGAAGATGAATATGAATCATGCGTTTGATGTAACCGCGACAATGATTGATGATAATCATTTTCATTGGTAATTATCATTTCCTATACCGGTGGTATTGTGTTATGAACTCAGACAAACTATTTGAATAGACGAATGTCATTCTAATCATCAGAGATGCCATCTGTTTCTTACTTCCTCGATCTTCTTGTTTAATTTATCGCAAGGCAAATAATATTTTTGGAAAAAAGTGTAGTAGACAATTCGACCGTTTCGATCTCTCTCCCGCCACTGAATTTACTCCGTGGAACAAAGATCAACAACTTGACCGCCAATAAAAATCATTGGATCTCCAATAAAATAAAACATAAATGATTAGAAAAACATCGAAGCAATTGATGAAAATGCCAAATGGATGACGAATTGATCAAAAGTGAAAATGTCCCTTAATAAAATAAAATCAAATTATATTTCTTCAATTTGGACCAGTATTTTGGCACTTATTAATGTCAAAAATAACTAAAAAAAGGTAGCCTTTAAAAATACACTATAAAAAGTGGCCGAAGTGTCTATAGCGTTGATTATTCTGTAGTTATCAACAACGCGTCATTACACTATGATTGATCGTTCATAATGAACTTGAAAGTAAACAAATCAACACTTAAAACAATAATGATAAAATAATAGTGTGTTTTATTCCTGCTACGAGTATATCGAGTATGGAACCATGAACACACACGTGGACTGCAATTATGGTGCGTGTGACCATAATAATATTATGGGGTTAATAATAAAAGGGTGCTGACTCACATCGAGTGTTTGTGTGTAATCCAATTTTGGATCTTGAGCAATATGGTTTGTCGTAAAGCTAATAAAAGAACGTTCTTTTGTTTCATACGCACAGGGATGCCCGGTGTGGGAGCTTCTTTAATTTCTCTAACAATAGATTATATTCTTCTTTACTAAATTCTCTAGATACTAAAGTTTGATAAAATAGTATATTTGTTATCCTGATAATAATAACTATGATATATTGTTTTATGAAGTTTCACCAAAATATCCTTTTAGCACTTATTGAACTAACTTTAATAACTATGAATCCATCTTAGTTTCAAAAGCGTACAATAAATATAACAACAAGTAAATGAACAACAAAGCATTTATTTGTTTTGATACAGAGAGAACAAAGTTAATAGCTAAGCTGTATTTATTGCTCTAGTTTAAACCGCGGTTAATTACAATGCTCGGAGCTCCAATAGATAACAATAGTTTAGTATTTTGCGGTAGTTTTGTAATAGAAGTTATTTCGCTGCTGGACTTTGCGATTGCGGTGTTTTTAGCGCGATTTGTGGGCTGCACAATTATACCCAATTAATTTAGATATTAGTCCCATGTGTATAAACTAGATGGTTTTACAAACTTGTTACATAATCCTTTAATTATTGAAGGCTGGGTAGCACCATCTTACTTTAACTTTGACAAATGTCAAGAATCTGTCAAACTCCATACAAAAAGGACCGGTTATCGTTATAGTGAGTGCAACTCAGGTTGAATGTTCAAAACCACACAAAAAAACAAAAACCTAATTGCACATGAACTATATTCGTAGTGCTTAAAACTGATTCTATAAATTACCTATTTTAATAACTAACGTCCGTATTCACAAACATTACTATGAGGTCTCACAGTGCGCGTGAACGCACAGGGTGACACACGAACCAATCACAGAGCTCTATTCAACGCTGTGCGTTCGATTTGCTGCTTCACTTTTAAGCAAGCAACGGGCGTAATGAACGCCTAAGTTGAAGTATGTAACTAACACTTTAGCTAACATTTTCATGGCATATTCTAACTGACGTTAAACTAGCGGTGTGCCGATTAACTTGAAAGTGATTTACTGTGCAGTGCTGACGGCTTCCTCATAATAGATTTTAGCTCCAGTATTTTATAAACTTCACGTGCTGCCTAGCTAGTGTTGTAAGAGACTTAAGTCCTGATGTCTGATAATAATGGCATATCGAGTTCTGAAGTCCATCTATAAGGTGGTCCGATGAACTCATAAAGGTAGCAGGAAGGCGCTGGATGCTGGCCGCTACCAACCGCGCGATGTGGAAATCATTGGGAGACCTATATTCAGCAATGGACGCTCTGTGGCTGAAATGATGATGATGATGTTCTGAAGGCTCAATTCTTTTCAAACATTCGCACAAGTACAGCTCAAGTACATGAGTGAGTTTATTAAAAAAGACTTGACTTACAGAAAACTTAATTATGACTTAGTCTTTTTAAAAGAATTCGGTGGGACTGGGTCTTCTTAGTCCCAAGTTAATACTGTGGATTTGGACTTTCAATTTTAAGTCAGTGCTCGTGAGGTGTGGTAACTTCTATTACCGCTCAAGAAAATAAAATCTTAGCAAGAAAATGATACGTAGGTACTCTTATTGTAAAGATTCAAAAGACTGACTCTTTGAGACATGCAAAATGTCTCGAGTCTCAAATTTAAGACTAAAGAGTTCAAGTCTTTTACAACACTATCCCTCACACTGGTCTGAAGTTTAAATCATATATCGTGATATCAATATTTCAGACGTAGCGTCGGACGTTACTTCACTTGTGGCAATTTTCAGCACTACAAAATATCATGTTGGGGGAAATACTGAAACGTTATTTGCTACTTGAAATCTCAAGAACGTTGAGTTGAGACTTTATTATAAATACGTTGGGCAAAATAGGTTTTAGGTATTGCGAGTTGTTGAAGAAAAAATAAAAAAGTTGTTTTAGTATTTAAAAATAAGTAAGGTAAACTTCCAGTCATTGGCTATTAAAGGCATTATAGTCGAGATATTGGGCAGTTTTTTATTTAATTAAAAATAGCATTTTTATTTCAATAACTAAGGTTGAGTTGCACCTAACTTTAACGGTAAATTGAACTATTACTGGTGCTTTTTGTATGGAGTTTGACAGATTTTTGATGTTTGTTAAAGTTAAAGTAACCCAGCCTAAGAGAATACGACTAATGGAGATAAAAGTTGTAATTTGAATTTTGAAGTTTTATTCAGTTTAAGGACGTTCAAGGGGTGTGTTATCTAATGATTGGAAGTTTATCCGATTAAGATTACGGTACATTAAACCGATTTAAAATAAAATTTAATTGATATGAATCATAAAGTACCTATTACTAATACAAAAAAAACGTGCAAAGTCACAAGCGAAGGCTAGTTGAAACACATACTCGTAGAAACAACAGAACGTANACTTGCTTTTAGGTTACATTTTTTTTGCAAGTTATTTAATATTCAACTAATGGTGTATAGTCATGATGAAATTATAAGTGTTTTCTCCATTATCAATGAAAATAACTGATAAAATTTGATTTCTAACGGTCATTTTAACGGTGGGTAATCACTGTACGTAAATCTGTATATTTTTAGTTATTGCCCACCATCATTTCAGTTATTGCCATATGTTAATGTATAGTTATTGCCCAGGGCAATTATTATACGAGTGTTGCCACCATGCAGTAGCAGTGTTTAAGTTGCTCATTGCTAGACTTGTTTTGCAATTTACAGGCATAAATATTGAAATGGCTTTTAATGTTTCATTTTCAGTATGCCAAAGACTCCAAAAGTTCAATATAGTATAGAAAATTTGCAAAAACCGATCACAGCTGTACAAGATGTATCCAACAATTTATCTACAAGATAAATTGCTGAAAAATATGGTTTGGCTTGAAAAAATTGATAAAAATTCAAACGCAAATACAAAAAATGAAAATCCTACGTTAAATCTACTAGTGAAAATGTTAATTGTAAGGAAATAGATACAACTTTAGGGAAGAATAACCAACAGCTAATTGAACATTCTGAGCAACCACTTGAACTGATATCAAAGAAGATAAAAAAATAAATACATATAAAATTCAAATTTTTGCGTCATCTATGTTTTGAAGTAAATGATTCGGTCTCTACCGATTCTGACTCATCAACATCAGCTTAAGAAATATTTGATAATATTTGTTAATAAGGCCAAACGCAATTTATTTTGAAATTTTGA
Organism: Ostrinia furnacalis; assembly: GCF_004193835.3. Classification (NCBI taxonomy): domain Eukaryota; kingdom Metazoa; phylum Arthropoda; class Insecta; order Lepidoptera; family Crambidae; genus Ostrinia; species Ostrinia furnacalis. Next base: position 498,104 of record NW_021134284.1, on the reverse strand, counting down.
AGACTGCACGTAATAATAATGTGTAAGAATTTAAGTTTCATGCTTTGTTTTGTTTATTTAAAGCCTATTTTGTCATTTTAAAATTGATTATTTTGTTTTAAGATACTGGGCAATAACTGTGCTTTGATGTGGGCAATTAGTGTAAGTAATGGGCAATGACTGTACTTTTTGGAGGATTTTAAATTTATTTCAATATTTTCTAAGTTACGTAAGTTTTAACTAAAAACTATTAATATTCTGTTTAACAGTTTATTGAGTTATAAGAAAAAACTCATGAATGATCGATAATTAAAATACTTTCTTTAATTTTTCATCTCAATGTGTTTGAAATCTTTAAGTGGGCAATAGCTATACGGTTTACCCTACTAATCAGCACTGATGCCGAGCCGAATTCAATTTGGCCGCCCAAAAAGCGCATGAAACAAAAACCCGATCTGATCAACTGGACGAAATAAAATGAAACAAAACAACGAACGGCGCTGGACGAGAAAAACAAGCTGCGCACAATCTGGATCAAGCCTTATTTACTGAGCCCCCCTAATTGATACGGGGCCGAAAAGGACGCGTAGTAGGGCCACACAGGCAGCGGTTGTACCAGCGGGGATAAAACACCTGGGACCTTTTATACGCACCTGGGATCTGTCATAGGCAAGGTGACACGACAGTGTTCAAAACTACATATGGTTTTTTTTTGTAAAATCTCGTACACACAGTGTGTAGGGGTTGTAGCAGCGGGGGTAAAACACCTGGGATCTTATATACGCACCTGGGATCTGTCATAGGCAAGGTGACACGACAGTGTTCAAAACTACATATGGTTTTTTTTGTAAAATCTCGTACACACAGTGTGTAGGGGTTGTAGCAGCGGGGGTAAAACACCTGGGGCTTTTTATAGGTACCTACCTGGGATCTGTCATAGGACTCAAAACTACATATGGTTTTGTAAAATGTTGTACACACAGTACAACATGTATATGTAGTCTCAACAATATCAATTGAGTATTGAGTAGGACAACACTCACTCTTTTCGTTGATGTCGTAACAGCAGAATGATTTGATTATATCGTATCTCTATCTTATTAAAAGCATTCAAAGTACCTAGAATTATGTACAAAAAATATTGTTTTCTTCACTATCTACCTCGAAAGAACCACGCCCACTATTGCCACTGCAATCTAGCCGAAGAAATTTTATATTAACAGACCGGCCATATTAGTTCCATTAAATAACTGATTTTGTTTCGTCAATAACTCTTGATAGAAACTTAAAAACTTGAAAAACTTTCACAAACTTTATGGCCCAAACGTGACATTACAGTTCGTTAGATCGTATCATATCTACATCACTGTTACCTACACGTTAGGCATATCCAATCTGACAGTTGCCAGCGTTGTTTATGTCCGATATGGGGTCCCGAATTCCACTGAAATTTCTACCCTCCACCTTATAACTAAGGTCGAGAATCGCGGTTTTAGGAGCCTCAAATTTGATACCAAAAGCCACGTAAGATATAGAGCTGTACAACACAATCCTTATTAAACAGGACATCTGTCTTCCCAGGATTCTACAAGTGGACAAGTTCCTTGGAGTACGAGTAATTGGTCATTTGTGCTTCAGTCTGATAGTGAGGAACTTTGGAGTGTTCTAGGTTATTAGTGATAATTAGTAATAGCTATAATGAACTACCCATCGGGTATGGCTCAGGGAAAATACGTCTTTATTTTGATATCGGGTGAGTCTTTTTTGATAAGAAGGCATCAAGAAGGAAGTTGGTAATAGGAGTAATTTCTAATTGCCTGCTTTTTTAAATAAAATCGTACGTATTTCGAACTCTAATGTGGGAAATCCTTTAGTTTTAAGAACTGTGATCGCCAATCGCAGATTTTGAGTGACTCCACTTCAACGAAATACTTTAAGGTCGAGTTGTACTATCTTACCATTACTTTGACAAACGTCAAAAATCTGTCAAACTTCATACAAAAAGCACTATTTATTGTTACTGTTATATTATGGTGGTGCAACTCAGCCTAAGATGATATTTTTTACGATCAAAGTTGATATTTTTATGAGCACAGTCATTTCCTCGAAGACACAAAGGTTATATTCCCAAAGCTGTTCTCGCTTAGTCACTTTTGCTTTTGCCTTGATACTTACGTAAAAAAGCTACGGCGACCCTGTGCTAATTTCGTGTTAAAACGGGTCGAATTCGTTTGCATTCGTCAGCGTTTTTAGGCAAATTACTAAAGCACTGTCCTGGATTTCGCAGAGAAAAAGCACCCTTCAGTTTGAATAAAGATGGAGCGGTTTTAAGTGGGTTGAAAAAGTGAAGTATTGGTTTTGTTAATGGATCGACAGATTTAATTAAAAATATGATAATATAATACGTATTGTAATGTATTATCATAATTTTAGAGGGAAATATTATGAAGAAAACGAAATTTATAAAACACAAAAATGTTTAAACTAAGGTATGAGGAGTAAGTAATATGGTTCGGAAGCTCATTATTGCTCATTATTATGTGGCCAGCATGGGAGCCAGAGACAAGTAAATTAATAAATTAATTAAAATTAAGTAATTGATCAAATCGTTAGATCAATGCTTGTTCTTATTATGACGTCTTATTGCAACAGGAATCAATATTTCAAAGTAAGTAAGCAGTTTACCTATTTCGTCTTTTTGCGAGTTGAACTTGTTACCTGTTTGTTACCATGTCTAATGTTTAATATGTTGTCTCCTTGGTAATGAGCCTTTCTTTCTCTCTTAGGCTGGGTTGCACCATCTTACTTTAACTTTGACAAACGTCAAAAATCTATCGAAACTCCATACAAAAACACCGGTTATCGTTATAGTCACGGTCAAAGTTAGGTGGTGCTACTCAGCCTGAATCGTCAAATTATACGCTAACATCAAAGTTTAAAATACACACGTTAAGTTCAAGGGTCTGCCGCTCGCTAAGCCTCATCGATTTAGTCTGACTTTAAAATGCACGCCTATAAATATCCACCAATCGCTCGCCGCCGGTTTTCGTTCGGCGCCGCCGGAATTAGTGCGCCGTCTAATTTTGCCTGAGGTGTGAGGTGGAGTGCTGCATTGCCTTTAGCATGACATTTGTCGAGCACAATGTAAAAAAATGCAATATGAAAATAAAATTCCGATCATGGAAAGGTCCTTGCTATTTTTCTGAATGCGAAGAAGCTCATAAGGTGACATTAAACCTCAGATCATAGAAAGGAATAGATGTGAAACGGGGGCGTGGCGCGTGTCTCCGCGATATGCCCAGAAACGAACATCAGCCGCGTAGCTAGGTTAGTCGCGATTCAGTCGNCTATAAGAGCTAGTTGAAAGCCTAATATAGGCATTATTTTTGATAAACATATGCGGTACGCAGATCGCAATAATTAAAAAGTAAATGCGTGATAGTAGTTAATAATAACGTATAATAATAAAAAGGTTTTCATACATAAGCATTTTGTGAAATCAGTTTCGAGCCTTGCCCCTAGCGATTTAAAGTATCGATATCTTATCGACTCCATTTTATCTTTGTTCTCTCACTAGCGTTTTCTTAGTGTGCGTCACGTCACGCGGCCATTGATTGGCCATAAGGCATGCCTTCTGGCCAATCACAGCACTTTTAAGCCGGTTGCACATGTTGTCGTAGACTCTCAGTCGCTTTGTTTTTACACAGTTGAATGTGTGTGTGGGAGCTGTGGTGGGGGAAATGTGGGGACACTGGTTCTCGTTGTAGTTACGCGCGACTTCATATCTATTCTCTTTCTATGATCTGAGCATTAAACCTATTAATTACCATATCTAGACACGCAGGAGTGTGTCAAGCCAAGTTTCAGCGAAAGGGAAAGGATAAGGGATGCCTTACTTTTGGAATTATAAAATAACTCATTCACTCCTTGTTTTACCTACTCATGAAACTAGCTTTGCTTAGGTTATGACTAGATAGACTTTGACCATGATTATTCATCCGACCGATTTTGGCCATGGTGACCACTGCGACTTCTAACTGTCTTGGCGGCGCTAGTGCGCCCAAAGATGGATTACGTAAACGATCTTCGCGGCAAACCCCCTCGCACGTTTATATGTATAATTATGGATAGACATTAGACACCTCAGAAAATGTCCAAAGATATAAATAGCTTACTGAGAAAGATAAAAAGAAGAATAAGTTTAGTTCAAAGACCCGTCCGCCTCTCCTGCCCGTTAAATAAGCTCCTATTTACGCCATTATAACCGTAATTGGCAACTCATCAGATGATTTTCAGTTATTACGCCCGAAAGCTGATGAAATTGAAATTTATTATTCCAATGCCAGCTCTTTACAGCTCCAGGATGTAGCTCGCTCGCTTCCGCGGCGGAAATCCGCTTGTTTTCATAGCCTTTGTTGAACCATAATACACCGTAAAACTAATAATGTAGAGTTAGTTTTAGCTTGGAAGTTTAGATAGAATTTGTCGCTTAGCGAAAAGCGCACGAGTGAACGAGTTTTGCAGTTGTGTTCTTTTGAATTTTTGTCCACGGTTTTTGTAGATATTAGTAAGCGAAACGGTGCTGCTGTTATGCTTGAAAAAATATTCCATGTTTTCTAAACTTTACCTAGGAGCTTACATAGAGCTTACACGAAATAGTTGTCATAATGTTAGTTCGGCTTACCTATTTTAATAAAAATGTATTTTATCTTCATTTAAGGTATTTTACAATAAAATGACATCAAACTTGTGTCGTATTGTGTGCATTATATGTTTGCTGTTTTCAAACTCTCAATAGAACTAATGCGAAGAACGAGCAATGTTCGGTTTACGAAAGAACATCAGCGACCAGCAATTTTAAACACTACTTCAATAACTTCGGTCTACGTAGTAAAACTTTCTGCCTGTGTATAATGTACGCAACTTTCTGCCTACTCTGTGTATAATGTATGCATCCAAAGCCGCGGGCACAAGCTAGTAAACAATATGTAGCAGCCATCTCGCTTGTCATCATCAAGCGGGTTCGCTCGACAGTTCATAAATCGCTCATCAGTGTGCCTACCACGAGTTTACGTTAGGTGTGCTCGCTAGCGACTGCGTAAAAAAATGTCATTTAAATGTATGACATATTGTGCAGCGCCCCTAGCGGCTACTTTCGAGAAATAAAATCTTCATAGAATTTTTTGACGTATTCGCTAGCGAGCTTACCTAACGTAAACTCATGGTAGGCACACAGGTCAGTCCTATTGGAAACTGTGGAGCACAAATTCACATTGCCTGCGAACGGGGTAATTTATTATTATTTGGCTCCGAAATTAATTTGCTGCCAGGGTTGCCATGAGCATTACAAACGTCAGAATGGTATTGATAAACCGAAAGGCCATTCGTAATCTTGCCTCTCAAAGCTTTTTCTTCACTCGCAATATTTCATCATTATCATTATCATCATCATCTCAGCCATAGGCTTTCCATTTTGCCCGGTTACGTTGGTTGCGACCTGCGTCTAGCGCCTTCCTGCTACCTTTACGATGTCGTCGGTCCACCTTGTACGTACACGTCACTCGCTGGGTTTTCCGGTACCTACGCGGCCTCCACTCCAAAACCTTGCTGCCCCATCGGCCGTCAGTTCCTGCACCCGCAATAATTATGAAATTGAATTTAACTTTTTTAGGAATTTTGATCTTTCAAACTTTTTTCTTTTTTTATGGAATGTTAACTACCAGCCCTATAGGCCCGGGGTCGGCTTTGCTATAATTATTTACATAATCTGTTTGATTTCCAAGATAATAACGGCGATGCGCCCTTCATATTTATAAGTCAAACCCTTTGGTATTGTACACTAATTAGTGACAGTGTTTCATAATGAATCTAGAAGTAGGGTACAAAATTTTTACCACCATATTGTCCTGAAAGGAAGAGTTTAATGTCCTGAAGTGGTGGCAAGGTTAAAATTATTCTGGGATTTATTTTAAAAAGTAGTTAATTAAAAAATATTAAAAACAAATGACTTTTAAATTGAGCTTTTTTGGCATGAAAGTACCGATTTATTTGTTGTTATGTTGTATTTGTTGGGATTTCTTATTGCGAAAGACGAGTATTTTGGTTATAATTTGGACTTATTTTTTCGGGAGAATATTACAACAATAACTTTTGACCGCAGCCATCTTTTTTCTCTCAGTCTCTCACCATAGACAGCAGAGCAAAAACAAAAATTACACTTTGGCCATAGACTTGTCAACTTGTCATAGACAATAATAACGTTTAGAAATAGATAACGTTTATTTTGTTGTCAAATAAACCTTTTCTTTTCAATTGTAATCAATTTAAAATGCGTCATTGCACAACCCCAAAATATTGGCTACAGATGTAAAAATATGTGAATACCAACCAACTAGTAAACTAGTTCGACTATTCATAAATAGGCTGCCATTTTAGCTCTAACGTCAAAATTCGCAGTAATTTACTGACCTGAAACCAACTAGTGGCGCTAAATCACCAGACTATCATAAAATTGAAAGCGCACTGAATACTAAGCGCCTAAGCACTGCACAACAAGTTACCAGGTACGGCTGATAAAATGAAATTTAACGCATTTAGGGCTTGAGCACACTCAAAATGTTGGTTTTGATATGATTTGATTCTTATTTTGATTGTCGTTTCGTAAAACGGGTCAAAGGTAACTCAAATTCGACTTAAGCTTAAATACAACACTACTTCAATTACATAACACAATTTATTTTGTTGGAAAGACAAAAGGCTTTTAAGATATAACTTTAGATCATAGCTAAATGGAAACGAAGTCTGTGGAAATTGGCAAGAATTGGCATATGAGTGATTGGCATAACCTTTTCCTTAACACGTTGAGTGCGAAACCAGGTCTATAGACCTTGTGTACGTCTCGCTTACCGTGCGGCTAAGAAAATTATAGTCTTCCTTGTCGTGCGAAAGGCATAACTTCAATTGGGTCCGATGTAGGAAAGTGATGAATATATATCTATGATGTATTCTTAAAATAGAATCCAATGATGTACCTACATTAATACCAGGTTTTTAGACCTGGTACCGCACGGAAGTAATAAAATGTCTTCACAATGCGAAACCAGGTCGAAGCACCTTGTACCCTGCACACCTGGTACCGCACCCCACGCTAGCTTCGTGCAGCCAGTGTTGCCTCGCATTCGTAAGAAACGCACATGTCGACGTGGCGTCAAGAGAAACAAACAAAATCAAAACTGCAAATTGATTATAATTTAATTTGCTACACGATTTATTGCTAATTTAAATAGTGTTTTTCGTGACAAACATTTGAAGTTGTAACTAATATGTTTTCTTTAAATATAGCTTATTCAAGTATTTATGCACGTATGTCTTATTTGTAAAATATTTAGACTAAATTATTAAAACATCTTTGTTTGTTACTTTTTTAAATTTTTATTAAAACTTAATTTAAACTATCGATATTTGTATTTCACATCCCTAGAATACGCACCAGACTTCCCTACTTCAGTGCGGCACAGGGTGCATAAGCCTTGTATTTTGAATATAGCTATAATTTTTATACTAAACAAGTTATTCACGAACGCCTTCAGGTGTATGTCAATAAATGCATTATTATTAATATTCAAAGAAAAAAAACACAATATCTATTAACATGAAGCCAAAAATAAAATTAATATATCTTAAATATTACAAGGTCTTTCAGCCTTGTGCCGTCACAATGTAAGTTTTAATACCAGGTTTACTGACCTTGTACCGAAGGAATGGAAAGTATTAGAAAGTTACTGCCGCAGCAAAGGTGTTAACGGGTACTACGGCGAATTTCACATCATACACAGTTAAGTCAAGTTTTTTTAAGTTAAGAAACTTTTTTATTTATACGTATACCTTCTTTAACTACAACTCTTATTATTACTACTATTAATGCAATAGTCAAAAACTCGAGAGTTATAAAAGATACGTACTTTTTTTATTGCTACCCATTCTCACAAACAATAGGCACTGTTCGGGATTTGAATTTTTTTAAATCAAAAATCATGCGGACCTTTCAACCCCTGATTTTTTATTATTTTATTCCATAAGTACACATGCAGGTTACAGTCATATGAGATATTATAATACAGTTATCTTATGAGTGGATCCCATAACAGCTAAGCTTAGAGTCTGGTACGCGTACCACTAGGCCAAGTACCTAAAATTCAGCTTTTTAACGTAATGCGATCACAGCCCTAAAATGCAGTGTACCAGAGCCCTTATTTCGAGGCTCGACGTTTGGTAAGCGTATTATTTAGCACAGCAGTAAACTGAACGAGGCTGTTTCTATTATTATTTGTAGTGGCAGCTAGTAAAATAAACATGCCTGTTTCGTTAAGAAATATTGCCCGTAATGTATGGGCTGAGTGGGAGCTGACAGATGGCGGTAATGTGCTACGTTAAATGTAACGTTTAGGTACAGTTCATTGGAAATGCCTACGTTTAAATGTACGTTTTTACGTTAATGAGTGTTCGTTGTCTCCCTCTTTCAGTTCACATCAGGATTTTTAACACTTTTAGTCTTTGCATGGTCTTGTATTGGTCTAAATTAATTGTTTCTGTCATAGGTGAAAAACGTTCATGATGATTTCAGCGACAGGACGTCCATGGCTGGTCATGGGCCTCCCCTGCGGCCTGCATCCAGCGCCTTCCTGCTACCTGTATGAGGTCTTCGTTTGATGAAAAGGACGCTTTGAAGCTAATAAGGAGTTTCCATTTGAATTTAAAAGTCCCAAGAATAGGTTAATCAAATGTCTCAGTAATTTATTGATCTAAAAAATATGTAACCATTTTTAAGGATACAAGATTTAATATTATGTAGTTTTCTGAATTTGAGTCTTGCTAGATTTAATCATTATTTTAATAGTAATTTTATACAACAGATAATTTAAGGCTAGATTCATTGCAAAAAAGTCTATCCCACGTCCACGGCAGCAAAGTCAGCCTACACAACATAATAGCCAAAAGCCGAATAACGTTGTTAGTCCGAGTGGCCGCCGAGCACCCGCCGACAGCCCGCGACGTTTTAATGATGCGACATGTGTGTAGTGCGCTGCGAATATTATAGACCTGGCACTAAAATTATTAAAAGCTTTTTTAGTTCAGTCAATATAATTATAGACATGGCACTAACATTAAAAAAGGTTTTAGCCAAAATAATAGCCAAAAGCTGAATAACGTTGTTAGTCCGAGTGGCCGCCGAGCACCCGCCGACAGCCCGCGACGTTTTAATGATGCGACATGTGTGTAGTGCGCTGCGAATATTATAGACATGGCACTCAAATTAAAAAAAATATTTTTCAAGTGCTTGTATGGCGCCCCTGGAGGTCCCCCTTGACAAGATAATATTAGCGTTTCCATTCTATGATCGCTTTGCTACGTCCTTTTACTTTTTATTTTCCATTTAACTATCACGAAGTTGAAGAACTTACTTACGGGCCCTTAGCGCTCCTCCAGCGGAGCTTATAACGCCGAGTTTGTGAAGCAGTGGCAGCAAGGTGAGTGGGGGCTAGTGATCCTAAGACAATGCTTATATTTTTGATAATTTCACCACGTGAGATATAAGTAAGTTCTCTGTCTAGGGGCCAGATCTATCACAGCATAGCTCTGCGTGTCTGCGGGCCGCTGTCCGTAGGGCCACTCCACGCGCGGCGTGCCGCGACATTTTAATGAAGCGCCGTGCGGGCCCTCAGCGCTCCTCCAGCGGAGCTTATGACGCCGAGTCTGAAGCACCTTGACAGATGTGTAGGGGTTAAGGAATTGAGGATGGTAGTGAAAGGCAGTAACTAGCTCTGGGTGTTTTTAATATCGTGCGGGTTTCATCACGGACGCATGCGTGACACCCTTTCCGCGTCCTTTTCATACAAGTATTTGCATTTACCGCACATCCCGCGTGCGTATTCCGCGCATTAGTACAAATACATGAAACCTAACTGAACCTACCTGGACCTAAATGATGAAAAAGTTTTTCCATTTTCCTACCTCGTTAGTTTCCCATTTATAGTATTTTAATTAAGTTACAATACAAGTAAAATCTTCCATTTGCCTCTGGTAAATAAAGAGGTTCATGTTCCTGCAGTGGAGACCATATAACCTGATTAAATGATGACAAAATTAGTGAGTATCAAAAGTTACACGATTTCTCTTAATCACGAGTATCTACCTAGATAGTTCTTTCAGAGCCACAATTTTTTTATTTTTTTTTAACTGGTTTTTTGCTACCAGAATCATTTTTTTTTTAATTGGATGTTGTTATTATTAGGTTACTTTTATTAAGTTTTGAGAGAGTAGGATAGTTTCTCGCAATTTTCTACGAGCAAACTGAAAAAGACATTAATGCGAGACAATATTTACAAATGATGATGATGGTTATATTTGCAAATGATGATGATGGTTATATTTACAAGATCTTTTTTTTTTTATTATTATATATTTTTTTTGTTCTTTTTTTTATTTATTTTTTTAATTTTTTTTTTGTTATTATATTTTTTTTTTTATATTTTTAATATATTTTTTTTTTATTTATGAATTTTTATGACTATGTATCATTATATTCCTTAAGGGTATTTACAATATATTTACAGAATTCCGCGAAAGACTTAATTGCTATTTCACTATTTGTTAGTGCTGGTATGTCGAATGGAGACACGTCTAAATTAACATGCATCTTTGTTTTCCAACATAAATAAATGCATTGTACAGCAGAACCATTGGGTTTAACTTTACCATATTTACAACAGTCATAGCTAACGGGAAAATCATGAATTTAGTGGGAAATAAAAATAAATTCACCCCCAGGAGCGGGTTCTATCGTATGCCGTAACACGTACGAAACTCCTTATGTGTGTATTTACGAGGCGACGTTTTGTCCGTGATTCCGACTACTTGCACCCCACTGTGTTGGCAATGCACACAATACCTTACTAGCTTAAAAATTAGCCTTTTTTTATGTGATAGGAGGCAAACGAGCAGACGGATCACCTGATGGTAAGCAATTGCCGTCGCCCATGTACATGGCTACATGTACATGTAGCCTTTTTTGTTTGTTTCGTCAGTCCTGTTTTTTTTAAATTAGCCTTTTTTCTTTGCGTCATTCGTAGTTCTGAATTTATTTTTAGAGTGCATCTACTAAGAATCATAATCACCAGTGAGCTACAAAGTGAGCTACTGACTCAGTACGAGCTCAGTAGCTCACTGGTGATTCAACATCATCATCATCATTTCAGCCACAGGACGTCCACTGCTCAACATAGGCATCCCCCAATGACTTCCACATTGCACGGTTGGTAGCGGCCTGCACTGGTGATTATGACAGCATAATTAATAACGCTGAAAAAGTATTGATCAGATCCTCTTTTAAAAGTATTGATCCGTACCAGAGTCCTGACTCTTTAACCTCTTAAGTTTGAAGAAGGGGCATGAGTTTTCATCATTGGACTGTTTAACCTCGTCCAGAGTGTAGGCATAGACTCAAATTCTAGAATAAAAACTAATTTGGCTAAAATAATACTACTACTTTTGGAACCAGTGGCGTAGCTTGGGGGGGGGGGGGGCAGGGGGGGCCATGGCCCCGGGCGGCATATGAAAGGGGGCGGCGGATAAGAAAAAAAAACATTGCAAACATTGCATGAACAAGAAAAAAAAGTTAAGAAAAAATAATACACGTCGGTGCGCTAGAGTTGATGCTGTAAATGCCCTTAAATATCACTACAAAGAAACATTGACCGCACTAGAAAAACTAACAGAAACTAATGAAAGTTTGAACACACGCACAGATGCAGGGAGTTTATTAGTCGCTATGCAATCATTTTCATTTTTATGTTACTAAGACTTCTGGGAACCGATACTACGGGAAGTTAATGATACTCAAAAGTATTTGCAAACAGTGGGACTCAATATAGATCAGTGCGCCCAGAAAATGAGTGCTTTACAGACCCTATTAGAAGAAAATCGGCCTGAATTTGTAGACAGAGCTCTACAATATGCTAAAAGTTTATGTGAAGAGCTTGGAATTTCAGTAGAACCCCCAAGACAAATCAAGAGAAAGCATCTTTTTGGCGATGGATCTTTAGACGTTGGGTTATCGTACGAGAATGAACTCAGGCGAACAATGTTCAATTCAATAGACAGAGTAACTGGTGAAATTCGTGATCGATTCCAACAGCTGCAAAATCTAGCGCAAAAGTATTCCTTTTTAATGCCGGCAGTAATGCTGGGCTCAGAAAAACTTAATCTAGATCAAGCTCCTCAAGACATAAATGCAGATGAGTTCCAACATGAGCGCGCACGTCTACGAGCGTTCGTAGCTGCAACAAATCCAGACTGTAAAAAAGAGCTTATGAAGTCCGGCTCTCTGGGATTATTAAAATATATTATTGACTCCAAACTTGAAGATGGCTTGCCAAACATTGTAATTATGTTGAGAATTTTTTTAACGACTGCTGTCAGCAATGCCAGTTGTGAGAGAAGCTTTTCTAAACTAAAGCTGATAAAAAATTACCTTAGGTCGACTATGTCTACGTTGAGACTAACAAATCTAGCTATACTGGCAATTGAAAATGAGATACAATTTGATTTCGACGATTGTGTAAAAGATTTTGCTTTGAAAAAAGCACGAAGAGTACATTTTTAATCTATTTTTTTAAGTACCTAATAGTAACAACAATATTTAAGGAGCTTACTTACCCCTCTAAAACTTGCGCCACAGATAATCTTTCGTGATTTCTCTTGTTACAAACCGAAATAAAAAAGTGGTTTGTAAATAGTTAAAGCCATATCTAAGCTACTTTTAAAACCGTGTATTTATTATATTCTGCAAGTTCGAAATTCAAAATTAGCTAAAATGGTACCTTTTAGCAGTAATTAAATCTGTAACTTGCTGCAAATATCTAATGAATTCAAACAAATTGTTTTAAAAAATAGCTTCGATACCTACATATTAAACATTTTTCAAAACACTTTTTTAATTTCGGTCTATAACAAAAGTAATCAAGAAAAAATATGGTGGCGCTGGTTAGCTAGGGTACAACCCTTAATAATATTAAGCACATAATATGTTATTCCTTCTAAGTTCAATGAGCACTATATATAATTTAAGTTAATATTTACTCTCAATTGACAAATAAATACTTTAATACTTGTTATTATTGCTTATTGTTATACACCTAGTGTTACATAATAAAGCTGAGCTATTTAAGAAAATCAAACTTCCTGTGGGTTTCAAGCAATTGCTTCTCTTTAATGTATTTTCCTCCTGAGTGCAGTTGAGGAGGATTTGATGAGTGCTACTGACAACGCCACTCTTGTGGCGGAGTTTTGGGCTGACACTGTGTAGGTTTGTTGTCGACACGAAAAGAAGAAGAATGTATTTTCCTTCTGAAGCAGTGCGTGGTAGTTTATTTTGACTTTCAACAAATAAGGTGAATAGTGTACCTGAAGTCAATGGACTTCAAGTTCGTTCGTTCGTTCGTTCGAATCCGTTGTATTGAATGCAATATAATATTTAAACTTTAAAATATTTATAATTAAAATAAAGGGCGGCGGATTTCCGGACGGCCCCGGGCGGCGAAAAGCCACGCTACGCCACTGTTTGGAACAACATACCTACTTTAATTAATATTCTACAAAGTCCATTAGCTTTTTTTCCAACAAAAAAAAAAGAAAAAGGCTACACTAAAAATGGAAATATCAAGGCAAAAAGACCTGAGGAGGCACATTCAGATAAACATAATTTATAGTCAGCGAAGACTTTTTATTAAAACCCCGCGACCGTAAAACTGGGGTGCGACTAAAATTTATTCATTCAGAGATGTAATTCTGAGCATATTTTAATAAAAAATTGGGATGTGAACGAGTAATCGACTGTGAAACAATTCGATTACGAACAAGCGATTTACATATTGAAAATCGATTGGGAAATAGTCCGCTTACTCTTGCTGTCTTTTTTGACTTTCTTGTTTTTTATTTACATAGAACTTTGAAAATGTATCTGTTAGGAACTAAGAATTTATTTTATCTTACTTTGATATTACTTACTCGTATTTTGAAAATATTTTCCTTTATGATTTTATTTATCCATCATTCAAAATTTAACAAGGTTTATTAATTATCACGATGTTTTCTCAAAAAATACTGTAGTCAGAGTTTATAAGATAAAGATTTTATTGATTTGATTTTTATTTTAGATTAATTTGCCTTTGGTATACGAGTATAACTTTAACACTATCGATTTTAGTAATCGAATAAACCATACATTAAAATAATCGATATTTCACGTCAAACGTGACATCCCTACCAAAAATGTCACGCCGACTTTGACTCGAGCAATTTGAATTTTGATATGAAACATTCGTGACCGGATCAGGGGGAAAAGTTTGGGTTATCAATCAAGTGATTTGTCAAGTAATCAGTCCGATTGGCAAGCCGGGCCTTATCCCGGAATCCGGATGTTTTAATATTCCGGAATCCCTAGAGGATGTTCCGTTGTCTCCGAAAAACAACGACCGGAATTATTTTATTCTGAATTTTCATTTTGCGATGAAAATTATTCTTGCAAGTTTTAAAGCATTTACATTGAAACCTACGAGTAGTATTAATTAAATTAATATAATAAAATCACACTTTGGTTTTGTAATAGGATAAATGCAAATTGGTTTTCGAATAAGATTGACACCATTTGCTTAATAAGTCTACCTAGTTTTAAAGTCTGTAGTTATGTCTACCGTAGTGGTATCGATGTAAAAAAAATATTAATGACCTAGTGGTTTGCATCCCGAACTACAATACCAGTACTCAGTAGTGATTGTGGGTTCGTTCTACCCCGACATTCTCTTGTATTTATTTAATCTTACCACAAAAACCTAATTCGGTAGTTGACATCATAAACTAATAAATTGATCACGTTTGTGTCCCTGACTAATTAAACAACACACATTTGTGTGTTGGCTCTAAGATTACCTACTAAGTTCGATTTACTCCTAGGCAGTTCGATTTTTTCAAGTTATTTATAATTTTATAATTATTACCTAAGTACCAAGTTGTTGCAAAAAAATGTATCCGAAATAGTAATCGCAGCACTCAAATCAATATATTATTTCAGTCAAAATGCGCAAAATATGTTTACCATTAAAATTTACCACAAACAATAACGAAACCATCCAAAATATTCCATAGCAAAATCAATATCTCTCCATTACATATTCAACGAACTATCTAACCGGAGGGGAGGGCGGGCAAAAATGGCCATCAAACATTAATGATATCATTTGGAGTCCCGCAAAGATGCTGAGCAACGGGTGATAGTCGATAGAACGCGAGTAAAAGGGGCTTTAATGCGAATATTATGCAGTGCTCGATCTCCCCACTTGCCTTCAGGGGCACAGCTCTATTAGAAAAGCAACATCGAGGTGTGGGTAACATTATTACACTCGCCACTATAAAGGATGTCAGGTAAATGGGTATATGAGCCGACATTAGCCCATGTTAACATGGGCACAATACATAACATATAAATGGGATTTATTGCAACAATATCTATTTTAACGGTAAATAACGTGAAGTGATAATTTTATAGTAAAAAATGCAACATAATAGTTTAAAATATAACATATAAATGGTATGGTGAAGTCAGAAATTTGATATCATCATTTTATTTTTTTAATTTTCATACAAAATAAATTTTATAACATTCAATTTGTATGAAAATTAAAATACCTATACCTAACACCCTGTATGGAGCTGGTGCATTAAAATTTGTGTTTTTCATGTAAAACGCAAAGGTCAATAAATTGTTTTACTCTTATTTGTCCACTTAAGATGGACCGAGAAAATAGATGGTCCATCTAAGGGTTCTTTCCCACGGACTCACACTACCCGTTTGCAGGTAGTGCTTTCTGCAGGATCCCGTTTATTAACAAACATCACACGAATATTTGTTTGCAGTGTCCCACAAAAAACCAATCTGTTCTTTCGAATTCGGTTAAAAAACAAGATCAAGTTAATTACTAGAATTGTTTAATAGATGTCTTCCCACTAGCAACTTCTTGCGTACATTTTTTGCAAACACAAGTGACGCAAAAAACGGGACAGTGTGAACAGAAAACTCCAGTTTTGCGGGATCTACGAGTATGTAGTAATGCACCCGCAAAATTATTGCCGTGGTAAAGGGCCCTAAGTAGGAAAGGGCAGTAGATTTGTAGTTAAGAATAAGAACACTTTATTCAGCATAGAAAAAAAATAAAATAAAAATACAGTACATAACGTTAAACTATAAAGTATGCAGAAGTGGCGTTCCGCTCAGCTATATTCGAGCGCCATGTCGAGAAGCTGGTTTTCAGCGGGAACCATTATACGATGAGGATTGCGGATTGCGCGCTATAATGGTCTCGGTCAAGAATGACCGAGACCATTATTGAAGCTACCAGTCAAGAAGGCGCGCAACAGGGGGGGGCGTTATGGACGATAGTTGATGAGCCGGCTGTTTAATTCGGTATACATCCTCACCCATCCTACTGCGGCTTAAGATATTGGCTGCGTAGTTCTGCGGGATGTAAATAAATATAAACATTAAAACAATGACGTCAGCCGCCCGCATAAATCCGTTTCTTTTGTGATTCATAGCTCTGTTTGTATGTATTTGGCGGCTTTTGCGTATCTAAATATGTAAAGCAGAAGTGCGAAGCCTTCAGAGAAGCTAATGTTTGATCTAGTGGTATTAAACTCTACTTTTTAGTTCTATAATAGTCACGCTAACCCCTCGTATTAAGCTAAATATGCTTGTGTTACAAGTTTCACCATATATTGTTTTAAACTTTGCATTGCAACCATGTACCTAAGTTAATTACGAGTTTCCACCATACTACAACCACCACAATAGCTTAGCGGCGGCGGGATTTGAACCATCGAGTCAGTCAGTCCGACACCGTCACCATTAGGTTATTGTCGTAGTAAATGTATTTAGGTATGTCCTTGACTCTTATAAACTAAAAGCAGGATGGAGAGATGAGTTTCATGCATTTTCCAGTAAAAAAGAGGATGGAGTGATGAGGGATTTTTCTGGATCAAATTAGATGATTACGGAATTTTATTATGAGAGTCTTATGCCTGTTCTCACCATTAATCCCTATTTTATAAGTGACCACAATGAAAACAAAATGCCTGTTATGTGTTACCATAAGGGTCACCTAAAAATTAGGGATTGATGGTGAATAAGGCCTTATTCATACTTTGCTGCTTGCTACAACGCAGCATTAATAAAAGCTGGTGGATAAAAGCTTTTTTTGATTTATTAAATCTGACTTGCAATGCTAAGCAGTCTCAAATACATTATTCACTTAGACCCTGTCATTCCACCTCAACGAATAAAATTAAGTGTCCAACTGAGACATTAAGATTTCAAGTTATTTCGTGATTGCCTAAAAGATCGTATTATACAGTCCTTCTCTAGAAATAAGGGTGTTAGGTGTTTTCAATATCGATAGAAATACCGATATTTCTACTACAACTTCAACAAAGATTCGGTATGCGACTCTTGTCGATAATTTCCGTTCCAAGTTTATCACTACCATCTACGAGTAACTATAGGTTTGGCAGATTGAATGACTCCATTACCTATCTTGAGAAAAAATACATTTTTCCAGTAGACTCTTCGAGAATATACTACCATGTATAACTCCGCTGATTATAAAACAATTAAAATAATAAGACATGGGTTTTAACGCGACGTTTATTAATGAGTTACATTATGTACTCACGGCTTGACGTTTCGGCTGCGATGCTGCAGGCGTGGCCATAAGCATCATCATGCTACTATTTTAGTTGAAATGGAACGCGAAAATTTAAAATCTTTATTTAAAACAATTTTTAACGATATTTGAATGAATCGATATATCGTTGTGTATTACTACATCACTATTAAAGAAATGAGATACTCGGAGCATTTAAATGCAAAGAGCGGGCACGCTGAGCACTAAAGATAGTAAGTATTTAGCCATTGCGCTCATTGACTCGAGAAGATTTGCTGTGATTCATGCTTAATTCGATAAGTACGACGGTATTCTAAAGGCACGAAGTGGAAGTGGTCAGTTTAAACTAACTGTAGACCGGCGATCTATGAAGGTGAAGGAAGCACCTGGATGTGGGTAGGGCAGGATCGGTTGCTGTGAAAATCCTTGAGGGAGGACTTTGTCCAGCAGTGGACGTCCTGTGAAACAAGTGATTATAGGTACCATTAGATGCCGGTAGGTCTATTCTCATAAATAAAACACTGGATACTCATCTTTCACATTATATTGCCTTATTTTAGATACAATTCATCACTTAGCACAAAAGCGCGCGGAGTCGTCTCCGCGCGTCCCTCTATTCTCCCGTTTTATGCTAGCGTGACATTGACATTACGTCAATGTCACTATGACAGCATCTCATTGGCCACAACGATACCGTTATTTTAACGTTTTAGATTATTCATAATTAACAGTACCTAGGTACTAAAACGAATTTATAGGAATAACGCGCGTGTTCCCTTTTTAAAAACTGGGCTAAAACTATCCATGTTTTTGCCTTTTTTAATAAAGATTTCTTTGGTCTGCAACTGTTTCTATCGTAGCGAATAACTAGCACCTAAATCAATTCAGTTGAAGCGTGAAAAGGCCAGATAGAGTTACTTTATCATTATAATATTATAGATAGAACTTGAATAGATATGACAAACTCGCCTTAACAATATCAGACCATCGACTTGGAAGTAATTACACCATTTACATATCTCCGTCTCCAGAGAGCGAAATAATCGCAACGCTAGAACCAAACAAAGGCAGCGCCGGGGGACGGCCGTAATAAAATAAATTAATTTTATTCAAATAAGCTACCCGCCGCGGGATTTTGCTCGGTTAATTAAAAAAGTATCAGCCGATTGTGGTGGGAACCATTTTGGGTTAGGACTAACGATGTTAGGAGCCTTAGCGGGGATAATGACTGACTGCCTTTTGTGGTTGCATATACGAGAAACGACACTACAGTAGGTTTTAAATTTGGATATACCTAGAGCCAAAAAAGATTCGAGTGTTCTTCCGTTTTATAGTTGAGAGATCCTCATCTTAGTTTATTGTTAAGTGTTACTGCAAGGCTTTCACTCTAACCCAAAAATCATAATCATCACCCAAATACCATCAGGTGAGATTCAAACCAAGTGCTTCCTCGTTGTGGACAAAAAAATCTGTGTTATAGAGACCCTATATAAGGCCTAACATAGTCGTAGATAGATAGCTAGATAGTTACACCTGGCCTATTCATCTCCGCGAGTTTACATCGAAAACAAAACACGCACGATGGCCCCCTATAGGATACTATTCGACAAGGCCTCACATACGAGCGAGCATTGACATGGAAGAAAATAAAGAAAATAGTGTACTTAATACTGTGCAGTATTTTACTGCCTAAATAATAATAAAAACACAGAATGTACTTTTTTAAGTTGCCTGAAGACATTGAAAGGTAAATAAGTAGTTAATATTATTCATGATAATTCATGCTAAATCATGTATTTCCTCCGCCATTTTCCGCAGTTTGGCACCTCACGTCACATCATTTTACCGAAGTCAGCCCTATAGCTTCGGTGCAGTAGGGATCACTGACGTTTGTCAACAAAATGGTGCTTGACTCTTGAGACAAGCTAAATTACACCATATTGTTAATGACATTGAGGATATTTTTTTTTTAAATCTTTGGACAATTTCACACAGCGCCAGCTAGCCCCAAGGTAAGCCACTTAATGCTTGTGTTATGGGTGCTAGCTTAACGGATATACTACTTATATACTTTTTTTTTAAATACATAAATATTATACATAGTCACACCCAGACCCGTCACAGAAATTAAAATTCATCATTTCAGTTTCTGCCCGGCCGGGAATCGAACCCGGGACCTCTCGGCATAGTAGTCCGTTCTGAACCACTACACCAAACGGCCGACTAGGATATGTTTTTTTAAATACCGTCGAGAAGTAAAACTTCTGTACGTAGTACTTATTATTATTCTGTGGTTATACGCCCAAAATGCTGCTCGCTCTACCACTTTTAAAGGACAGTAATTATATCAGCTGGTAATTACAAGTGACGTAAGAAACAATCATCTTTATGAACTTACAGGGTTATTCAAAATACCATACAAACGATAAGGCACATGATATAACATTCTTGTCATTAGGTCTTTAAATCCTCATTAAACTAAAATAACTCGCAAAGAATCCGAAAGTGGATCTTGTTATAATATCTTTGACTTATAATATCTATGACATGTATTGTCTGTGGTCTATAAAAATAAAGCGTCAGTGCGTTACCGAACCTACGTGTGTTTTAATAGGTTATGGGCCCAGTCCCGCTAAAATTGTGAAAAGTATTATACGAGTATTAGTCTTTATACAGCACAGGGAAAATGACTTCAAATTATTCCTTGAACGTCCCGAAGCTCAGGGGCAGGGATAATTACGACGATTGGGCATTCGCCGTAGAAAAACGTGTGTTTTAATAGATCTAACAAACAACATGAGCAAATAACTCTGGTGTTTAAGTGTCTGCTCGCTAATCGCTTTTAAAGCTCTCCCGCATTTATTTGTAGAGGCGGGTAAATCGAGCATAGTTCAGCATCAACATACCTAACGCGCGGAGTTTGAGGCGCGTTTATATGGGACGAGTGTTTTAATGATAAACGATTTGTTTTTCAAATAAAATCATATTAGTAAGTATAAGTTCAAGTTAAAATTCTTTATTACCATGTAGGCCTTTTCAAGGCACTTATGCACTATCGGCAACAGTGTTAACTACCCATTGCCAGACATGTCGTCTCGTTCTATCACAAAGAATCACCATTTGACGAGAGCGAGAGCAAAAAAAAACGCAAATGAGTAGTTAACACTGTGGCCGATAATACACTCTACCATTACTTCGGGACTAACGGTTGGTAAAAAATGTCAGAAGAAACTTAGTCATTAATTTATATTTCCCTTCAAAAAAATATGCTGTTAACTGGTCAGCGAATCGGTCTGGATTTAGAAGTAATATTTTAATTGTTTCTTTTGATTATTTTGATAATCAATTATTGTCAGTATGCCTTCTTTTGTGAAATATATTTCGCTTAGTTTCCATCCGCGTTCATACCTCAATCAGTTTAAAATACAGTCAAGTGCATAACAGATTTCTTAAATAAGATTGTCGGATGACAGCAGAAAATAGGAATCTTCATAATTTTCCTGTATTTCTGACCATCGTTTTGAAGGTGTTCTTTGTCTTACATAATAAGTATTATAAAAATTGAATCGTATCGCAATCGTGTCGTCGTTTGTAAACTCAATGTGTTAACATCCCTTGAATTAAGTCGGGGTAATGAGGTGTAAAACCCTGTTGTTTAGTGAACTAGTTAGCAAGTTCATATTTAGGGTCTGCTTAGATTTATTAAGCCATTTTGACCCTTACCCGGGCTTGATAAGGTTGAAACTCGCGGGGTTGGGTCTCGTTTCTCAGAGCACAATTAATTTGGGAATGACTACTATAGGCTTTTGAAAAGCTAAGTGGTTGCTGGTCTTCGATACTGGAAATTTATCAGCTTTACATTTGACTGTTTATTATATCCCATATAGGTATATGGGAACACCTGTCAGGATCAAGATACGTCCTATATTACAACTACAAAATAATCCAACGTGAAGGTCGGACTGGCTGACTTGAGATCCGAGGAACGCTGGTACAAACTCCACAGGCCTATTATGATGGCCCACTCGTAACCTGCTTACTACCAGAGGTTAAGGGGACTATTAACAATTTGTGCGATACATAATATTACTAAAAAAAATGGCATTCGATTGGGTTTTTTGCCTTTCTCTTTCTCCGTCGGACTTTTGCCTTAATTTATTAAAGAGTCACGTGTCATTAAATCTTTAAATCTGTACTACATTTAATTTGGGCGTAAATTGCTTTCATCTTCGGCCTGAATATCACTTTCCATCAGGTGAATTGCAGACCAAGAGCTTTTGACCTTTGTGAGTAAAAAAAATTGAAAAGTTAACGCGAGCGAGTTACTTAATACATCTTCATATACCTACTGCATTGACTTGTATAGCAAAAGTGATGATAAGCGTATCTTTATTTCGCATCCAGGACACAGCTATGCCAATCTCCATCAAATTTCCCATACAGATACTATCCTTTGTTATGTAGATCAACTTTTTATCTCGGGATAAAATCATTTCCGAGGGTCGTGTCCGTTAAAAGTTATTCGACATTGTCATACACAATGTAGGAGGTATGAAAGGCATATCAAGATACAGTGTCTTATGTAGTTTGTAAAAGGTTCTGTTTTAGAACTAAAATAATCTGTTTTGCTGATGAATGTGCAGTACAGCAAAAAATGAGTGTCAAAACAGGGTGACGTTTTAAATGTAAACATAGAGAAAATAATTTCACATTCGTTAAGAAAATAATTTCATTTCATCAAGCTAAAAATATTGTGGCCATCAGTTGAAATTGAAGTAGAAAAATGAAATCACACCTGATGTCCTGTATTAATACCTAACCAATGTTGTAAACAGCTTTTGTTAGTAGGTAAATAAAAGGAAAATCAGTAGAGTCAAATATATCATTTTCTCTTCATTATTGCTTTGTTATAATTTTATGATCACCCTGTATGTAAGCAGCATGTTACCTCACCTAAATAACCTCACTTTAGTGAAGTCGTTAGTGAAAAACTGTGAAAAAAGTTCCATTATTTTTCGAGTTAGTATTAATTTTTATGGCATTCATGGGAAATTCAGAGCTGTTCATTAAAGTTTAGTTACCAAACTCATACCAAACTGTCGTTCTTTCTCACTCACATCAGCATTTCTGTATGAGGGAAAGGGATAGAGTTAAATTTATAGGATTCGTATTGCGGAGTATGGGCTCTGATGTGGCCTCCATAATAATGCACGCGTTTTAATTAAAATGGCCCGGCTAGGGAAGTTCATATTGAAATAGATCTTCACTAACTGGTTAATATCCATACAGGGTGGTAATTCGGAATAGTAAGTAGGGATTCCTACATATCGTTCCCTCCTCTAAAATTACATATTCTACATGGTTTAGAGCCAATATTTTTAAAATGTAACGCTAGAAGTGAGTTGACATTTTCTGGAAAAGGTTGCTCCAGATCACCCCTTAGTTAAGATTGCTAGCAATTAGGTCAATATGACTGTAACTTGTTTTGTGTGCCATAAATAAATAAATAGCAAGCCTACATAAAAATATACTCAAAAATAATTTTCAGCAAAGAAAAGCACTAATGTTGGTCAATTTGAACCATGTCAGCTTTTGTCATTTAGGTGTTAGAGCAGTTTTTTACCTGACGACATAAAAATGTTTTTCTTTTATTTCACTAATAGCTGACATCAAGGTACCCAAATCCACCCTCATTTCGAAGGCTCAAAATTCCAGCATGCAAAGTCCTTAGCTTTTAAAGTATGACAACGTGACCTTAGGCTGCGCGCACACGGAAAAAGCAATACCTACCTACTGTTATTGTAGCTATTTTTAATCTGGATAAAAGACAATGTATGACATTTAGGCTTACGAAACACTTCAATGCCATCGTTTTCTTTTCTCCAATTAAATTTTTAAAAAGAAATGAACAGTCTTTACGCAAATTCAAAATAGTCAGGTCCTCCTCTCTCTTATAGCAGTTCTCTCTGCGGACATGCCTATTTTCTAGAGTTTTTTCACAATGGAAGCAATAAATGATTGAGGGACTTATGCCCGTTTTCACCATCAATCCCCAATTTTTAAGTGACCCCTATGAAAACAAAATTCCTGTTATGTGTTACCATAGGGTCACTTAAAAATTAAGGATTGATGGTGAAAACGGGCATTAGGGACTTAAGGTATACTGATATAAGGAAGCGGGATGCTGTACGTTTAGTATGAGCGTCATAAATAGTCAGTGTGCGCAGAGCCCTATTTCAGCTGTGAAAAGCGTGTCGGTCGCTCGATTACTGTCGCACACTTCTGTTTATTTCCACTCGTTTGGCAGAATAACCGCGGGTAAGCTAAGCTCGGGGCGAGTCGCACAAATTCTCAATTTTATACTTTACCTTGTCAGTGGTCAGTAATGCTAAGTGGGATTTAAAAAGAAACAGTTCAAAACGAGGTACGATAAATTATTGTTGGCATTTGAAAACTATCACACCTATCTCTAAAAAAAGTGTT
Organism: Ostrinia furnacalis; assembly: GCF_004193835.3. NCBI lineage: Eukaryota > Metazoa > Arthropoda > Insecta > Lepidoptera > Crambidae > Ostrinia > Ostrinia furnacalis. The sequence continues at coordinate 473,871 of NW_021134284.1, read as the reverse complement.
ATTTACTTATAGAAAGGCTTTTACATAACAACAGCACATTTGAGCTTTTGTTAAGGACGAAGCACACTTATCAACCCGGAATCGGATCGTAACCGTATCAACTCGAGGCGGTCAGTATTCTTTGTATGAAACTCCGTAGTGCAAGGCGCACTTATCCGCACTATAACGTACGCCTCGCCTCGCGGTTGATTGTCTGTTGATCCCTTTGTGCTATGACCTCTAAACGTATGACCATAGCCTTTTAAATTGTGTAAGAAACATTTTATCTCCGTCCGTAAACGAACTAAAGTCGCTGACATAGCCCGACGGATTAGCAAGCTGAAGTGGCAATGGGCAGGGCACATAGTACGCAGAACTGACGGCCGATGGGGCAACAAGGTTCTGGAGTGGAGGCCGCGTACTGGAAAACGCAGCGTGGGACATCCACCCACTAGGTGGACCGACGATATCGTACAGGTAGCGGGAAAGCGCTGGACACAGGCCGCTACCAACCGGGTAACATGGAAAGCATTGGGGGAGGCCTATGTTCAGCAGTGGACGTCCTACGGCTGAGATGATGATGATGATGATGATGATGATGATGATGATGATGATGATGATGATGAAGAAACATTTTATCTGCCTCGTATGAATAACTTGATATTCAACTACCTATCTCAAGTGTTGACTATTAGATGCTATTAGTGTACAATTAGTAAGCAAAACCTTACACCCCGTGACAAATCTAGTATTCCGTACTAGCTCCAATGTGACAGATATCATGTCACAACTACGTATCAGTATAATTAGCACGTGATATTTGGAGCACGAATTGATACCGTCAAAGATTTCATACTGGAATGAGAATTTGAACACACCTGATATTGTGGATCCGAGTTGAAATACAATACGTTGCAATATCGTTGATGGTCTCATATTATTATCATTAGGATATTATATCAGTAGGACTCTGATATTGAGAAATCGTTTAGGAGGATATTATTAAGTTGTGAACTTGCTTTGAACCCGATCATGTTTTTTTTAAAAATCTTCGACGAATTCAAGAAAAAAGCTGGATGAAAAAGGAAACAATGAAAAGGAGATTATACTCTTTTGCGCTTATATCCAGCAGTAGACTGCTATTGGCTGTATAGAACGAAAACGACACAAACAAATGAATGACTAGATCTTCTTAACATCACACAAACAAAACAAAACAATACATATTAATATCCAAATGCCTCATATCTTCCCACATAAATGATTTTATTGTTACTGGCGCGAGACGATCCACAAATCAAGGGTGATCCTTCAAAATGGCGGTGCAATGAAACTTTTATGTGTGTCTGAGGCGGCTAATAGAGCCTCTAACCAGCTTTGGATGTCGCAGCGGTTTTAGTGTTAAGGCCAGTCATTCGCGGTAATATTAATTAGGTACATTGTCGTGCTTTGCAGATTGTCGCAAACCTGTGAGCTCTTGAATTGCAGTAAGTTGGAATTGCTCTGAGCTTTGAGAAATAGTCAATCAAAATCAAAAATATTTAATTTAATTTAGACCACTGCACTAGTGGCACTTATGAAGAGAACAAGTCCTAAATATCTATGAACTGAATACGCTCAATAAGTATTTTGTTCATTACAAAAAAATAATTATATATTTTTCAGAGACAGCTGCAGTTATACGTGTGTGTGTGTCAATGGTTGCACTAATTGCTCTGAGCTTTGAGAACATACAATTTTTATTGATTATTCATTAATACTTTTACATGTACGAAAGTCCAATAAAAATGTTTAACTTGAACATTAAAACTGTTTGCTTTTGTTACACGATACTATTATATCAGAGCAGAGATGCAAAATCTGCACATGAATGGGACCCTTTGCAAACGTACATCGTCCCATTTACGTTTGTCTTCGCATAAAACTGGGACCTGTTGAAGGGATGTGTATGTTTTTGCATAATTATGCGGATCGTGAATGGCACAATTCCATTTTACGACTGTCTCAGATGTAAAACAAGTGGTGTTTCAGTTTAAAATTGTCGTGGGATTAGAACAACGAGTGAAAAAGTTTAAAAGTACAATTTGGATTGAGTGAAGTTTTGCAAATTTAGAACAAGTAATTGATTGCACTCAAAACTCATAAAACGAATTTTATTTTTGCAATTAGGCTTTTCAAAATCACTTTTGCACGTCCTAGTAATAACCCTGCCACTGCTCGGGACAATAAATGGGCCAGTGCTGAGTAGAAGTAGGTAGCGCAAGAAACTTGTTAAATAAGTACTTCTTTTCTCCAAAAGATGTCCAGTGTTGGGCAAAAAGGAATAAATTACGTTTTAGCACAGAATAAATAATAGTAGTTATAGTGTATTTAATAGGACAATTATTATACTGTGATTAGGTAATGTAATGTGAATGTAACTAAAGAATATAACCAACTAAATAAAGATTTTTGAATTTTTTACTATCTTTTTGGAGTCAGTGCCAGTCTGCCTATTATCAAGCTTACGAAATATACAAAAACGAAACGAATAAATTGTAGAGAACTAAGATACCTAGAGTTTATTTAAAATTCATGTTATGTTTGAAATAACTTTAATTACTGCTTTAAAAGAAAATATTGCAATAAAGTCATTTCCGCATACGAATCACCTCAAAGGCTTGTGAGAATATCAACTGAAATGAGATTTAAATTATCTACGAGGACCTAGAGTTTATTTAAAATTCATGTTATGTTTGAAATAACTTTAATTTACTGCTTTAAAAGAAAATATTGCAATAAAGTCATTTCCGCGTACGAATCACCTCAAAGGCTTGTGAGAATCTCAACTGAAATGAGATTTAAATTATCTACGAGGAAATAACTTCAGTTTCATATTTTCCAGTTTTGAATACACTAGTTATGAATGTATTTCTTCCGTTCGTATTTTAGCTCGTAGTAATATTATTAGAATGCATGATGTTTTTAAAAAATGGAAATTTATTTTAAATTCTCAAAAATAGAGCTCTGCTAAAATCACCTTTGAGAGTAGTTTAAGGCTGGGTTGCACCATCTTACTTTAACTTTGACAAACGTCAAAAATCTGTCAAACTCCATACAAAAAACACCGGTTATCGTTATAGTTACGGTCAAAGGTGGTGCAACTCAACCTAAGTAATTAATTAAAAAATATTGGTAATAGAATAGAATAGAATAGAATAGAAAGTATTTATTTGTCTCAAAACAGGTTTTATTTACAGTTTTTCACAGATACAAATTTTTAAGATCGCTCAAAATAAAACAACATGCCACCATTTCATACGTCATTTATAACGTAAAAATGTTTGTAAGTAAAAGAAATTCCTAAAAACAGTGACCCAACTAGAAAAAGGAAGATACACTATTCCCGGGTTTCTTTTTACAGAAATATACTCGTCCCGGGGAAGGAGCGAGTTTTTCTTTGATGAACCAAAAACGGTAAGGCCTCGGGCAAGGGTTGTTTGAGTTATAAAAATCACTTCATGAAACATTCCTATTAATAATTTATTACATTTATTTAACTGCAGTTTTCATAGTTTAATTAACACAAGACTAAAGCTGGGTTGCACCATCTTATTTTAACTTTGTCAAACGTCAAAAATCTGTCAAATTCCATACAAAAAACGTCGGTTATCGTTATAGTTACGGTCAAAGTTAGGTGGTGCAACTCAGCCTAAAATGAGATGTGTTTGTATGTAAAATGTGTGTAAGGCTCGATTTCCACCAAAAGCGGTGAGGAAAGGAGATGGTGTTTGATTAACCAATCAGATTTTGTTATCTCCTTTCCGCTTTGGTGGAAACCGGGTCTTACATCAGTTGTCAAGTTTATTACGTATTTTAATCTAATAAATAATTTTCAGCAGTTATTTTTTTGGACAAAATGTCAAAAAATTTATACAAACTCCATTTGAATTTCTATCCAAAATAATTTGTATTCAAATCAATATTTAGCAATTATGTTAATAGAATTTACAATAACTTATTTAACTTGGTCAACATTCTGAAAGACATGCTCTCACAAAACTGTAGGTGCACAGTACACACATTGACAAACATCTTCATTTTAAAAGTAGTTTCGAAACAATCAAACCGGCCTCGACACCATAACTTACTTTGTAACAAGTCGGGCAACTATTTCAATATTAGCCCGAAGTGTGACAATAAATAACAATGTCTGATGTAATTCCCCGCCGCCATTAAGGTTATGTGCTTTAGTTCTCTAATAAGTTTTGCTATTATTTTATGTTATGGATAAACTATCAAGTTTCAGGGTCTCAGGAGGAACTTGAGGTATGGCGATCCACGGGAGGTAGCGATAGATGGAAGTGAAGAGGTTAAATAAAGCAAACGCGCGCTTTTTAACAAAATGAGTAATAGATAGATTCAAATAATGAGAGTTTTTACTTAGATTTGGTACCACTTCGTTCGTTTTTGCCGAAACCCGTCCGTACTGGAAAAAGATTTCCAAGGATTTCCATAACGCTCGGTCATGCGTTACCCATATCTAGGTGCTTTCCACAACCTTCACTACAACGTCAGTTCACCGAGTGGGAGACCATTTTGTTTTCCTATCAGTGGTCGAGAAAGTTTCTGCCTCAGCGGTCATCTACGAGTTATCAGCCCTTCCGGTACCACTTACCTAAGTGTGTCCTTCTGCAATTCGAAGTTTGTGTATTGAGATCAGTGACTGAAAATCAGTGTCCAGAGACGCACTTTCCTGACTGGATATACTACTGAGGGGGCGTCATTTTTGGCACTAGATAATTTTGTATTATTTTAATTCTTGTTATTCATATTATCTTGTATTTTTTATTGTTTTTTTTTCTGTGTCGAATAAAGCGTACCTATTCTATTCTATATTTTGCGTCGGAGGTGGCACAAAGATAAATCCGCGTCCGCTTATGTTTGGCGTGTCGCCTCACGACTATTGCAGGGTCGATACATAAATCATAGTATTCAATTAGCGACCGACCTAAGCCTCTATAACGGTTCTACCATTAGTATATCTTGCGACGGATATACTTCGCTGTATGTTGCAGTTAGATAGCGCAGTTTGATTTTTAATGAAAGTGCGATTCCTATGTTATGTGATTACATCTTACTTTTTAAGGCAGAGAAAGTGATCAAATCTAAAGCGATGAGTTTTGTTAATAAAAAGGCTGAGTATATTGACATAAAGTTCAGATAAAATTAAACAAAAAATGTTTAAAATGTCAATGTCTTTCGGCCTAGAGATTAATGGGACTAGTTACTCAATAGGTTATATAAAAAACAGTTCCAAGATTTTATTTAAGCACCTAATCTAATTGAAATTAAGAATATTCTTTAATAAAAATACCTATTGAATCAAAGACATCATAAAACGTATAATTACAAAGGTGAGCAGCAGCTATGATTACAGTATTTCATTTTAAGAATGTTATAGTATTTTTTAAATAAATCGACAATTTATCCCAAGCCTTATTTACCCCTTTCCCCGCCACATGTATATCGATACATTATTATCATTGTTTGCGTGGTAAATTTGTAATAGCCCGTACGTAGCGCGGCATTGCGAACTTACATTATCTAAACATGGGTCCCATACATAAGTAATATCAGGAAACTGGCGAACGCTAACGAAGACCTGTTCCTGCTGGCTTAATTGAATACTGATATGTTTGAGATATCTATAATCTAAATATACGTATATGTATAACTCAAAGGTGACTGACTGACTGACTGACTGAGCTAATGTTCTATCAACGCACAGCCCAAACCACTGGACGGATCGGGCTGAAATTTGGCATGCAGGTAGATGTTATGACGTAGGCATCCGCTAAGAAAGGATTTTACGAAACTCCACCCATAAGCGGGTAAAGGTAAAACGGGATACGTACGAAGTCGCGGGCGGCCGCTAGTTAAACAATATTACAGGTAGTAGTTCCTACCCTATTCTACTAATAATTACAAAGTTTGTGGGGATGAATTGATATTAATTGTTATTTTTTTACTTTATTAGATTTAAGCAATTATTTATAACGACATTTCTGTCAAAATGATAATATCGCGCGGGCGAAGCCACGGATATGCTATTAAAGTCATGATTTTGGATAGCTAACTATTCTAATTCAGTTCTATTCCGTATTTCCGATGTAGAATATGATATATCAAGGGCACTTGCTTCACTTTTTGAGAAAACCCTGTAATAATCAATTACTCGTAATCTTACCAAAATAACTGAGAAATATGATCAGATTCTTCCATAACTTCGTTACAACGAAAGGTCAGCGATTCCCACCTCGCATCCATATTTCACAGAGAAATCAAGAGCGCAGAGCTGTTTATATTAAATTCAGCAGCGAAGGATTGCAATATTGAATGGGGGACGGGATCCGGCGAAAAAACGCTGCCCCGTGAATAATTCACAGACAATCACTGGCCGGCTCATTTATTCATACGGTGGATGTTTGGACACAATGTAGGAAAAACCAGAATATCTTGTCCCCTATATGGGAGAACGATAACACCTGAAAATGAAAAACTTCTACCGTAAAACTGCCTGCGTGCCTAAGAAACAACTGCACGCGGGAAGATTTAATGAATGGAACTGACAACGCCACTCTTGTAGCAGAGTTTGGGCTGACACTGTGAAGGTTTTTTGTCGACACGATAAGGAGAAGAACGTAAAACTTCTCTGTACTAAAAATATTTGTCCCTGTCTACGTACGGACAGCATGTGGACACAATAAAAAAAACTTCATTCATGTACATAAGCGCGAAATTAATGACTACGTTTTATATTACGTTCTCATTTATTGCACCACCTAACTTTGAACGTAACTATAACGATAACCGGTGTTTTTGTATGGAGTTTGACAGATTTTTGACTTTTGTCAAAGTCAAAGTAAGATGGTGCAACCCAGCCTTAGTATGTCGACTATGACTTTCATGAATCCCTTATCATCTGGCTCGATTAAATAACTAAATTAACAGAATTAGTTAGGAATATTGTATATTACATGAACTGAACTGAGAGTTCACTTTAGTCATCGTTATCATTTCCGCCACAGGACGTCCACTGCTGAACATAAGCCAATCTCCCCTAATGATTTCCGGTTCAGCCGGTTGGAAGCGGCCTGCATGCAGCGACTTCCTGCAACCTTTATTAGCTCGCCTGAAGGTTATATCTATATATGTATATAAAAATGAAACCCGTTTTCCGTTGTCACGACATAACATGAAAACGGCTTGACCGATTTGGCTGTTTTTTTTTTGTAGTTTTCTAATACTCTGTACAAGGTTTTTACGGAAAAAAATATAAAGAAAATCTCTACGCTAAGGCGGCACGAAGTTCGCCGGGTCAGCTAGTTGTAAATAATAAGCAAACTCACCGTGTAGTCTTCGCCCATTGTGTCCATGTAGCCGTTATTTACATCGCGTCCGCGGATTTTTCGCGCAACAGATTGGGTCACTGATATGATTTCGGGCCACTAACTGCGTTTGCGACTCCATCCCGTAGCCTAGAAAAGAAAAAAATATGATGTAGAATGCATAATGCTCTTTCAGAACTAACCTTTTGATGTATGATATTTTTAAATAGCACAGATCACGCACCACTGAACACTTTAAACTACAAATAATTCGTACAATATTATAAATGCGAAAGTAGCTCTGTCAGTCTGTAGTTATTTTACCTTTTTTCACTTAAACCCTGAACCGATTTAAATGAAAATTAGAGTAGTGATAGTTTGATATCCAGAAAAAAACAAAGGGTAGTTTTTTTAAGGTTTTAAAACGAAAACGGAAACGGCTCTATACCTATTGACTTTCTGAGACAAATCGAAACATACGCGGGCGCTGGCAAAAGCGAGTTGTTCAAAATATAATTTAGATATTTTATTTCATACCATCACGCATGGTTATTATTATTTGCACGATTATTTACTTAGTTACCTACCTAAAATATTTAGCTAGGAATACTAGCTTTGAGCAAATGAAATATTGAAACTCTTTAATTAATTGTTTACTTACTTCGCATCAAAGTGATATATGCCCAAAACACTTTTTGAATCAACATGATGTGCGAATATTTTTATACAGGGTGGAATTTTGTATTGCCACCTGGAGGGAAAGTACTCTTAATACTGTAGATAGAAAATTTTACTGAAAGAAAACATTCCTTTATTTTTTAAAAGAAAGAGAACTGCATTCAAAGATTTTCGAATTTTTCTCGAAAATTCATTACCATTACCATACAATTTTCTCTACATAATTAAAATAATTTAAGATTTCATGGTTTTCCTTTCATTCAAGAATGCATGGTAAATTCAGTGAACTGCTCCTGAATCGAATGTACCTACTACTACTATTTCTATTTATTTATATTAACCGGCAGACAGTGGTGACTGAGTTTGTTGCGGCGCTTCTTCTCAACACTTGCCAAATGTTGGTCTCGAAGCGCTAGTAGGGTAAAAAGATTATGAGATATGTAGAGGCTCCTTAAGAGCAAAATGACGATTTGTAAGAACTATTTATTAGTCTAAACAAATAAAGAAATTTTGACTTTTGACTTTTTTTTTAAGTTTGTTAGAGAGATTTCATCCTTATACTTAAGCCTAACGATCGATGCAATAAAAATACAGGGTGTAATTTTTATACGATCGATGCAATAAAAATACAGGGTGTAATTTTTATCAGATTTTAGTTAGTTCGATTTCCGGGTGTGGCAAGCAAATTTTTGGAAAACTTTGGAAGCAGTTCTATTTCTTTTCAAAAATAAAAGAATGTTTTCATTGAGAAAAAAATTCTATCTACAATATTAAGAGTACTTTCCCTCCAGGTGGCGTTACAAAATTCCACCCTGTATACCAGAGACCTGGAATTTTCCATATTAATGTTGTGTTATGATAAATAAACAGACTCAAATCAAATTTATCAGTTCGTACCAGTTCTGTCTGCCTTTTTGTGTCCTCCAGACATGGACTGAAGGTAGGGGACACCTCAAGGCTAGGTCTAGATTTATTACAGACCCTAAATCCCCACGGGGATGTAATAGGGCGAGTTTGAAGATTGGCCAATAAAAAAGCGATCAGAAGTGTGTTGGGATGTTTTTAATGTGCTTGTAGGTATGTTATGGAGTTTTAGTTACGAGTACGTGACTTATGCCCGTTTTCACCATCAATCCCTATTTTTTAAGTGACCCCTATGAAAACAATATTTCTGTTATGTGTTAACTATAGGGGTCACTTAAAAAATAGTGATTGATGGTGTAAATGGGCATTACACCCGTATTTACAAACGATGCTTGCATAAGTGAAGCAGCAAATCGAACGCACAGCGTTGAATAGTGATTGGTTCGTGTGTGACCCTATGCGTCCACGTGCACTGTGAGAAGACCTCATAGTTATGTTTGTGAATACGCGCGTTAGTTTTGTGCGACAGAAAATGTTGATCAATTGTAGAGTTTATTAAATTATTTTAATTTATGTGACATCGTTAAACCCACTGATGATTAGTTTGGTTCGCAATTTGTAGTCTAATCCAATGACATTTAGGTTGTATCTGTCTTGTTTCAATTCCTATGCTGCACTGTAATTTTATAGAGTAGGTACGAAGAGCTTATTTTCATGTGTGAGACATATTTATTTAATAAAGTTTATATGAAAGCTTCCACTTTACTAAGACTATGTTATATTTAGATTATGAGGCATTCTGCGAAATAGACATTATGAGAAAGTGTCATTTTACGAATGGTAGATATTTTGTGACGTGAACGTTCTGCGAATAAGCCATTAAAATGTGTATTAGGCTGTCTCCTAATATTTTTACTTATTTTATTATTGACTATTACTTCACGCTTCTACGGATGATGACACAGCAAGGTAAAAACTAAGAAGGACGCACCAAGGTGTTTTTAACAAAATTACTCGTATGTCCAGTGTTCATTTATTAGTAAAAATCTGAACGTTAAAATATCGGTATCGTTATGGCCAATGGTCAGTTGTAAGTAATGTCAATGTCATTCTAGACACGTCAGATTAGCGTGACACGCGCGCAGTTCTGCGCATTTTTATGCTCTTAGCATTATTTGTATTTAAAATGAGGTAAGTTAAATAGGTATCCAGTGTTTTATTTATGAGGATAGATCTATCGGCTTTCAATACTAGGTAATAATAGTCTGATATGCTGTTGACTGTACCTAAAGAGCCAATACGAGTATAAGATCATGCCAGAACAAAAACAAGTAATATATTCAACTTTACAAAAAGATACGACCGTTTGAACTCCCAAATTACGCCCGCTGTAATCCGAAGTAAGTTTGCAACTTTTTCGCGAGCTAGTCGTTGGCAATGTTTTTCTAATACCGGCCCGGTTTTCATTTGTCGGGCGCCATCTTTTTGCTGACATTACCGGGTATTTTGTACCGGATGATAAACGACGATCGGGATTCGGGAACATCTGAGGAGCGATGTTGCGAATTTAATAACGATACGATCGTTGTCAACGTTGTGAACGGTTGGTGGTTGTGATATTGTGAGAGAATTGGCAAAAGATATTGAAATATGTGATATTTTCACTTAATTTATTCAGTAAGTTAACAAACACAAAGACTAAGACGCAATGTTTTTTGTAAGTCCCGTTAGCCCTTCGTGGTAAGATAAATATGCTTGTGTTACGAGTGGACTCACCACAATAGTCGAGCGGCGGTGGGATTCTGACATTAGTTCAAGAGAGTATTCATGAAAAAAATGCTGCACTATGACTTCATTGTTGCTGTCTGGTACTTATAATACAAGCTCTGCTTAGTTTGGAACTAGATGGCGCAGTGTAAACTGTCCAAGGATATTTTATTTATTCTTTCAAATCTCGCAACATAAAATATGTTATTGATACTGGATTTATAACTCTCAGTGAATATGTTTCCATATCATCGTCATGAGAAATTGTGTACATATCCTCCTGTAGGTCTCTTTATTATCTATAGTAATATTATAAAGTCTCAGGAATTTTTGACTGGTCCGATTTTAAAAAATATTTTTGTGTTGGATAGTCCATTTATCAAGGAGGTCTTTAGACTATAATATGACATCACCCTACAGCTAATAGGGGCAGAGCAGTAAATAAAAATGTTGCAAATAAGGGAAATATTATTCAAACTATTTTCATGCTTACAAACAAAGTCGCGGGCACAACTAGTTACTCATAAAGTTAATAAAAAAAGGTTCAATGTATAATTTATTTTGTAGTAGTGATTTATGTGAAGCATAAAACGCTTGTCTCTCGTGTATTACGTCTGGACAGTTGCTGAAAAACGATTTGTTTCACAGAATTTACATTATTCATATTTTTCACTATTGTCTGTCAGTAATCAAAATGTATTTTACGCTCGCAAACCATCTGTTTTGTGTAAAATGCTACATTTAATAGTTAATATAATATGTATTTTAACCGTAAAAGTGGACTTCCTCATTTATCGTCTCAGATATGTAACTATCTCACTATCTCTATTCTTGCTTAAGTGAAGCAACTAATCAAACGCACAGCGTTGAATAGAGCTTTGTGATTGGTTCGTTCATAGTCATCATCGTCATCATTTCAGCCACAGGACGTCCACTGCTGAACATAGGCCTCCCCCAATGACTTCCACATCGCACGGTTGGTAGCGGCCTGCATCCAGCGCCTTCCTGCTACCTTTATCAGGTCGTCGGTCCACCTTGTGGGTGGACGTCCCACGCTCGTTCATAGTATTGTTTGTGAATACGGGCGTTATAAACCTGTCTGTAGATCATCTTTTGGCCTCTGGTAAATTAGAAAGAGTCTTCCTCGTGCAGTGAAGACTTATTGAGCTGAGGATGATGATAATGATATCCGATATGATATTCTTTGCTTTTTGTTTCCGAAAGAGTAGAATAGGACCACTGTGACTCAAGTCCATACCAATGTAGATTATTTGATAAGTTAAAGAAAGTTTAATTTAACTTGGTCTGGATTACGGATATTAATTTCCATAATCTTTATTATCTCCGCCATGTTTATTGTGACAATCATTCTTAATCTTAAATGTGCTTGTTAACCAATCTTTGCTTTGCGATGTTTGAATTAATTTTTTTGTTTAAATGCTAATACAGAGATATTAAGATCAAATCTCTTAATTTCCATGAAAACAAATCCACGTTATTATGCGTTAAAAGAAAATCTTACTAAATTCGGTTCGTTCGATTTTTCGTTAAGTCATTAAGAATTTACTTTTTTATCTTAATTATATTTTTACGTTAAAAATAAAGTAAAAACTTAACTCAAATAACAAGTTAATTCACTAATGGATTTATTAAAAATGTAAATACTTAGATCTATCTCCACCCATCAGTCAGTCTACGAAATTATCACCGTAGTATTAGAGATGCTACGACCGTAGTACGGTTGGTGACTACGAGTCCGTAGCTACGACTATGACCGTAGTCGCCCTGTACTACGAAGATTTTTCGTTCGTTCGTTTCAGCCAAATGACGTCCACTGCTGGACAAAGGCCTCCCCCAAGGTTTTCCACAATGAACGGTCCTGCGCTGCCCGCATCCAGGCTCTTCCCGCGACCTTTACCAGATCGTCGGTCCACCTAGTAGGAGGCCTGCCCACGCTACGTTTTCCAGCCCGTGGTCGCCACTCGAGAACTTTCCTGCCCCAACGGCCATCGTCTCTACGAGCTATGTGCCCCGCCCACGAAGATTTTTACTTCATGCAAAACATTGTGTAGCTAAAGTATTTTAAATACATATTGTACCACGCTTGAACGTAAAATTCGCGTTATTATGTTTATTACTTTGTAGATTTTGTTAATGTTACTATCTGATGTAACATTTTTTGTACAATTTAACGATATTAGTGAAGGAATCATTTCAGTCTATCAATATTAAAACAAAAAATCACGATTCAGATTTTTTTTTGTATACCTACGTATGATATCTATTATTCAATTCTCCTGAATATAAGTCAGATATGTATATTTATATCGTCTACCATAATATGCCGGCTTATTTATGTCACCGTCTCACTGGATCACAAACAGAATCGTTCGCTACGGATCGGCATAGGTTTAATTCGGAAACTTTTCTGCTTGACTTAGTTTATTTTCATGGCTGAATAAATATCGAATGTTTATGAGTACGCCTTATCGGAGGCAAGTTAAATAGAATATTGTTTATGAACGTATCTGGTGACATTACATTTCAGTTGGGGAATTTGGAAAACAGAACTTTATGTTTGTACTCTGAAAGTTGAGTTCTATTTAATCAATAAGTAGGTAAATGGCTCACGAAACACATTTTTTTCTAGCTTGGGTACCAGGGCAAACACATAAATATTAATAAAGAGTTTAATTTTGTAGTAAGTTAAGTTAATATTTGATTTAAGCATTATTCCATGTTGCTACTTTTACTGTATACCTACATCATGACATTTATTTCTTAGCCTGCATCTCACCTGATGGAAAGTGAAAATCTGGCCGAAGATGGAAGCGAGCTTCACCTGGAATTCTCATAATTCCTAGTTTTGTCACTAAATAATAGTTAGCCTAGTTTATACTTAGCCTTTTGTCGGCCTATAGTTACGTCTCTTGGATAAAAGAGCGCACATTGGTATCGGCCAAATTAGAATCAGGTCTAACTATCGGCCGACTTAAAGTCTGCGGGGAATCTTTTAGCTCTTAAAGCATAATCACACGCTCATAGACTGTATTTTTTTGTTGCGACATACTCATTTCAAATCCACATAAACTACAGACTTCAGCTTGAAGAACCGCCATCCACACGTAATGCAAATTATCCAGGGGTCAGCCTAATCCAGGGGTTCCCAATCTTTTTCATCCCGCGGTGCAGTTACAATTTAGTATTTTGTCACAGCTTTAAAAAAGATACAGTCGAAAGACGAGCGGGTAAAGATGTGGGAGGAATAGGATTTTTTTTATGCATAACAAGGCAGGTATTTGACCACAATCCCACCTGATGTTAAGTGGGATGCAGTCTAGGATGGTACATATCTGCCCTGGAAGTGCCTATTCACTCTCGCCTTGAAAAGGCCCGGATTATGGTTATCAACGGTTTTCAAGCGCCAACGCGACGTAAAGGTTCGATCAAAGCAGTATCATCTATCTGATCAGTATAAATCAGTGGGATCGCCATCGCCATCGCCATCGTGCACGCCGGCTGCACGCATTGGTTTGGTCGAAACTTATAGCATTGACTCATGGCGTCCCTCTTTACTTTCTACGACGCCCACTTTGGGAACTTCTGGCCTAATCCATTCCCATTCTATGAATTGCTATGGATACCCTGTATTACAATGGAGGCTTGGGATAGGCAGAAAAAGGGGATAAGGGACAAAATTGTCCTTTTAAACCCGACTCGAAAGCTCTATCTTTCCAAATTGGAGTGTCTGCCTTTTATTGAAGGCTAAGTATAGAGTGATTTAGAACTAATGACTAGAGGAAGTAAGGTACTTATTAAGCCTAAAGACAAAGTGTTCAGAATCTGAGAGAAAGCTGAAGAGTTTAATAATAATAATAAATATAATAATAAATCTTTGGACAATTTCACACAGCGCCAGCTAGCCCCAAAGTAAGCAACTTAATGCTTGTGTTATGGGTGCTAGCTTAACGGATATACTACTTATATACTTTTTTTAAATACATACATACATATTATACATAGTAACACCCAGACCCGTCACAGAAATTAAAATTCATCATTGCAATTTCTGCCCGGCCGGGAATCGAACCCGGGACCTCTCGGCATAGTAGTCCGCTCTGAACCACTACACCAAACGGCCGACAAGTTTGTTTGTTTGTTTGTTTACTTGTACGCGCTTATCTTCGGAACTACCAGTAGTTCCGGAGGCCAGCCTGATTTAAAAAAATATTTCAGTGTTAGATAGCCCATTTATCGAGGAAGGCTATAGGCTATAAAACATCACGCTACGATCAATAGGAGCAGAGCAACAATGAAAAATTTTGCGAAAACGGGTTTTCACGCGTACGAAGTCGCGGGCACAGCTAGTATTATTAATAAAAACAAACGATTCCAAAAAAATGCAATAAAAAGTATACCTATAAAACACACACATACAGTCGAATAAAGAACCTCCTTCTTTTTTGAAGTCGGTTACAAATAGACCTACGGACAAAGTTCATGATTGATATTTTAGGAGTCTGTGACCATATTATACATTATTGTTGTAATATTGCAGTTGTAATTAGCTTGATGTGTCGCTGTACATTTAAAAAACTTATTACACACATCAAAACACATTTTCATTAAAATTTACACACAACTGTGCTTTACACCACTGATCACAAAATGTTTCCCCAAATCGGGGAGACGGCCTCATTGTTTTCTTTCCCATTATTTAGAGCGGGGAGTTTGTACAATTCACCGCACGTTAGACTAAACAATCTTGTGGAAAAGTCGCACTTATTGCCAACACATTAGAAGCTACAGAGCTAAGGTTGTCGTCTGTACCAAACTTTTGTTTCAACTTTCGTCCTGTGAGTAATATTGCGTGCGAAACAATGAGTGGAGAACAATGATCACTAGGATAATGGGCGGAGAACACACTTGTTATAGGTAGGTACGGACGACGGCACGTCAACGTAACCACTGCACTGTGAGTTCTTGTGCAGTTGTAATAGGGGCGAGTTTGCAATAAAAATGGGTAACCTGATGTGCTGTCGTGTGTACCTACTGTCATTTGTTTGTTTCAACAAAACACTTCGGTTATTAGGTACCTACCTACTTATATCAATTGTGCGATTATTTTTTTATTTGAAATTGATCTTAATATGTTTTCTAACATTTACATTTTCTATTTTAAATGTTAGATGTGTAACAATTTAGTTTTCTTCTGGATTTTTTTAATATAATAAATGTCAAAACAGTGATTGCATTGATAGTTTTTGTAATCTTCCTATCTGGTTTAGTTGATCCGAACTAATTAAGGTCGGGTACAGTGTCAAGTTCAAATGTTGCAAACACTTTTTGATGTCAACAACAAACATAAAAACAACAAATGCAGCATTTCTATTTCAGGATCTTGACTCTATGTAACTATTAAGTTATGTTGACAGTTATCAGGTTGTTACTACAATTACAAGTCCCGTTTATTTTAAAAATAGAATTATTGGTGTGGTCATTTGAAACCTATCACGAAATCTCACTAATCATCCAATCAGATTATGATGAAACCGATTTCATTACACACATGATAATGAACTGCAATAAAGTCTTGTCTCTCATTTCACTGAATGCATTAGCCACGGGCATTTCTCATCCCATCAATCATTAATTACCAGCCTTTTCATGGCCTTTATCCCATTACCAAATCCTTACAAATGGGCGAACTCCGGCCCAACAAAGTTTTGTTTTTACGGCTGCGGGCAGGTGTGGTTTACATTATTTATTGACGCGTCCGCGCCAGCATTAAGTGCTGGTAATAATTGATGAGATATGCTACCTACGTGTGCCGAGACACGTGAGATACGAGCGAGGATGTGACGCATCAACAAATGTTGGGAGACTAGCTTTCACCCACGGTTTTGTGTACGCAATTTATGACATTTGCGTAAAAAGTAAAAAGACAGATAGCTAACACAATAACCCTTCTTCTGGCGTAGTTGGGTGAAAAGAAAATTACGTGGTCGTATAACAAACGATTTTTTTACCCCTGACAATTACGTTTCCTTATAAGTTGTTGATGCGCAACATACTCGTATGTTATGAGACTATAGCTTGTGACCATGGTTTTGTCTATGTAGATGGCTATCTGTCACAGAATGATGAGTAGTATACTACTTACGAGTGCCGAGACACGTGAGATACGAGCGAGGATGTGACGCATCAACAAATGTTGGGAGACTAGCTTTCGCCCGCGGTTTTGTCTCTGGATGTCACAAAAAGTAGAAAGTTATCTGACACAAAAAGTTAATAGTTTTTGATTTGGCTGCTTCAATCTATCATTTTGGTTTTAAATGAGTTACTAGACGAGCCATGCACGAGCTAAGCACAAGCTAAGCTTCTCGCGGTGTCAGTGTGGACGTACATCAAGGCTATAACAATCACTGCCTTTGCGCGATGCAAATCCCTTTAAGTTTGTTCAAAAAACCCGACAATAGGCGGAGCATAATCGAGCATGAGACCAAACGCTCGAAGCTCGTTCGAGGTTCGTAAGTCGGCCTACACTATCCGAATTTTAGCTCGGCTAGTGGTCCGTTCGTGCAAGCCGAGCACTTAAAAGAATAAAAATCTATCGTAGACCTAACTTAACTATTTTCTGTATGAGTTCACCGTCTTTAAGTTAGTATTTTTTAACCAAAGGTAACCGATGTCCATTTTCTATTTCTAATCTACTTTTTATACCTAGTCCAAAGAAATTACGATATAAGTCATCTAAGCAAATAATATTTTGCTAAACAAATATACCTACCTACTGCCAAAGGAATCCAAACTCTAGACCTTTGCTTTTCTGAAAACTAACTGCACTTCTACAAAGCTACGAAATACGTTTCTCTAAGTTTTTTATGAAAAAGATTTAGCTTCAAGATATTTACATTGCGAAACGGATTATGTCCACCATAAAAGTCTAGAATTAATTAAGTTCTTAGAATTATTCGAATCATAAGCTCTACATCGCTGAAGCTTTGAGCTTTCCTTTTTATCTCAGTCTTTTCATAAGCATATCTAAGAGAGCCGTTTTAAATAATTACTTAAGGTTTTTAATTAACCGAGTAATAGTTAAATTTTACACGAATTAATATTAAAATTATAATTTTGTTCATCATCGTCTTAACTTCAGCCACAGGACGTCCACTGCTGAACATAGGCCTGCCCATTATGATTACCATAATGGCCGGTTGATAGCTGCATGCATCTGCTGATAATTTTAATATTTTTCTTTATCGAATTATTTTGAAATCATCTGCAAAATTAGGTCCATAAGGTTCTATTTGCACCAGTCAAATTATTGCTATGGGTTATTCAAAATTTTCCCATCGAATTAAAAGAATATCTCAGGCAAAGAAATGCAGATCTTAAGATCCCATTCATATTAAAATAAGCCGTCTCAGGCTTATTTTTCGATTGGCAACTCCTCTTTTGAAGAAATTATCGTATAATAAAAACAAATTATCCCTCCCATCGTTTTCAATGGACCCAAAGGGGACCTTTTCAATCTACCCACTACCGACTCAAGTAGTTCCTTCTTCCGGGTCATTTCTCCCATGGATTTAATACAGCTTAAGTTTAATAGGGAAATTCCATCACGACTATTCCCCATCTTAGGGCAGAGCTTGAGAAGATCAGCCAGTTTACTTCTTAGAGATATTTTTTATTCCAACGATGGATTCTTATTTCGTTGGGTTGAAGTTAGATTGAAACAGACTCTTTGGTATGACGTATTTTCGATTCACCTAAGTATTAGTAAATTGAGTGACAGTAATTATAAGATTGGTTCTTGACATATGTATAGTAGATCTGAGAATGAAATATAGGACAACTGCATTAATTCAAAGCATATAATTTATTTACTTTGTCGTAGTTTGATAAATGAAGGGTCAAGTACCTCACTGCTGAAAGAAAAAGCTTAGCACTGTACTTTGTGTTCCCTACCGTAGATATGAGAACAAGATCAATATTATTTTTATGAAGCTTTTTTTCAGTAGGCTTCTAATAGACAGGCTGTTCTTCTCTCGCTTCGATGGCGAAGGCATTCGTTCGATTCGGTTTAATTTTATTTTTCTCGAAGGCATTTGAAGCGTTCGAAGGCATTTTGTATAATTTGTTTCGTGGCCCGCTATGGGCCACGGGCCTCAATGGCTTCTAGAAACGAATGAATTTCACTTGACAGGTTTAAATAAATTACTCTGTTTATTGAGTGGGGCTTAGCTCTTTTCTCTTCAATTCTTCACCGATTCAAAGTACAATCTTTTTCAGAATATACCATATTGATTGAATTTCTCACTTAGTACATAATTAATTGCTTTTTAGTCCCATAAAAGTCGTTTGTGTTATTCTAACACAGGATTTTTTAAATTGCCCAAATAATATCTAAAGGAGAAGAACACCATACATTTTTGTATACATATACTCGTATATGAGACGGCTCCGTCATGTAAGACACACAATTAACATATTATGTGGGAGCAGTGGCGGGTATCAAGGCAAATAACACAATCTCAAAGTTTTCAAAACACTGATATGCATCAGTATAATAATATAATTTTTAATAGGACAGTATCAAATTGTCTATTACCCCTTTTACACCATACCCCTGTAAGAAAATGTTTTGTGCTTGCTCCTTTATGCTTTTTGTCTGTCTGCAGTCTTTACATAAACTAAGACACATTAATGGAACCTGCTTTTATCGTTTTAAATATTCAGAGCCAGACTGAAAGTTAATATTTCACTATATTAAAAGGTCCTGAAAACTTGAAGTTGAGACAACTTGTGACACTTAGTTTGAACACTCTACTCATAGCTTTTGCAGGTAGCTTTAATGAAAATTACAAAGGACAGAAAGCACTTTCCGAAATTTAACGCTAAGTTGTAAATTAAGCAAAGAAAATTGAAAATGCAGTTCCAAAGTGAAATACTGGGAAACTGCAGTCAAGTGCTAGTTCTCTGTATAGTTCTTAGATATAAAATATAAAATAGACTTCCGCACTTTGTTTTGCTTTTAGAAGAAACATAACTTAATGTCCGTAGTAATAAGTAAGTACCTATCCTATATCTTTGCAATTTTAGACTCTGAATGACCTAAAGTTTTTCTGACATAGGTACTTTGCAATAAATTATTTCCTGCTTAGTCTTATTACATGTTCTTTCGTAGTTAAAAGATAAGAACACACAGTCGTCGGAACTATTCTATTCTTCTTTAATAGGTATAACGGGTTTGCTTTTAATTATCTAAATATATAAAAGGAGAAACTGACTGACTGACAGATCAACGCACAGCCTAAACGGCTAAACGTAGGCACTTGAAATTTGGAAGGGACGTAGCTTAGGTACCGTAGAGATGCACTAAGAAAGGAATTCCCGAAATTCCCACGGGAACGGGAATTAGCGGGAAAAACGGGATTCACGCGTACGAAGTCGCGGGCGGCCGCTAGTTTATAATATTAGCAAATTGCATAAACTTACATAATTTGAGTAAAGCTCTATTAAACTGCAGTAAAGTTACTGCTAAATAATAAGTACGAATAATTTACATTTAAAATAATGGCTCTTTGTAGGTGTAAAGTTTATTATTTCGGATTCGCAAGCTTTGCCGAGCACCAATTCGTCTTTCAGTCCCCCATAAATCTTCGAATGTGGCCCGGGTACAGATTATCACAGTTTGGGGCAATACAGACGGTTCCCCCGAATAAGGGTGCAAGAAAAAAGAGTTTGAAAAAAAAAACATACGGGTCGAATTGAGAACCTCCTCCTTTTTTGAAGTCGGTTGAAAATAGGAAAGTTAATAAGAAACGAAAAAAATGATTGCGTTTTTTGAAATTCGAAAAGGATAACTGTGGCAAAATAAGATAAAAAAATTAATCTGGTAATCAAATTAATGTTAAAAGCTTATATTGTCGATTGAATAAAAGCTTATATTTTATGACTTTTCGAGTGAAAACATACTACCTACTATCACTTCCACTTCGACTACGCGCGTCATCACATCAACTTAATTATTGTCATTGTACTCAATATTAAATAAGTAGGTACCTACAGTCGCAAGCAATTCAGACCTTTTTGTAAAATTTCATAATTAAATTACAACTTACCGTATCTGTACGAAAATGGTAAACAATATACAAATTGAAAAAGTGGTTACATGAATGAAAATTTTTTTTTCGTTACGCCGTTATCCTTGAGGGCCGTAGAGATTTTTGCCGCCTCTTGTATCGTGTTTGCACCAGGCTTTGTCTGCTTTCGTGTTGATGCGTCGGCTTAGAGTTCTGTCGTTCTTGCGGACTCTAGCTAAGTAGGTAGTTATTAATAAAGTTTTATTTTTACGGAGTTTGAGAGGATAAGATGTGCCAGTTTTGTTTGCTTTGAGTCTTAGCAAGTGATATGTGGCAACAAAAGTTTTAATGAAACATAATCCGATACTTTGTACTTGCGAGAATGATTTCAATAGATAACTAGCGGCCGCCCGCGACTTCGTACGCGTGGATCCCGTATTACCCCCTTAAGGGTGGAGTTTCGTAAAATCCTTTCTAAGCGGATGCCTACGTCATAAAATCTACCTGCATGCCAAATTTCAGCACGATCCGACAAGTAGTTTGGGCTGTGAGTTGATAGATCACTATGTCAGTCAGTTAGTCGGTCAGTTTAGAAGTATAGAAAAGAAGCACGTCAGTCGCAAGTGGTTGTTGTAGTCTGTCATTAAGATTGTCATTTGAGTTGAAGAAGAAATAGACCTATAACTCAGCATGGTTCGCACTGAAAACCAAAGGCTAAAGTCGTGTTTTGATGGGCATTGTGACATTGAACGTGGCATTGTTTTTCTTTTTTTTTTCCAATCCATTAATGCCATATTTGCTACAAATGTTATGCAATTAGTCTCGTGATGTCCTATTCTATAGGCTCGAGATAAATGTGGCTAATTCATATAAAATTCCTCGTTTACTATGAGAATTAAGAATACTATAGAAACAATTTATCTTACACCCATTTGGCTTACCACAACAAACGTTCAGTTCAATTTCACAGTACATTTCCCATTGTCTTCTTACAGCGCAAGTCACGTTGAGTGGTAACTTACAGAAACTGCTTCTGTCCGGACCGAACTGGTTTTTACCGGTTATATAAATTGCAGTTATATTTGAACTTTATATATCATACATTTTATGTAGTATTGAACAGGTTTCAGAAAATAAGGAATTTAAATTCCTATCCACTTTTATGCTAGCTAGAATTTGTATAAAATCTTTTTTGTATTAACTATTTAAAATGTAAACGAAACAATGTTTCAGTTTTTAAAATTCACGGAAAATGTAGTTCACTGGAAATCTGTGAATACTGTTCCAATTTTGCATTTTATGTGTGTTACAAATACTCATTGTTCCAGAAATAAATTACTAACATAAATGCGAGGAAAATAAATATGGTAAAAAAGTTTTGGTAAACAAAAATGTTCAGTTTTCGGCAGTAGAGCAGTACCTAACTATCGATAACTCACTATGGCCTCTCTCTCCCGTATAAATTACCTGCATTAGAAATCTAATCTTAAGAGCCATTTCACAAAAATATTCCGNGACCTCTCGGCATATTAGTCCGTTTCGAACCACCAAACGGCCGACTCAAAACGGACCTCCCGGCATAGTATCAAAAGTATTTGGTCGCCGTATAAATCTCCGCTTCATGACACGAACACACGTAAACGTCATGGCGGGAAAAATGACACAGGTCCTGCCTTGACGGGCGCTCGCGCCGTACTAATCAATGTCGGCTTCCGCATTGTAATTTATACTGATATTCACATCAATATTTTGACAAAGTAGTTACTAATATTTAAACAATAACTGTGGAAATCAATTCTCCAATGAATATTCTTTATTTTGGGATACTTTTATTGTTGTTATTGCTGTGTATTAAAACCAAAAATCACGATCAAAATGTGACGTAAATCTTAAAAATTTGCCTAAATATTTTTAGATTTTACTCAATAATGGTAATGAAATTCAAGAATCCGTTTGATTATTGGACTACAAGAATATATGTCCGATGATTTCTATATATTTTTCAGCTTATTATACGAGCATTAATAATAGATACAGGACTTTGAAATTGAGTCTGCGGCAATTTTTCCGTAAAATGGTTATGGGAGATGGGGCACTGAGAATTAATCAAAAGAGTTTTAGTAAATCCGTTACATTATTGGTCAACAACAAGGATTGAACTATCTTTCGCAGTAATTAAATAATCTCTGGGTGTTGCTTAAGATAGTAATTCATGCTTCCAAAATCTTAGAAATTTGCACGAAAATGTAAAATGGCTCTTAAGACTTATAGAGTTATATTTAATGATACTAAAATGCTCAATTTTTTCTCTTTACTATAAATCTTTTTTCTTTAAAACACCATAAACATACGGTTCCACGGATTTCCATCTATAATGCTTTATTGACTGGACCACTATTTATCTAACGTCACGCAATAACCTTCGTAGAGCTGCAATCGTATTCGAAAGTCAACTGGGACTTAAAGCTTATCTATTTCTATTTTAAATGAAACGTTAAATTGAAAACCGTTCATTTAGCGGTCCCGAAGCCAAACATAGTAATCCGGTGTCGCCGAGCGCAATATCTTCGCGCGAAGGCGATCCGAACGTAAGTGATACAGCGACCTCTCCTAGAAATAAATCGACGGTCGGCTTCCCATCGTAGGGGCGGTTAAACAGCGTGCAGAAGTGGCGGCTGTTTGAAAGAAAATTGTAATATGCCTAAGGCTGAGTTACACCATCTAACTTGTACCGTAACTATAACGATAACCGGTGTTTTTTGCATGGAGTTTGACAGATTTTTGACGTTTGTTATTGTTAAAGTAAGATGGTGCAATTCACGCTAAGACTCGCTTAATTTCTATGGTAACACTAACCAGTTAAAATGACTGCTGAAATACAAAATTGTCATCGAAGGCAATATCTTCGCGCGAAGGCGATCCGAACGTAAGTGATACAGCGACCTCTCCTAGAAATAAATCGACGGTCGGCTTCCCATCGTAGGGGCGGTTAAATAGCGCGCAGAAGTGCTGGCTGTTTGACAACATGCTTAAAAGATTCACGCAACTGAGGATTTTAGATAGCAAAATTGGGATAGTCATTCACAAAAGCCACTAGTTAGCAGTTAGAGATTCGGCATTGACAATAACAAAATTGCCGCAATTTTGTATATTTTCAGATATTACATATTAGAATCGGTTGCATAGCGTGGGAGTCTGTCTCACTATTATTTATTTGTTTATTTATTATCTTGCCGAAAACAGGGCAACGAGAGCACCACGTAACCCATTGCCCCTGTGTCTAACACAATGTCTCCCATATGGTTTTGCGGGCGTCAAGACACTCTTTACGAATATTACACATTAACACAATATTACTTTACTAATACTACACACACACCTATACAAACAGTTTTATCTTTTTATTAGTATTCTTTTCGTTAGTATATTCTTAATAAACGTAGTTTTATCATCCTTACCGATTTCCCGCCTTTTGTATTTATCTGTGCACTAATATTACTATTTATGTATGTTTATCTAGACAATTTTATGCAGCTTACTATTTTATTTATTTTACCAATGGTCCGTGACCCTCACTCGGCATGGGGCACACTGAAAACCAGCGCCGTGGGCCACGGCATATGCTGAGTGGGGTCCCGTTGCAGTGGGCATCTTGTTGGTGAATGGGTGGCACTGCTCAGTTTACTCTTGTTTTTATTTTTTTTTTCTTCCATTATTATGTGCCACTGTCATGTCTATGTAATTGCCTGTATTTGTGTGATGTCCATTGTAATAAATGTATCTTTCTTTCTTTCATATATTCCACATACTTTGTTGAGCGATACGTCAGTTTCCTTCTAGTTCTAAGGCCACCTTGCAGTGGCTCTTCTGCGACTGGCAAATAGACTATAATAGTCTATGCTCCGAGAGCTGTATTGATAAATTGAGCAATCGACTCGGATGAAGACGGCGCTGCAAGCGACATAATAATTCCACGGTTTGCCCGCCGATGAGAAATTCAATCTCGGAATATTCTTTTTCTGTAAACCCGCTCGTATTGAAAGGGTTAATTATGGAGGTAGGTACGGTAGAAGACTGGATTTGTATACAAACCATTAATCACTGTTTGTAAGTATTTGTAATTACTTCTGGGAATGAAATTAGCTATTCATTTAGTTTTCTTTACACTTCGTTGAATGGTAACGATACCTTTTTCTATAGTCAGATAAAAGTGAATGAAAATTTTACTTACTTACGATCTTAATGATACTGACAGTTAGGCCCAGAGCGGAGAAGTGTCTGGTCGTTAAATTTTCCTAAAGAATTTGACAGCGGTGGCGGTGCGGTACGGAGCGGAGCTTTGCGGAGGGGAGAGAAAAAGTGGAAACAATGAAATCTGATTGGTTATTCAAAACACTTCTCCTCTCCGCCTTGGTGGAAACTGGGGCTTATTTGTTATTTTTACCTAACTGCTAAAAATAAATAATGTTATTAAAGGAGGTTTCATTGTAATGTTAAAAGAAAAGCAAACCGATTTTACTAGATTTATAAACCGTCAAAGAATATAGTACCTACCTAAAACACCTATCTTTTACAAAACGCTTTATTTTGGTTTAGAATCTCATAACCATTCTTTACATTATCAAACAAGCTCTCCCGTTTTATTTGAACTGAAACATCCAGATAAGTGAGAAGCAGATGTATTAGGAATAATTAATGTAAATGAAATAAGGGTCCAGTGGACCCCTCGACCTCTATTCATCATGCTGTGGTCAGACCCGGCCCGGGGAAGACACGGAAATCACAAATTAGGGGATTTATAACGTACCAAGTAATGATAGGTATTTAAGTGTGGTACAGTTCAAGACTAAAATTGGTCATCAATTTTTATATATTTCATCATCATCATCATCATTTCAGCCACAGGACGTCCACTGCTGAACATAGGCCCCCCCAATGACTTCCACATCGCACGGTTGGCCAAAATTTTCATGGAGAGCTCAATTGAGACCGATTTTTGTATTGTTTTTCAGCGAAATTAAAAAATATATAATTGCAACAAAAATTATATAAAAGAGGCAACTCAAGCCAAGACAGCCTAAACCGAGAAGGATTGACTCCAAATAAAATGGTAAAAGGCACAGAAAAAGAAGATGAAAAAATTTTTTTTTCGGTCTATGACTATCTGATAGCCGTGAGCGGCTTTCTCAGCTTCACCAGGCAATAGGTGAGATGGCTCTCATCTATCTTCTATATATATAAAAGAAAGTCGTGTTAGTTACTTCGCTTATAACTCAAGAACGGCTGAACCGATTTAGCTGAAAATTGTCAGGGAGGTAGTTTAAAGCCAGGAGAAGGACATAGGATACTTTTTATCCCGTTCGAAATTAAAAAAAAGTCTCGTTATTTATTGCCATTAAGGCGGAACAAAGTTCGCCGGGTCAGCTAGTCTATATATATAAAAGAAAGTCGTGTTAGTTACTTCGCTTATAACTCAAGAACGGCTGAACCGATTTAGCTGAAAATTGTCAGGGAGGTAGTTTAGAGCCAGGAGAAGGACATAGGATACTTTTTATCCCGTTATTTATTGCCATTAAGGCGGAACAAAGTTCGCCGGGTCAGCTAGTGTTTCTCTGAAATTGAGACAAGCTTTTCTTTATTAAATATGTGGCTCAATTGTTTGTTGTTTATTCTACGATTTTACCCGACTTTCAGGATTTAGAGTAGTTTTAGGGCTTTGTCCAGCAGTGGATTCACTCACCGAGTGGATTGAACCGAAAGAATGAACGAATCAAAAATTTTCACTTT
Source organism: Ostrinia furnacalis (assembly GCF_004193835.3). Classification (NCBI taxonomy): domain Eukaryota; kingdom Metazoa; phylum Arthropoda; class Insecta; order Lepidoptera; family Crambidae; genus Ostrinia; species Ostrinia furnacalis. The sequence goes on along the minus strand of NW_021134284.1, from coordinate 447,338 downwards.
CAATTTTCATTTTTCTTGATTAAATTGAAGCAGCTACAAAATTGATTAACCCAAGTAGGTACGTCGCAAATTCGCTGTTAACCACTATAAATATAGTTATACACCGTTGTCCCCGCGGTTATTACGGGCGCCCCCATAACTCGGGGCCCCAGGCAACGCTGCGGGGCGCTGTTAACACACACACAGAGAGATTTATGTACAGACGCCGCACTACAACTTATGCTAGCTTTAATGAATGGATTGTGCTTTGGTTTTAATTGGAGAAAATTTTGTTTGATAGGTAATTAAGTTTTGCTTGCACGTATTTTAGAATCTGTACCACTAGCACGAAAAAACTTTCGAGTTCAAGACGAGAATGGATTTTCTTACGTTTCGAGTTCGAATTCGAAACGTTCAAATTTGTTTTATTAAGCACTCTGAAGTCTACTAAGGCTGAGCGTATTTTTGAATCACTTAACAAATGATAAACATAGCATAGTATTGGTAAAAAACCTGAACTTTGTCCAAAAAAACTGGATAATTTGTAAATAAAAAATACAGATTTTTCTTCATATAATCTTTGTTATTGTACAATTTAGAAAGTCTTAGGCTGAGTTGCACCAACGAACTTTAACCGTAACTATAACGGTAGCCGGTGATTTTTGTATGGAGTCTGACAGATTTTTGACGTTTGTTAAAGTTAAAGTAAGATGGTGTAACTCAGCCTTAGTGCCAGTACAGTGTAAAATTAGATTTCAGTTACTGTCATAATTATCTAGATCTAATAGCTTTACATAGCTTCTGTAAGTTTCGTACAAAACTGTACATGTAATTTAACTATTTTACAATCTGAATATCAGATCAGATTAATACCTATCTTCTCTACTTCAAACTATTAAACTACAGTCACTAATAAAACAATAAATAATGATTTACAACGACCCACAAGTGTGAGAACACGTTTGGTTGTTTGCACTGCAATAAATATAATATTTACCGTATGCTTACTAATTAAAAACAAATAAATTCTCCATCACCGGACGGTGAATGGTTTCTAATTTATCACCTTTTGATCGGTTTAACCGGCACTTAATGATATAACAACCGGGCCTCGGTCTTGACACTGAATTGGAATGGCCATGACATTCGGGGACCAGATTTTAGATGTTTGCTATTGCATTTGATTATGTCGATGATTGGCNTCAATACAAAAGTTAAAAGATTGACAATCACAGAAATATTTTATTGGCTAATCAACAGTTTTATGTTCACAGTTTTGATATCAATATGCTGTTAGCAAGAGCGTTTACGCACTACATCCTATATCTACAAGTTCTAGATCTTTCTATGGTGTTATTTCCTTTTAATCAGTCGGATCGGTAACCAACTAATAGAATATTCAATTTTTAGTTGATTAAGACATAGCAGGCTTGAATCCATCTGAGTACAAAAATAAAATTTATTTTCGCGTTAAGTTGGCCTAATTGATGACCATGTCAGAAACTGAGACAAGCGTAAAAAGAAGTTACTTTAAAATACGCAAACTTGCACTCCCGCATTGGCAGTCAGTAAAATACAACAAACTGCTGTTGCGATGGACTGTCCATTCAACCTGAAAAACGATTCCAAGCGTTTCTTTGCGTCTATGGGAATAAGGACGAGAATCGGTGGGTGATTACGTGACCGTTTGGTTAATTTTTCATTGAAAGATACATAATAATGTGATGCGGGTTTTTCGAACAAAGGGTTAAGATAATGGAACGAAGTCGGCGTTTTGTGGAATTTGAATACATAATGAGTTTAACCTTTTTAGGTGTTACTTAGTAAGAAAGATAAATTGTTAATTTTGTATTAAAATTTATGTAATGGAGATTAAGGATAGTATGAATTTAATGTTACAATCTTAGGCTTCATGGTTTTAATGTTACTTATTAATTTTGACTCTAGGATTGTTACAGGTTACAAGAAAGAAAATTAGTTGTACTATTTCGGACTTATTACAAAAACTACAGCGAATTCTTACTTTATCCGGAATCACATCTATAGATATTGATTGAATGATTCATTGATTATTAAATTACACAAGAATACTGTTCTGTTACGAGTATCTATTCGTTTTTCGAAATACATGACCATAAGAATAATATTAATAACAAAGTAGTTTTAACGCCCATAACTAATTATAATTTTCATATAATAAATCGCAATAAACATAGTATTACCTTGTAAGTCTTTTTAAATTAAAACGAAACATTCTGCTCAATAAAAAAATACTTTCACGCGACGCATATTACAAAGTAAGTATACCAAGCTTGAAAAAATACCCTTTTCATTCAAAGTGGAACTTTTTAAATAAACCGAGCACAGGCCAGCGATATTGCACTTCGTTTCCGGAACTTTGTTATGAGACCGTTCAAGCCTTCCAAGAGCCCCGGGCGAGTTTGTCAACACTCACCTACCTTACATTTTATTGATCAAAGTTTTGTTTTAACTTCAATATTACTAAGTTCAAGCTTTCACTTCAAAAGAGCTGCTGAGTGCCAGACCTATTGTAGACTGTCTGAACTAGGGATGTTATGGATATGTAGTTTCGGTTATGGATATGGTTACGGATATAGGAATAATATTATACCGGTTTCGGTTACGGATATTTTTTTATTTCGGATATCCGAAAGTATCGGTTACGGTTACGGATATCTGTGATTTAGAATGCAATTTGCAATAGTTGTCCAACACGGTTCATTCATGGCCGCAAACTTTACATCGAATAAAAAGTAATAAAAAAAATAAAAAATGATACTAGATGGCATTATAAAGGTAAATCAGGCTGTTATGCCTTTACATATAATGCTATACAAAAAACAATATAAACTGCCTACATCCGAAATTATCCAAAACTTTTGAAACGGTTACGGATATCCATAACATCACTGGTCTGAACCATACGGCCTAGGTGAAGTCTTCTGCTACTGTGAATAAATACCTAGTTCGTGAGCTAGCTCCAAGATTGTCTACGTCATCATATCCTTCTAATTCGCTCAGTAGAACTTCTGAACGTATGCCGTGTATTTTATCGCGATGTATTATTATGACGTGTTAAATGATACGTGAACATAATAATATAAGTAATTATGAAGCGGGCTCTTGAAGTAGAAGAATTATTTATTTAGATATTTTAACTTCGCTTTACAAAAAGACAAAGACAAAGAAATTTATTTGCAAAGAATAGGTTTATAAAGATAAGGATGTGAAAAGTTTCAGAACCATCATCATTTCAGCCACAGGACGTCGACTGCTGAATATAGGCCCCCCCAATGACCCGGTTGGTAGTGGCCTGCATCCAGCGCTTTCTGCTACCTTTATGAGGTCGTCGGTCAGAGCCAACATTTTAAAGCAATGAAGTCTTAATTGCAACCACACTGCTACCTAAATTAATAGAGACTATTCATTCAAAGTGCTCTTGTCTCGCTTACGAAACCGCTAAACAAATTAGAACAAGAAACAACGAAGTGTTTGACGAGACAGCCGTACAAATTGCCGCATCCAACTCCAAGACAAACCGCGGGTATATTTCAAAGGGCCAAGTTCGCCCTCCGGAGGTACTACAATCGATGGTTTGTATTATACAAGTTTGTTCGACGATTACAACGAGTACCTACTAACTGTTGGCCTCCGGCTTTACATCCGTGGTGTTCCATTTCCCTCTTGTGAAGTTTCAACAATATTTTTATTATTTTAGCTTATGTAAAGAATTCCAAAAAGCTTTCAGTGTTTTTGAGACGTCAATTACTATAATAGATACGTGTTTTGTCAATTACAAAACAATGATTTTTGAACCCAATGACTTTAATATAAAATATCTATTAATTATTTATTCGTCAATGAAATTAAACCAACTTTAACCGTAACTATAACAATAATATAATCTGTGTTTTTGTATGGAGTTTGACAGTTTTTTGACGTTCGTTAACTCAGCCTTAGGCTGAGTTGTACCACCTAACTTTGACCGTTACTATGACGATAACCGGTGCTTTTAGTATGGAATTTGACAGATTTTTGACGTGTGTCAAAGTCAAAGTAAGATGGTGCAACCCAGCCTAAGTGTTTTTTTTTCAACAAACACGTAGAGCTATTGACTGTTACTGTTTAAATTACAAATAAATAAACAAACAGGGAAAATTTGAAAGCGAAACAAAACACTGTCTTGATTTCATATTTACTACGTCATCAATTCAGCGTCAATATTCTGCTTCAGTCGTTAATCATTAACTGCTCAGTGCCCATGCATGCACATGGCGTGTTGATCGATATTGATATACCTACAACTAACTATTGACAGATCATTGCTGTCACTCTCACGTCGGTGCTATTCGAATGAATACTCTTGGATTAATTTCTTGACTGCATGATACTGGCCACCGAAAAAATAGCATTCTTTTTTTATCGACGATACTCTTTTGATTTTCTCATCGCTCGAATTTTCAAGTATTTCCACGTCTCTATTTTGAAAGAAAGAAAGAAAAAATATTTATTTGGTGCCAAAATTACAACGAGTTTGCAAGTTATTTTTTTTCCCAGTGTTTCGATTAGTAAGAATTGTACTTATTTATCGGTCAAAACACCTTTTGAACCAGACCACAGATTCAATTTTCGCACACTTTTTTCACATCAATCACTTGAGTTGGAATCATTTTTCAGCATCATTCTTCAATACGGGCCTAACAGTCCAGTCATTCAAAATTAAACCATAACAACAAAATAACGGTTCCTTAACCCAAACAAACAAAATCAAAGCGTTCATCCAAACCCGAATGCAGATGGCGGGAGTTACGCAACAAGTTACAAATTATAATGTAACTATCAACTGCAGTTGCCGAAAGAGAACTTGGCGGAGTTGACCAAGTTGCCAAGTTCGGAGTGGTTCGCCTTGAGCTGAAAGGCTTCGAGTGTGGGAATAAGTCGGTTGGAAACTACATTTGTGAGACGTGTTTATGAATAGACACTATTATTATATTTTAGACTACTGAGTACATAAGATAAGGGTGTGAAAGAGACGTACCTTTAAAATAAATTTTTATAAGATATTCGATTTTCATATTTTATGCGAAACTTATACATTTTTCTTCATTCTAAGTTTTTGGAACAATCATGGTAGACGTCTGACAAACCAGATCCTTATTGTTCCTTCCGAAGAACATAGTCAATTTTCTTTCGGAATTTTTGAAAATTTATTTAATTAGATATCAAGTAGCATCGAATTAAAAAATATATAATGTGATTTATGAATTGTGTTCTATGGGAGAATTTAACCCAGGAACTTTCTATTTATTGCTTACTTTAGGAACGCACCTACTACATTATAAACCATTCTTAATCATTATCATATTTCAGCCACAGGACGTCCACTGCTGTCTGCTGCACACATAGACTTCCCCAATGATTTTCATACTGAATGGTTAATACCGGAAGTACGTACGTAGCGCACTTAAATTCAAGATTACAAAGCTCAACTTTGTAAATTCTAATATCCACTTCTAATTGTCAGATAGCTAGGCACTTTACGTAACCCGAACCCGCGACACTTGACTCATCCGACTTCATCACAAATGCAGTCGCTTATCTTTCCGACTCGCTCCCCAACTTATAAATTTAATGTCCTAAAGGATTTACGGCGGAATTATAACTTTACAACTTCGACTCGTAGGTCTGTACCAACGTTTCGCGAATGAAGCACTAGAACTGTTAGTTTGATTTGTGCACTAATGTTCGTCGTTTAAGCCGAATGACGTCCACTGCTGGATAAAGGATTTCCACAAAGACCGGTCCTGTGTCACCCGCATCAAAGCAGCTCCCGCGACCTTCACCAGATCCTCAGTCCACCTAGAGGGAGGCCTGCCCACTTCTACAGACTCGTGGTCGCCACTCTAGAACTTTTCTACCCTAACGGCTATCAGCTCTGCGAGCCATGTGCCCCGCCTACTGCCACTTGATTTTAGCGATGTTCATGTTGCTAATGTTCATGTGTAGGATCAGCAATAAAACGACGCAGAAGAGTAAAATGTTTGATTTTCGTGTGTAATGTTTTCAGATTAACAATATAGCGATGCAACAGTATGGAGGAAATGTTTTGAAGCTCTGTGATTATAGAACAGTTGTTGTTGACCATGAACACATGCATACTAAGTGTTTGTTAAAATAATCTGCATGAATCGGAAGGGATAGTTTCCAGCGCCTCAGACGTCATATTTCTCGAAAACTATAGAACTGTTAGAGTTAGGAACAAGACGCAAAGAGCTTATATTGATGTTTCAGTACGTATATCAGCTAACATCTGTCATTATGCACCGACGACCTCATAAATGCAGCAGCACAGGCAGCAGGAAGTCGCTGGATGCAAGCCACTTCACCGGTAAATCCCATGAAATTATTAGGGGAGGCTTATGTTCAGCAGTGGACGTCTTAAGTCTATGGCTGAACTGATGGTGATGATATATCATTAAGTCAAGGCATAATGTATTGCCATCGTGGTTTTTGGCGCAATGCTGAAACTTTCAGCTTGTGACTTTATTGATTTATCGTGGCACGCTCATAACTTAAGTATCTAATATTTTGGTAGTCGTCTCAGTACTTATCCAATGTCAAGCTGCATTCACACCAGCTGTGTTCCATTTCCAATTTTACAAAACCAATTCTGACATCTTAAATCCGTAGTACCCGCAGCACTCGACGTCTCTATGAAATATTGAGTCGGACTTTGGAATTCCAGCGCTCCCCTATAACGACCTTAGCTCGACTACACAAAGTCTATTTTCGTCATTTTCCGTCTTATTTGACTTGCTCTCGAGTATAAGTTTTGTTTAGCTGACAGTTGTTTTGTCGGATAGAAGTTTAGGTGTTTGTTAGTAGTTTGATTCATCCGTACACCCATTATTTCGAAGTCAGCTTAGGGAGTTGATAAATCTTTGCGGTGCAGTTCAAGTTGGAAATTTGAACTTTATTTTGTTTGGTGTAAAGTTTTTTATGTGTTGTTGTGTCAATGCGGACAATTTTAGGGGTTTATATGAAGTGAGGAACAAGTTGTTGTTTGAAGAATAGTAATCGCTTCAAAATACACTTACCTGATTCCAAAATGGGGCCATTATTTGTTTTCAATAATTTGTTCAATAGTGTATCTGTTATGGATAAGTTTTTCACTTTAAAGGCCAAAAAGCGTTGAAAGTGACGTCATAGGTTTATGTTGTTAAACGAACTCAATGGAAGAACCGTGTATTAACATCTAGTCTACTACCACCACGTAAGGTCATCATAATCATCATCAACAGCCCTTTACAGTCCACTGCTGGACTATGAGCCTCCTCCACTATAGTGGAGGGTTTTGCCATAATCTCCACGCTTGGCAGGCGGGTTGGAGATCGCAGTTTAAAAGATTGATGTTTTTCAGAGACCGCTGCTGCCCATTCTCTGTTTGATGTGTAGTCCCTAAGTCGCCTCTTACGACACCCGCGCGGGAAGAGTAGGGGTTGGTGACAAATGTATTCTACTCTGCCGTCACCACACGGCTTGACCACACGACCACGTAAGGTATTTGACCGCAATCGCACCTGATTTTCAGTCTAGGATGGTACATACCTACCCTGTAAGTGCCTATTCACTTTTGCCTTGAAGAGACCCGGATTATTATTCTCGGGAAAGACAGAAGCAGGCAGTGAATTCCAGTCCCTAGCTGTTCGCAACTTAAGTACAGTTTTTTTCTTCTAAACTTATTTTAAGTTTTTTGTCAAGTGAACTGTAAAATAGTTTAAGCCCGTTCTGTTAAACGGACACCAAGGGATAATGCTACATGATGTTTGACACTGGAGATCTTTGCGTCTAACACCATTAGCTAAAGTCCCTTAAAACCCTTGTTTACTCAACCGGGATGAGGCAGATGGTTCAAAATAACAACATACAAACTTCAGACCCTTCTGATTCTTAAGGGCAACACATATTGCTAATGATTGTGTGGCCCAGTTTTATGACAGTACTAGTGTGCCCGCGACTTCGTACGCGTGAAAAAAGTTTGAATAATATGTCCCGTTTTTGTAACAATTCTTTATTGGGTGTAGGGTGATGTTATATTTTATAGTACAATTTTTTTTTTCATAACGGACCAGTTCCTGAAATTAGCGCATTCAAGTAAACAAACAAATTCTTCAGCATTATAATCCTACTTAATATTATAAATGCGAAAGTTTGGGTGTCTGGATGTCTGAATCAAATCAAATCAAATAAATTTATTTGCTTAAAACATGGTGATATACATATATGTGGATAGATAATAATAATAACTGTGCTCATGTTTTACCTTACTACAAATGGCATGCAAATATTTACAATTTAATAATAATGTTAATGATGAAGATTAATTATTAATGTCAAAAAAAATACAATTTCCAATTAAAATAATATGATGTCAAAAATAATTAGTCAAAATTTCTTATTACAATGTTTCATATTAAGAAAGTNTACCTTAGTTTTGAGTTTCCAATATTTCGGCACTGTTGCAAGCGTCATGGTCACGGAGTAACTGAAGAAATTAAAACCAAACATCGTTCAGATGTGCGTTCAAAAGACCTGAGATTTAAAAAAATCCCACGTTTTGTTTTACAGTAAGCGAAAAAAAAGTGACTTGAAAATGGAATACAAAATGATAAGGTATGGTAAATGATAAGTCTTTATCAATGAAGAAGCAGAAGTTCAATTTCATGTGTCCTCCATCTAGGCTAGTTTCCATCGTCACTCAAAGTTTGGCTGCGGTCTCAAATTTGGGCTTAATTGAGGTATTTTTTGGGTGAGAGGCATAAGAACTAATGCCGTTTTATATAAAAAAAAAAATTCATACTTAGAGGTAATCAACCAGGTACAAAGTATTTCCTGGTATGTTAGTCTACCACTCTTTAGTAAGTCCCGAAATCCCCGCTTCGGCTGCCCTACTAACCATTCTAACCACTGTACACAGATAATATCTTACATGCAGCTTTTCATGTTACTACGTCACATTTTCAAAATCCGCGCGGAAAATCGCTCCTAGCGGAAGAGCGCACTTTGAGCTTGAATATTTCAGTCATTTTTAAAGATATCAAAAAAGTAAAAATACAGTATTCATTCTTATTTTTTGTAGTTTTTTTTGGCATCTTCAACAAAAATTGTGCGCCATGTCCATTGTGAGTTATAATTATTATTTACCTATAAATATCGTTTTTTAGAAAAAGATGCAGACGACCAAGAGTGTACAATGGTAGTACCTACATATAAATAATCTCTAGGTTGACTAGTAGAGAATGCTGTAGGTTTGCTTTATGCAATTTTTTCTTATATTATTTTTAATTAATCAACATGAGCAATTCACGCCTTACTAGAAACCAGCAGCATGAATTTTACAATCTACGTGTTTGCAGTGGGCGGGGCACATAAGTTCTCGGAGAGCTGATAGCCACTGGGGCAGAAAATTTCTCGAGTGGCGACCACGGGTTGGAAAACGTAGTGTGGGCAGTCCCCCACTAAGTGGATCGACGATCTGGTGAAGGTCGCGGGAAGAACCTGGATGCGGGCAACGTAGGACCGGTCGTTATGGCAATCCTTGGGGGAGGCATTTGTCCAGCAGTGGACGTGAGCTCCCCTAGATTAGAATAATTATAATAATAATTAGCTGTAAGTCTTTAAATAGGCTTCGGACGCAGGTCGGCCGTATTCAGGACAATGTGTTCAGGTGGGGATTCTTAGATGGCTCAAACTTGGAGTGCAAGTTTGGTTTTGTTCCCCAGTCAATGAAGCATATTATGATGTCGTGCCCTGCGTGACCAATCAACTGTACGCAGGAATGAATGCTACTGACAACGCCACTCTTGTAGCGGAGTTTTGGGCTGACACTGACTGTATCTATAGGTTGTTGTCGACACGATAAGAAGAAAAAGCAGTGGACTGGACGTCATTTGGCTGAAACAAACGTATTCGCATTTTCCTGTTACTTACAAGTGGTGTTCATTATCATCATCATCTCAGCCATAGGTAGCGGCCTGCTACCAACCGGGCAACATGAAAAGCATTGGGGGAGGCCTATGTTCAGCAGTGGACGTCCTATGCTATGGCTGAGATGATGATGACGAACGTTTAGATATGGGTAGCAGGCCGCTACCAACCGGGCAAGTGGTGTTAGACACTTCAAATATCATAGGCTTCTGTGTGCTTACCACAAGTTTACGTTAGGTGTGCTCGCTAGCGAGTACGTCAAAAATTTCTATAAAGATTTTATTTCTTGAAAGTAGCCGCCAGGGGCGCTGCATAATATGTCATACTTTTAATGTCATTTTTTTCCGCAGTCGCTAGCGAGCACACCTAACTTAAACTCATGGTAAGCACACTGATATGGGACAAAAAGTGGACTTTTGTAATAGGGGCGAGAGTATAGTTTATAAGCTGTCGACTTTTTAATTTGGTCATATTGAAGTTCAGAGAGAGTGCGGCGCTAACGGTTTACGCGTTGCTCTTGCCTACATGAAATTTGATTATTTTATTTGTTGAAAAATTTTAGGCCATTATTGTAACAACGCGCTTTTGTCAAATCTACAAATTTAGAGCAGATGATGAAATTGAACAGCCCTATACAGGTTGGTAATAATACCACAGATAGGTACCTATACAAAATACAAAAATCTTTATTGTGAATCATAAATGTGAAATGGGGACAAGTTACAGTACTCGTAGTATCACTATGTTCCGCTTAAAGAGAGAAAAAAATACTAAATAATAATAGGTATAATAACTAGTGTAATACCAATAAAATTGTAATATTAAGCATTACCTACATCTTACAAGGAAGTAAACTTATACACTTTTAATAAGTAATAAATAACTTTGAATAAACTTATATGAGTAAAGGCACATTTATATTCATTAAGATTAATCATTAATTGCTATAAATTCCGAGACATACCTACTTAGTTGACGTCAAATTGCAGGAAAATACTTATAAGGCAGTGGTTAATCCCAATCTTTTTATCTCGCGGCGCACTTACAAAAGTATTGCCCTACTCTTTGAAAAAGATACAGTCGAAAGACGGGTGGGTCTTGCGACTGTACCCTACCCTTCCCACGGTTTTTTATTCAGACTTAAAATAAGTAGACCGCTTCCACATTCGGGCGTCAGAAGTGCAGCAGCAGCGGACGCCTGCCTTCATATTCTAAAAACGCGCTGCTAAAGTCGCCTAATGTGAAAGCACTCTTAAAGACCACGGGCTTGAGTAGATTTAAGTAGATTTATTGATCAACCGTTGTTAAACCTTAATGCGTCACAGCACGAACTACATTAGGTATCACTGAAAGCTTTGTTGTCAAAAACTGTATCACAAATTCACAATAGGTACATATTATGGTTCGGTCAGTTAATCTATCCGGTTTGACAATATGTATTTAAATAGAATCAATATTTTTATCAGAACACTGAGGCAGTGCCGTAACTAGCCTTTTATGCGCCCGGTGCGAGCTTTCAAAACTGCGCCCTTGAATAATGCTTGGTCTGGTCATTTCTGCGCCCCTCCAGGGTCTGCGCCCTGTGCCTGGGCACCGCTGGCACCGCCCTAGTTACGGCACTGCACTGAGATAAGTATTGATAAGTTAGATAAACGACATTTTCACGCAATCATGCTCCAATTTCTAACTTTTACATGAAATACCTACAAGGATTACAGAAACTTTCAAGTAAAAAAAACAGTCATGTTAGACACCAGCGACTGCTACTTCCTCTATACCGCAATCGTTCTTTCCTCGACGAATCTTGAAGAAACCGTTCTCTCCCCAGTCAGTGTTCCAGGAGTTCGCCACTAGCCAGTATTTGATGCCGTTGTCCACGCCCCAGCCAAGCAATTTCACTGAGTGTCTTCCTACTTTGTCCCCCGCCACGTGATAATAGATGCCATCTTTGTAACTAAGAAAATCTGAATACACATCAAAAGTAGCAGTGACGGGCCCATTCTTAAAAATATCCTTCTTAATCGCTGTATTAGATTTCAAATTGTAAATAGACTTGAATATCTTCTTGTCTTTTTTGTAAGTAATTTTGTATTTTGGCTGACAATTTTTTTGACATTTAGGGGTATTTACATACATTCCACATTCGGGTCTTGGTCCAGGAATATCATGATCACAGGGTTCGATCTGGTAAGGAAGGCATCCCTGTTGTGAGCCGTACCCTCCACCGGACACTACACCTTGGCGTTTGGAATACATCCATGCTTTCCACAACACTCCGCCGCCGCAGCCGGGTCCGCAGTTGTGGCAGCAGCTGAGGACGTCTTCGACAGAGAAGTAAAAGTTCCTCGTTCCGTTGGACCTGATGCACGTGCGGTCTGTCATGGCCGAGACAGCTGATACCGCCCAGCAGCTGCCGCAGGAGCCTTGGTCTCGAATGTCGTATAGGGTCGGGCATCTATTCCACTTAAGTCTAGCATCGAACTGTTCTGGAAGTCGATCAAAATCCATTCCATAGGTCCTTTGAGGAAGTCGATTCCAACCGTAGTCTCTCCTGGATCCCATGAGCCGTTTGATATATGACATCGGAATTTTTTCGTGGAAATTGCGGCCAGCTCTCCATAAGTTCTGTTTGGAGTTGATGTGTTGAATGAATTCATCTGAGAGAGGATGCATGTGTTTTGTGGCACCAATAGGACTGTTTATAATAAACATCACTGTTATGATCACAAAAAACGTTGACATTTTATTTTTTAGCAGCAGCACCGCACCGTTAACCAGGACAAATGCAAACAAACTACTGAGATGAGATGTTACTTTGTTTATGAATTAATATGTAGGTATTAATAGGACACAAGGAAAATAGTTATAAAACGTAACGAGGCTTCCGGCGACTGGGACCGCAATTAACTGGGACCGCGGTCCCAGTCGCCGGATCCGTAAAAAATAAATAATTTTCTATAAATTTTTTTAGGTGTAATAATTGAAGAAAAATCCTTTTTAATTTAAAAACATCATTTATTAATATAAAATATTTATTTAAAAAGGGCTACCTGACCTTGAAATCGACGAGGCTTTAGTCAACTTACACTGCTCAAAACTTATACCGCGGGATTAATTGTCCACATGAATACTTTTATTGTTTTTCTTTTGTCATCTCATACCGCTTGAAAGAAAAGATAAAATACATTGTATTATTTGAAATATTTGTACATTCATGAATAAAAGTGTCTGGGGAAAAAATTATATGCCATAGCTTGGTTATACTGATTTAATAAAAAAATCAGTCGTTTGATTTATAGTACTTATACACTTGCGAGCAAAAGTATGGAATCACTTAGGGGAGAGGGGGGCAGCTTTGGACAGGGGCAGCTTAGAACAAATGAATTTAAAAATCACTGGTTTAGGCTACAATGGTATAAATCATAATTTATATTGCGAGCACTGATGCGCATAGCTGTCACATCTCATTTTTAATATTTAATTGTAGGTTAACCGGTAAAAGTGTTTTTTTGTTTTTGACTGCCAGTTTCGCTCTTTTTTATTTTGGTTCTAAGGTTTTTGTGGACGTAGTTTTATAAAATAGTGAGTGGTTTGTTTACTATATGAAAGTTTAAATAGTTTCAATGATGATTTGATAAGAAATTGCAACATAAAAGTATGTTCACTTGTTAAATTTATGTTTTTTTCTGGAAATATACCCATGGGGCAGCTTTGAACGAAATGGTTGGGGCACCTTTGAACTTTATCAATTTTCTTTTTTAAGTGGTGTTATAAAACTTTAAGTTTTCTAATACTTCCTAGAAGGTTCTTACATAAAAAATAAGCAGATTGCTTTACTGCGACAGATAAAATTTCAAGCTGGGTGAAGTCTGGGCGAAAGCGAGTTTTAGTAGTTAATTGATATTTTTAAAATTATGCAGTTTTGTCTTTGATGTGTCATTAAATAGAAAGTTTATAGGTATTTAGTTAATTGATATATCTTATAATTACTTTTTTTTTTAAATAATATCCACGTCTCTCGTGTTACTTTGTACTGAGTGATTTAAAATAAAATAAACATGTTAAATTGATCCCAAATGACACTGATCATTTAGAATTTTATTATTAATTATTTAAAAAATACATATTCATAAATATTCAGTTTTATTTAATTGAAAAAAATACTAATTCAAAACTGCCCCATGCGTGTTCAAAGCTGCCCCGACTACGGGGCAGTTTTGAACATTTACAGGTCTGTGCAAAAATCTAAATATCTTAAAAAGCGTTCATGAACAATTAGGAAGAACATCATTATTTTGTTGTGAGATAACCATGACCTCTATCTAGGAAGAAAAAATTAATGAAATCAGTCAAATTTAGAAGATATTTAATAAAGTATGAAAATTGTTCAAAGCTGCCCCCCTCTCCCCTACTGTGGTTATAAAGGTGTACCAAGGGTACATGCTACACCTTTTTATTCGATTGTAAGAGTACTGGTTTACTCACAAATCCGTTTTATCTGATTTTCGAAATCATTTAATTACACTGGTGTTTATCATTCAAATCAATGACTAATGCTTGAACTNCTGGGATTCTACACCTTCAGAAGCAGCACAAATCGTTGCACTATTGCAAGAAGGGCTCAGCCAGAGGGCTGTCGCACGTCAGCTCCACATAAGCCAGTCCTGGGTTTCGAAAGTTTTAAGACGCTTTCGGGAGACTGGTGGCTTTATCCCGAGACCAAGTTCTGAACATTGCCGGTGCACATCGCAGAGGGAAAATCGTTTTTTCATGTCAACTTCTCTACGAAATCGTCATTTGACTGGTATCGACGTCCAGCAAGAGCTCAGAAATGTTCGTAGGATAGCTGTTAGCAAGTGGACAGTTCAGGTCAGTCAAATGACGATTTCGTAGAGAAGTTGACATGAAAAAACGGTTTTCCCTCTGCGATGTGCACCGGCAATGTTCAGAACTTGGTCTCGGGATAAAGCCACCAGTCTCTCGAAAGCGTCTTAAAACTTTTGAAACCCAGGACTGGCTTATGTGGAGCTGACGTGCGACAGCCCGCTGGCTTAGCCCTTCTTGCAATAGTGCAACGATTTGTGCTGCTTTTGAAGGTGTAGAATCCCAGGTAAAGTCAAAAGAAGCCGAGATGTGTATGGATCAACGTGTAAACGCAAAAATCCGAAAACACGTGCTTTTATAGGGGATAAATAGGCCGCAACTCGCGACGTATCAAACAGTTGGTACATGTCTTTTTTCTTACTTCTTCACATCAGCTGGGATATCTTTTTAATTACCGGTGTGATTTAAATGAATTTGGTATCAATTTAAAGTTAAAAGCTTAATCTTTAAAATGGTGCTACTTTTTTAGTTACTAACAAATTCGTTAGTACACAAGATCGCGTGGAAACAACTTCATGTAAGTGATTCCATACTTTTGCTCGCGAGTGTATATTAATAGATTTATAGTGGATTTAAAATAATAAGCATTAAAATATGTTGTACTAGGTACATAAATAAAATTTAGTAAATAATAATTTACTGGTAAAAATCAAAAATCAAAATTATCTTTATTTGTTTAGACTAATTAAATTAGTTCTTGCAAATCGTCAAATGCTCAAAGGTAGAAAATGCTTTACAGTATTCAGTCCAATATTAGTATTTGTATGTAAAAATGGCCTAGCTAATCTACTTATTGCTAAGCGCATAGTATAAAATCATGTCTAGAACGAGTCAATGATATTTATATAAACTAATTTAGATTTTTTTTTCGTATGACTGTACCGATTTTGGCTTGAATAATATATTTTTCTAAGTTATAAGAGTGGTCCCAGTTGCCGGAAGAAAATTATTTATTTTTTACGGATCCGGCGACTGGGACCGCGGTCCCAGTTAATTGCGGTCCCAGTCACCATGTACAATTTTATACTCATTTGGTCATCATAAAATTATATAATATTATATTATCTGTGATAATTACTGTATTAATAGTGTGAATTAGGAATACACAATATAGCCGACGAGTAAGCCGATATTATACGTCACGTCACGTTTTGAAAGCAGTAATTCCACTAAGTATTATAATGAAAGTATAACACAATCATCCATGTAAACCAGTATGTATTATGACTACAATCTATTAATATAACTTAAAGAAGCATTGAAAAGGAAAGGATTATACGTACGATGAACTACTCAAGCTATTAGCCCTTTATTCGCTCTCATCATCATCATCATGATCATTTTAGCCATAGGACGTCCAGTTGAACATAGTCCTCCCCCAATGATTTCCACAATGGCCGGTTGGTGGCGGTCTGCATCTAGCGCCTTCCCGCTACCTTTATGAGGTCGTCGGTCCATCTTGTGGGTGGACTTATTGGGTTTTGTGGATTTATTCGCTTTAGCAACCCATAATAAAACCCTTAAGAAGTAATAAAACTCCAACCCCTTTATTAATAAAAGTTACACCCTAGTTGTACTCTGGTTTAAGTTGTCATTTGTTATGGAAATGTCGTTTTAATCCAAGGTTCATCCTAGGTATAACTTTTTATTAACAAGAGGGTAGTAGTTCTTCAAATAAAAACATTTATTTCACAATTATCCCTATCAATAATTATAGAGTTAAGGAAGGATGCTGGAGCAGTAAACCCTTCACGCCTCACATAACGTAAGTACCATACGATGGACACGTATGATACTTCGGTTACACAAAAAATAAAATAAAATGTTTATCTTCGAACGCAACCAGATCTGAGGCTGGTGGCCATAGTAAATGTTGTTCGTTTTGGTAAGACTTTTCAAATGACACTACAAACATAACTATTGGAGCCGGGTACCTTTTTGCAAAAAAGTATGTTTATCTTCGAACACAACCAGATCTGAGGCTGGTGGCCATAGTAAAAGTTGTTCGTCTTGGTAAGACCTTTCAAACGACACTAGAAGCATAGCTATTGGAGCCGGGTACCATTTTGCCCATTGTCCTTTACGTTGTAATTTTCAGCGCAATAATATAATTTCTGCTAAATGAATTGATTAATTTAAACATTTATCCAAGAATAACTCCTGGTATATGGTATAACAAGCACATTGACAGTTTTAATATGGAAAATAATGTCAAAACTGACGATTTATTCCGAGATTAATATTTACCTACTCTTGTTTGGTCGAATCCACCCATAAGGAAAATTAAAAACGTACTAAATTTTTCATGGCTCTAGCCCTAGTTGGAATGATAAGATAATAATTACCACTTTAAGGATACTAACCGTATGACAATATCTCTAGATTAAGAATACTACCACAGAATAATAATAATAAGTACTATTAGGGGAGAGGGGGGCAGCTTTGAACAATTTTCATAGTTTATTAAATATCTTCTAAATTTCACTGATTTCATTAATTTTTTCTTCCTAGATAGAGGTCATGGTTATCACACAACAAAATAATGATGTTCTTCTTAATTAATTGTTCATGAACGCTTATTAAGATATTTACATTTTTGCACAGACCTGTAAATGTTCAAAACTGCCCCGTAGTCGGGGCAGCCTTGAACACGCCTGGGGCAGTTTTGAATTAGTATTTTTTTCAATGAAATAAAACTGAATATTTATGAATATGTATTTTTTAAATAATTAATAAATAAAATTCTAAATGATCAGTGTCATTTGGGATCAATTTAAAATGTTTATTTTATTTTAAATCACTCTGTACAAAGTTTCACAAAACTTAGGGATATTATTAAAAAAAAGTAAATATAAGATATATCAATTAACTAAATACTAATAAACTTTCTGTTTAATGACACATCAAAGACAAAACTGCATAATTTTAAAAATATCAATCAACTACTAAAACTAGCTTTTGCCTGGACTTCACCCAGCTTGAAATTTTATCTGTTACAGTAAAGCAATCTGCTTATTTTTTATGTAAGAACCTTTTACGAACTATTAGAAAACTTAAAGTTTCATAATACCACTGAAAAAAGAAAATTGATAAAGTTCAAAGGTGCCCCAACCATTTCGTTCAAAGCTGCCCCATGGGTATATTTCCAGAAAAAAACATAAATTTCATAACGGAACATACATAATATTTATGTTGCGATTTCTTATCAAATCTTAATTGAAACTATTTACACTTCCATATAGTAAACAAACCACTCACTATTTTATAAAACTACGTCCACAAAAACCTTAGAACCAAAATAAAAAAGTGCGAAACTGGCAGTCAAAAACAAAAAAGCACTTTTACCGGTTAACCTACAGTTAAATATTAAAAATGAGATGTGACAGCTATGCGCATCAGTGCTGGCAATATAAATTATGATTTATACCATTGTAGCCTAAATCAGTGATATTTAAATTCATTTGTTCTAAGCTGCCCCTGTCCAAAGCTGCCCCCCTCTCCCCTACTATACCTACTTAAGGTACTTGATACAAAAAGGCCTACCTAACTTTAAATGCTTATATTTTAATAAACATTAACGCCAATCAACAAAAACAAGGTTAATTAACTTTTTCCATCCTTTAATTTTAACAATATTACAAAAAATAACACAATTTTTAACTAAATCTCTTTAAAATAAGCAAAATACGAAACTACTGATTTTGGCTTTAATAAATCACCTACACGGAATAAGGCCTATATGATTCAAATAACTCTAGACCTTAAAATTGAGGTTGTATTAAACAAAATGCGGTCTTATAACATTAAACATCACAACAACATCTCTATTTTTATTAGAATCAGTGCATAAAAAGGCTTCTGAATCATCTTTACGAACTCCTACACAATCTTTGTGATACCACCAAAAACAGTCCTTTATGGTCGCATATCTGCCACTTTGTCTTCGAGACAGGCATGATAATACCAGCTTTTATTCTTCTTTCCTTTAGAATTTTACATACCTACGGTTTTTTTTTCTTATTTTTTATTGGTTTTGTATTTTTTTCGTTTTTTTTAGGGTTTGTAATTTTTTTCAACTCTGTTTTCTTTTTCTTTTCTGTGCTGTTTGTAACATTCTTATTAAATAAATATTAAGTTACTCTTTTACTCATTTAATTTAGTGAATTTGTCCGTAATCAGGTGTTAACATAAGTATCTAATATGGTCTAATAGGCCTAGGCCTTATTAGCTATCTCGCTCTTGTTGTCTTTAAACATTTACAAAAATAATGCATCTATAGCCAGTAGTACAAATTAAGGTAATTATTAGCTAGTAAGAAATATTTAGAAACGATTACCAAGAAAATCTTAACCTAAAACAGCGTCATTTTACCGAAAATTTAAGATGAAATCGCCAGATTTTTATAAGACAGCACGAAATCACCCACCACCTTAGAAGAACGCGTGCTAATTGGTAATGAGATCGTGGATCGGGACGCTCTTCTTGCACTCTACCGGGTTATAGGGCATATGAGTACCTACGTGTCCTTGAAGTATTATCCCGGTTGGATTTATTTATCTGTGTTTTCTGATGTATAGGCCTTATTAGAACGTAGGCCTTATTTGTACCAAGTACCTTATATTCTAATCAGGCCAGCGTAAGCTCTTCGTTCTATGCCCAGATGATTTATTCCGCGTATTATTTTGAAAAATCCATTGTCCCCCCAGTCACTATTCCAGGAGTTCGCAGCCAGCCAGTACGTTATGTTATTTTCTTTGCCCCATCCGAGTAGCTTGACAGAGTGTATTCCAACCTTACTTCCATGATTGTGACGGTATACACCTTCTTTGTACATATAAAAATCTTGGTAAACCGTAAACGAAGTTGACACAGGTCCATTATTCTGTATGTCTAACATGATTTCGTACATGTTGCTTAATTTATAATGTTTTTTTATTTTCACTTTATCATTATTATATTTTATTTTATATGATTTCTGACAGGACAATTTACATTTTACGTCAAAAGTTTCATGACCACACGGTACTTTATTACTGTTGTAATCCTTTGTGTGATTGCATGGTGGAATTTCGTAAGGTTTGCATCCCATTGATGAATCGTAATTTCCACCTGACACTATTCCTTTATTTTCTGCAAATCTCCATGCAGCCCCTTCATAACCACCGACCTTACAGGGATTGCCGCAATTATTTAAACAGCAGGTCATGACGTCCATTGCTGAGAAATAATGATTTTTCGTACCATTTGATTGAATGCAGAGTCGGTCAGTCATTGCGGACACCGCAGCCACTGCCCAACAGCTCCCACACGATCCTTGGTCCCGAATATCCCATAATGTCGGACAGTCTTTCCAATTAAGACGTGCATCGAAACTTTCCGCAATTTTTTTTATTTTATAGTTGGGTGGTTTGCCGCTAATGTTTTCGGGATTTGTTACATGCTCCCTTATTGTTCCCGCAAGCCTCTTCAAGTATTTCATGGGGGTATTTCTGTGGAAGTTTCTGCCGGCTCTCCACGAATTTTGTTTGGAGTTGATGAAGTCAATAAATTCGTCGGAGAGAGGATGCATATGATGCGATGCGTGAACGCCGCCCACTACAAATAAGATCACTAATGCAGGTATAATCTTCATGGTTCGCCGACGCACTGTCTGCCGCGTCCGAACAAAACGATACTAGCAGCCCAATTTGATAACTATTGAGGTAAAGGATATTTATATGCCTCTTAAATAGTATAGGTTAGTTTTTACCTTAAAATTTTGTAACCACGAGGAAAATATTTGACAGTTTTAATTAAATTATCTTAAATATTATTATTTTTGTGGTATAATAGCCACTATCTCATCTTTATATTATCAGAAATTATATAATACTAGCGGCCGCCCGCGACTTCGTACGCGTGGATCCCGTTTTACCCCCTTCATTTATCTTATTTAGATTTTTTTATACAAATGTTTTTTCCCGCTAACTCCCGTTCCCGTGGGAATTTTGGGAATTCCATTCTTTGTGCACCTCTACGGTACCTAAGCTACGTCCCTTCCAAATTTCAAGTGCCTACGTTTAGCCGTTTAGGCTGTGCGTTGATATGTCATTTAGATACCTATTGGTAGGAATAATATTGGACCTCCACTGGATCATGGAGCTCGTAAAAAACAAAATGCAAGATTTTAAAATAGATTAATGTACTTGTAGATATTTTTGGCACTTCTTTTTCAAAAGGTTGTCGACCTGAGCTAGTATGTCAACAACTGCATTTATTACAAGGAATACCTATCAGTCGCCAGGTCAATATCAGCGGTCACAAGTGTTGGAACACAGGGTTCTACCTTTTTTCGCAGAACTTTTTTAATCATAATTTTACTATGCATAACAACGGATGGCATAATCTTCTTTACGCAGAAATTCGTTAGGCATACACTCATTTGGTATACATTCAAAACTAATAATTTTGTAAGGCAGAATCATCTTTAGGCATAATTTTATTATCCCGAATAATTAAAAAGCAGAACCATCACATCGCAGAAAGTTCTTAGTCAGAATAGTCTTTTGGCATACTATTAAAGGTAAAATGTTTATTCCCCTATCGCATTATTAAGAGCTGTAGGGATGAGGTGGAGGGAGAGAGGGGGGTAGGGGAACTCCCCCTGTGAATAGGGGAGATCAGAAACTTAGTTTCTGAAAAAACTGAAAATGAAATTTTGAGGTTAAGTTGCGTTTTTTGGGTAGTTTTATTGGACATCAACTATTTAAGTATGCGATTCTAGACTTAGCGACTGTGTAAGGTCGCAAGTCTAACCTAACCTAACCTATAGCTTTGTTGTCCAACAAGTTTTTTAAAATGACCTTCGTTGGTACATTTGAAGACTAGATCATGCCGATCTTACACTGAGAAAAGGACGTCTTAGGCTGGACTCCATTCACTAAAAAAACACGCAAACTCAAAAGTAAGGGGTAGGCACTCTAAAATTAGCCGTATTCCACCATTGGAATACCATTAAATAATGATGCCAAATAATCATGGTGCTAAAGAATTTTGCTATTCGAAATTATGCCAAATAAAATTCTGCTATCTTAAAAGTATGCCATTGAAAATTCGGGTATATAAACATTCTACCAAACGATGATTATTTTTAACAATGTTTATGCCTTATAAATATTCGGTTAAAGAAGATTATGCCAAGTGAGTTATGCCAAATGAGTTTCTGCGTAACGAGATTCTGCCAGATAGAGGGGAGCCGGAACACAGCGATTGGTGGTTGCGGCCACAATATCCTTTTGGGAATAGGTATAATAATTTTGTTTCAAATTACCTAGTGAAATTGTAACTAACTATTAATTGTCTGTTCCGCTGCATGGGGATTGAATAGTTAAAACGTATTTAAAAAAATATTTTTTATTTAGAACACATCATGTACCTAGGCTACTTTTACTTTAACACATTAAATTCCAGCAATAATAGTATTCTCTATTCCGCAATGATTTTGGTCGCGTAAAATTTTGAAGAATCCTTTGTTGCCCCAGTCGTCGTTCCATGAGTTTGCTGCCAACCAATACTTGACGCCATTTTCCACGCCCCAGCCCATGAGCTTCACAGAATGACGACCCAAGAACTTGCCAGCCACATACTGGTAAACACCACTTTTGTAATTGAGAAAGTCAGCGTACACGTCGAATGTAGCCGTGACAGGACCGCGCGTGTATATATCTTTTAACACAACATTATTTTTTATATAATACACAGATTTACATTTCTTTTTATCTGCGCCATAGCTTTGCTTATAGTGTTCCTGGCAGGTGGATTCACATAGAGGCGTTTTAACGTTGTGGCCACAGGGTTCCAATGTGTTGGGCGCGAAATGATGATCACATGGTGGAACACGGTAGGGTTGACATCCATCCTGCGAATTATACTCCCCCCCTGATACGATGCCGACTCTTTTGTAGTACAGCCATGCATTTTTCAGCACTCCACCAGCGCACCCTGATCCGCAGTTGAGGCAACAGCTGAGGACGTCCGCTGCTGCGAAGTAGAAGTTATCTTTTCCTTGCGAGCTGATGCAGAAGCGGTCAGACATAGCACCGACGGCGGCGACGGCCCAGCAGCTCCCGCAGGATCCTTGGTCCCGGACGTTATTCAACACGGAACAATCAGGCCAACGCTGTCTAATATCGAAGTTTTCAGGCAGAACAGCGTCAGTGATTTCAATGTCGTACGGCGGTGGGTCATCCAAAACTTCGTCTTCTCTTGTAGAGTTGTCATTTATTGTCCCTGCTAGCAGATTGATATAGGATATAGGAATGCCCTGGCGAAAATTTCGACCAGCTCTCCACAAAGTTTGATTCGCATTGATGAAGTTGATGAACTCATCAGATAAAGGGTCGAGATTCTCATCTGTTGCAATATTCTTCAAAACGTACATAGCAGCTGTGAATATCAAAAACTTGGTCATTTTATTTTATTTTATTAATTAAGTAAGTATACCTAGTATTGTTTGTTGGAACGCGTCCTATTCGCCTTACATCACGATGCAACTGCACTTGCGTCTTTACTCTCATAAATGTAATGTTATCGCTAATACTGATAAACTAAAATAGCGTGAACTTATTGTTTATAGTTACCTATCTGTCACTAGGTAATGGTAATTTTACAATAAGTACAAAATAATAAATTACAATTAAATGTTTAATTGAACAAATACGCAAAAGCAGACCGCGACATCGATCTACATCAAACTTAATAAATCTATTAATCAATCTCTATCCGTAGAATACTTACTTTTAAAAGCTTTTTAAGGCATTGAAAGATCAATAAAGAATTAATTAATTAATAGCTACCAACTTATGGTTTTACGTAATACCGTAGCGATATCCATTTATGTAATGCAGTTATAGTTAATTAATTGAGGGAAAATAATATTATGTTTAAATATACTCAGTTTGGAATTTACAGTCTATTTTTCCTCTAATTTGGCATATATTTGCGTAAAAGTTATTATTGTAATGAATATATTTATGTGCCTAAACCTATTAAATTAATCGTAAGTACATACATGGATAACACATAATTATTTATGTATTTTATCCTATGTTTGGGTTGATTACATATAAAGATTAAAACTTATATTAGAATATTTGAATTACATATAAAGATTAAAACTAATATTAGAATGTTAAAGTTTGTGGATATTTGTTACTTTTTCAGGCAAAAATTACAGAAAGTTAGACTGCCGATGGCCTTTTAGTGATGATGAATCCAGCACTGCCACCCTAGCGCCTCATTATTCAAGGCTTTGTATAGTTTTTGGGAGTATCCGCCCTAGGTAGGAGTGCACAAGAAACCACCCCTGTAGTAAGTGTCACTATTTTATTTGGAATTTCCACAAAGGTCCTTTTCATAAAAGAGAAGCCGGATGCAGGCCGCTGCACTGCCGATCGGCTAATCTGGAAATCATCCAGGCAGGGCCGGATTAACCATCTCGGGGCCCCTAGGCACAGCTCGTTTCGGGCCCCCCTTTTTTTGACGCGGAGGAAATGCTTTACGCACCGTCACCACTGCCGGGGGAGAGTGCATTACCGCAGCAAATTTTTTATAAATGTTGTGCTTTAGAGAGTCGAGAGTATAGCAGATAATTAGTCCATCGTGAGCAGAAAAGACAATGCCGGAAATTGGCGTCTTTTTTTTTTCGCGCGGCCATCGATCAAACCTTGTTTTTTGATTACAAAATAGTGTAATAAACCAAACTTACTATGACATGTATACCTCTAAACTCAGTCTGAACTGAGTTACGAGCATCAGAAGTTTGATGATTTTCATACTAGATTTGCTGTTTGCGCGCAAGTTTTGTAAGAAATTGCAACAAAATAATGACATTGTATGTGTAAACAAATAATACCATCCATTAAAGGCTCCAGACATCAGAATGCAGCAGAATCAGCGCAATAAAAAAATAGCGCAATATTTTGTTGCAATTTCTTACAAAACTTGCGCGCAAAAAGCAAATCTAGTATGAAAATCATTAAACTTCTAATGCTCGTAACTCAGTTCAGACTGAGTTTAGAGGTATACATGCCATAGTAAGTTTGGTTTATTACACTATTTTGTAATCAAAAAACAAAGTTTGGTCAATGGCCGCGCGAAAAAAAAAAGACGCCACCTTCCATACAAAATCTGGCATTGCCATTTTAGGGGAGAGGGGGGCAGCTTTGGACAGGGGCAGCTTAGAACAAATGAATTTAAAAATCACTGGTTTAGGCTACAATGGTATAAATCATAATTTATATTGCGAGCACTGATGCGCATAGCTGTCACATCTCATTTTTAATATTTAATTGTAGGTTAACCGGTAAAAGTGTTTTTTTGTTTTTGACTGCCAGTTTCGCTCTTTTTTATTTTGGTTCTAAGGTTTTTGTGGACGTAGTTTTATAAAATAGTGAGTGGTTTGTTTACTATATGAAAGTTTAAATAGTTTCAATGATGATTTGATAAGAAATTGCAACATAAAAGTATGTTCACTTGTTAAATTTATGTTTTTTTCTGGAAATATACCCATGGGGCAGCTTTGAACGAAATGGTTGGGGCACCTTTGAACTTTATCAATTTTCTTTTTTAAGTGGTGTTATAAAACTTTAAGTTTTCTAATACTTCCTAGAAGGTTCTTACATAAAAAATAAGCAGATTGCTTTACTGCGACAGATAAAATTTCAAGCTGGGTGAAGTCTGGGCGAAAGCGAGTTTTAGTAGTTAATTGATATTTTTAAAATTATGCAGTTTTGTCTTTGATGTGTCATTAAATAGAAAGTTTATAGGTATTTAGTTAATTGATATATCTTATAATTACTTTTTTTTTTAAATAATATCCACGTCTCTCGTGTTACTTTGTACTGAGTGATTTAAAATAAAATAAACATGTTAAATTGATCCCAAATGACACTGATCATTTAGAATTTTATTATTAATTATTTAAAAAATACATATTCATAAATATTCAGTTTTATTTAATTGAAAAAAATACTAATTCAAAACTGCCCCATGCGTGTTCAAAGCTGCCCCGACTACGGGGCAGTTTTGAACATTTACAGGTCTGTGCAAAAATCTAAATATCTTAAAAAGCGTTCATGAACAATTAGGAAGAACATCATTATTTTGTTGTGAGATAACCATGACCTCTATCTAGGAAGAAAAAATTAATGAAATCAGTCAAATTTAGAAGATATTTAATAAAGTATGAAAATTGTTCAAAGCTGCCCCCCTCTCCCCTACTGTGGTTATAAAGGTGTACCAAGGGTACATGCTACACCTTTTTATTCGATTGTAAGAGTACTGGTTTACTCACAAATCCGTTTTATCTGATTTTCGAAATCATTTAATTACACTGGTGTTTATCATTCAAATCAATGACTAATGCTTGAACTAATTTGGACATAATCAAGGTCTACCATTGGTATTTTTTTTTTCAAACTTCTGCGTTGAGCCATTTACGAGATCTGGGACATCACAAAACATTACCCCAGCAAAATTCTGAATAACTTGAGAACCGGAACACGAACAAATTTTGCTATTCGTGGACAAATTACTACGCAACAAAAGCTATCTATCCATGTATTTGGTTCCGGGATAAAACGACTTTCAAAAAAAAATTCTGCTGGGGTAACGTTTCAAACATTACCCCATCAAAATCTGTTTTTTCCTAATAACTTTAAAACTATAATTTGAACGAATTTTGCTATTAGTGGACAAATTTCTGCTCACGATGGACTAATTATCTGCTATACTCTCGACTCTCTAAAGCACAACATTTATAAAAATTTTGCTGCGGTAATGCACTCGCCGGGGGACAGGGTGGTGTGTGGGACTCCCGGCGCCCTAAAAAGGGAAAAGGACGGGGTATACCCACTAAAACCTCCGCGGCGGTCCGTCGTAGGCCGAGTGGGGGTGTCGCGAGTATCCGGCCGTAGCTTTAGACTTCCGCGACACTACGCTACAGCGACAGCTCGCCTACACGGCGGACCCTACACGCCCCCCTTGTGGGGGTCCGACGGGTATGCCCGAAACGTCAAGCTGTTCCCGACAGACGGAGGTGACAAGGGTGGCCCTGCACCCACGGCCTGCTGGCCGCCACCTGGGGGCAGAGTAGAACGGTCGTACAACCGCCTTCTCCGCCCCCTTCTTCGCCTGCGGAGCGATGAGACGAGAGGATCGTTCTCCCGCTCGCGCTCCGCTGCCTTCTTTTGAAGGACGAACTCTTCGCAAAAGGAGGCGACCGCCTTCCAGCATCCTTCACCTCCCAGCATGGCGATGACCAGGCTCGGAAGCGAAAGATCCCGGCCCACGACCACAGTGAGGACACGGCGCTGCTTCTCCCAGCCTGTGCAGACCGCGAGGGTGTGTTGCACCGTGTCATCCGCCGCGCCGCATTTCTGGCACACAGGGATTCCTCTCGCCCGATTCTGCAGGTACGAACCGAAGCAGCCATGCCCGGTCAGCACCTGCGCCAGTCGGAACGTGAGGAACCCGTGCGGTCGTTCCAACCATTGGTCCAGAACAGGACCAATGGCGTCCAGAGTGCGGCGGCCTGACTGCGCGGAGTCATGTCTTCGTGACGGCGCCGCACCGCTCCGGGGGCGGGCGCTTTCTACGCGCCTTCTGGTCTGCCAGCGTACCAGCGAGGAGTACCAGCAAGGACGCACGCCGCAGCGTGCCCTACCGTGCGGTAGGTCCTTGCGCTATGGGCCGCTGGGGTCTGCGCAGAAGGGCAGCATTCTCCCTCTTATTGAGTGCGTCCGCCCAGACTGGGGCGCCATACAGCGCCATGCTCATCATCATTATCATCATCATTTCAGCCATAGGACGTCCACTGCTGAACATAGGCCTCCCCCAATGCTTTCCATGTTGATCGATTGGTAGCGGCCTGCGTCCTGACATAGCGCTGACATAGCCCGACGGATTAGCAAGCTGAAGTGGCAATGGGCAGGGCACATAGTACGCAGAACTGACGGCCGATGGGGCAGAAAGGTTCTGGAATGGAGGCCGAGTACCGGAAAACGCAGCGTGGACGTCCACCTACAAGGTGGACCGACGACATCGTAAAGGTAGCAGGGAAGCGCTGGACGCAGGCCGCTACCAATCGATCAACATGCTCCTCAGAACGCCGGCATAAAGTCGACGGCACCTCGTTTGTGGCCCTCCCAAATTCGGGAGGAGCCAACTCAGTGCGTCGGCTGCCTTGAGGAGGCGTGGCGCTAGCCCGTTGAAGTGCGGGCTAAAATGCCACCTCCCGTCAAGCGTGAGGCCCAGATATTAATCCTAACGTCCTCAACGCGTTGGGAGGGGCGCGCTGGCGAGGCCCCGGAAAGAAGAGGGCCTCAGTCTTCTCCAGCGCAACTTTCAGGCCGAGGCGTCGTATTCTGCGAGCGACTAATATGCCGCCCGCCGACGCCAGCCGTGCCGCGGCCCCACATGTCTTCCCCGGGCAGTGACCAGTGTCATCCGCATAGCATATGACACTCATGCCCGCGAGAAGGATGCCCCGGAGGAGCCAGTTGAAGCCTAGGTTCCACAAGAGTGGACCGAGCACCGAACCCTGCGGAACCCCGCTGGCTACGCCGCGCCGTTTGAGCTGGCCGTCTGTGTTAACATACAGGACTTCGCGGTCCCGTAAGTAATCGGCCAGCAGCGCTCGAAGGTACTGAGGCACTCTGTGATGTTGAAGTGCCTAGCTAGAGTATGGTGGAATGAGGGATGGTATTGAAAGCGTTGGCTATATTGAATGATACAGCCAACACACCCTCACCCCTCTCCCTAGCCTCCGCAGTGAGGCTTTTTAGCCTCTGAAGGGGGTCGACCGTCGACCTGTCATCTAAACCAAAGCAGTAATGCCAACGTCACGAAAATGAATTAGGTTCCACAATATCGAAATATTATTAAGACGATTGAATGTGTAAACCAAAATAAGGCGAAGTTTTGAGGTGGTTTGAGTTTTGTTGCATAAAAATAATCTTTAGCAATTTTTTTTTTCATTTTTTTATCGGGAGTGCTGGGCCCCTGGTCATAGTGGGCCCCTGGCCATAGTGGGCCCCTAGGCACTGGCCTAAAGTGCCTTATGGATAATACGGCACTGCATCCAGGAAGACATGAGGAAGACCTATAAACGTCCGGTGGCTGAAATGATGTTATTGATAAATTAGAATTTAGTAATTTTTCACAACTTTAAAGATTTAAGCCTCAAACCAGTGTAATAAGATCTTTAAGGTAATCAAGAGAAGTGGTTATGTTTGTAGATAAAGAATGCTTAGCTCTCGGCCAGACGGTGTTAACACTGTACTAGGAACTATTCGTATTATGTACCTACGTGCTTAAACGATACGCACCATTCTCGTTAAGGCATGAGAATTTGATACACACTCGAGAGGTAAGTACCTATGTAATCGTTGAATGAAAGTTTTCTTAAGTTATTTTGAGCTAGGTACATTTTAATTTCTTAAATTAGGCATGCAGTATCGCTCGAAAAACATCGATATTTTCGATAGAGAATTTAACATCTTATTTTAAAAACATCGAAGGTTAAAAACGATACATCGATTTACAAGTGGCTTACTAGGTATGGTATGTAACTATTTCCTTTATGTTATTTTAGGATATAACAAATGGTTTGAATGTTTGAGTCGCAGGCGGAGTACCGAGCTTATGAGAAACATCGTGTTTCATTCCGTTAATAGAGCGAAATATTGGATGATTTATTATGACAAGTGTTGTTACGCTTGTTTCTTGATTAAATAGCGATTGCTTTTATCTTTATTATTTCGTTTTATTATAAGATAAATAAGCCTGACGCGTATTATGAGTGGCGTTTCTTATGTTAACATTTCCTTAATAAAAGTAACAATCTAATTACTTAGGTTCCAAAATACGAAGTTATTTTTCTTTACTTAGGCCTGGGTAAACTAAGACGTTTTTTGCAACTATGAACCTTTATTTTCAACACCTTACTCGTAGGTACTTAATATTACTTACCTACATGTCCACAGGCGAGTCAGTCAGTCTAAAATTCTTCATAATTATGCATTTTCTTCTTGTGGTTCCGGCTGAGTAGAATAGGACCACCCCCACTCTTCCAGTGGTTGTCATAAAAGGCGATCAAGGTCAAAACAAAGGCAATCTTGATAAGGCGAAGTAGAACTAAAGATTAAGTCTTGAAACTGTCAAAATTCTGCGGCCAAAAGGCCATAAGCTGATTGACGTAAAGTACAAAGTAAGTGGCAGATTGGGGTTCTAAAGTGTGGTTGGGTAAGTAGTGCCAAAGTGCCAATACAGCCGTTTCGTCTCTTCTCGTTGACATCGATCTGCGCCGACCCTAGCGACATGCTGACGGCACGAAATAACAATTGCATAAGGAAGGGGAACGCCCTAGGCCTGCGGCTAGTCTCCAAAGATATAGGTACGTAGAAAGTAAATTACTAATTAAAGTGAAGTGAAAAACACTATGGATTTTAATTATAAAGTTCAGTCCTGAACAATATGCAAACTGTGGTCAGATAGTTTTGGGTAATTTAACACTTGAACCATTGCATTATGTTCAGAGAAATTATTAAAAATATAATCAAAATTAAGTAACCGATTTAATCCATTTATAATTTTGGATGAAAAAAATTAGCACTCGAAAACTAGATCAGAATTTACTTAAAAATATGGATTTATACCTACGAATAAGCTCCGACATAGTTCATATTATTTCATACTGACTAAACCAGTATTAACTATAAAATATGAACTGTTAGTTTATAGACAGTAGTCATGTGAATTCGTTGCAACCGAGCCCTTGGCTTACAACACCCCAATTTCCTTGACCGGGGGTAAATTGAAGAATGCACTGCTTGTCTTGTTATCGATGAAAGAAAATTTAGCAGGATGTTTTCCTTCCTCACATTTTTGTTTAGCAGCTAATGGAGGAAACAGGGTGTAACAAAAATAAGGCCGAAAAAACGAGTAAGAGGCATTAAAAAAGAAATAATGGTTGCCATAGAAACACCCTCGGAGCTCCCAAATTTTCTACTTATTTAATTAAATTAGTTGGAAATTAAAAATTAGGATTCACCGTTGGTTTAATTTGAGTAGATTAGGGGAAAGGTTTTGCTAAAGAGATCTTGACAATAGGCCAGATGACACTTGTCCAAGTAGTGACGTCACGCGACCTTTGGAATATATTTACCACTGTAATTATAGAGGGTGTCCCATTTGCACGTCACACTGACATCGGAAGTAGCTGGGCTTAGCAGGAGGTCTTTTGGAGATAACAAGTAAAGCACTAAAACAACTCCCTCCCGTGTCGCTCCCATACCTTTGGCACTGACTTCACTAGAAGTGCTAGACCTCTAGATCGAAACAACGTGCCCCTTTACATTTATTCCGAGCCGCAGCGTGTGTGTGCGCTTTTGCGGTGGAAGGCGCCGTTGCCTTTTGTCAAATGGCATAATGTGGAATGCGTATAAACCAAGG
Organism: Ostrinia furnacalis; assembly: GCF_004193835.3. Taxonomy (NCBI): domain Eukaryota; kingdom Metazoa; phylum Arthropoda; class Insecta; order Lepidoptera; family Crambidae; genus Ostrinia; species Ostrinia furnacalis. The sequence continues at coordinate 415,976 of NW_021134284.1, read as the reverse complement.
TAGGTAATGCTTTTATTAAAATTAAAGTAAATTAAATCTTGGTATCTACTTAAAAATATTATATTACTATGGAAAGCTCGAGATAAATATCGTCATACTTTTTTTCAGACGTGGATAAGTAAGTGGATACTGGAAACTGGATTTGAATCCCACCTGTGCATGGCAGTTGATTTTTTTTCAATAAAAAAATTTGTTACGGTATAAGTTGATATTTTTTTTTATATCAGAGCCTTATTAATCCTTGACCGTGTAAGCTATTAACTTTTATTTTTTACTTACTCGCTTGTAATAAAAGTGAGTAAGTTAGGTAATGTTGCCGAACAAAATTTTATTGAATAGTTTGTTTGTACGCTAAAGATGTTGTATCACAATGAAAAGTCCGAAGAAGCAGCACAAAAGATAAACTCCAGTCCATATATTTGTAGTTTTACTTAAGATCCTCCCCCACAATCACTGTACAGTACGAATATACCAGAACAGATACTTGCTCGAATAAAAACAACCAAGTTGAGATAGCAATCTTATTTTGTACTGAAAATGGACTAAAATCACAGCGAAAATGTTCCAGGTAGGGTACAAGTTCAGATGCAGCGTTGCAATAAAACTCAATCTTACTTAACGTTTCATTTGGATACATTTTAAAACAATGTTATCAAAAGTAACAACAAATAAAATGTGACCATTATAAAAAAAAATGCTGGGGTGTATAAGGGCTTGTTCCCACGGAGACAATGTTTTTTGAAGGAACTGTTTTCTGCAGGATTCCGTTTAGTAGTAAAACGTGTTTTAATATTAACTTTCATTCGAACAGTGTAACACTGCAAACGGGATGTTCGTGTGAATGTAAATATTAAAACGTAAAAACCTATCTGTAATTCAAAGGGTGAGACACAACAAATACCTGTGCAAAAATTTGAATTCGTCAGTTACATAGTTTTGGAGAAAAAAAAAACAGTTTTAGGTATAGTTGGGTGGTGTGGCTCCCTGGGGAGTATGGCCACAGTTTCGAACGTCAGGGTTTGGGGGCTTTTTCTAAGACTATCCTGCTACACCCTTTCAAACACACATAGGTAGGTATCTGTGTTTACATCACAGTCCATTTTTGCGGGACCCTGCATTGCCAGATCCCGCAAAACTTGTCATAGGAACGAGCCCTGTATGCTACTGCGGAGTTAATAATGCAGGGGCGCCAGTGTGCAACCTCTTTGTAATTGGAATAGCCACATGCGCATATGATTTCCCTCCAACATTATTATCTGTATTCATCGCTCGCATGGATCCCGGCTGCGGTCTCGATTTCCTTCGAAACAGGAAAGGACAATGTTCGTTCTCCATACATTGTTCGCCGTTAGATCAACAGTGCCGAAATAATACTTTCTAGGTTCTAAATGACACAAATCTTTATGTAAGAACAATTATTCCTGGCGGACCAATTCTATAAACTTATTGCAACTTACTAGTATTGTATTATATTATTTTATGCACATCGATTTGGGAGATGTTCTGTATTGTAGTTGTCGCAGCCAAATTGTATTATAATATTGGACGGGTTTTGGAAATAGCTCGGCGTTCCACTTTTATGATTTACTTACTTACATTTTGCACGTAAATAAATAACATGAATCCTATGTTTACTTTCCACTCTTGACATTTAACACGTGACTTACCAAACTAACTATCTCCATGGTTACCGTCTTAGTCTATGCATGACTAGGGACTGAACAACTTTTAATTGAATATTATTAACAATTCTCGATAATTATTATCGATTGAAAAATATTCGGTATTTGAATCGAAAGATATATTCAATTTTATCAATATCAAAATATTCAATTTTAATAATAAAATAAATATTATTTACTACCACCTATGAAATGTTCTAAAAATTGCCTGGAGCGCTCCCCCAATCCTGGGTTTTCCCTTTCCAAGCTGAGAGGATATCATTTTGGTTCTATCGATACATTATAAAGGTACTTAATATTTGAAATGTATTACCAATTATTGTTATAAGCATTTTGAGCGAATAAAACTTTCAATTCTATTAGAACTTTAGACATTTCTCTCACTTTAAGCGGCATTGGATTTTTCATCGAATTTTGAAACTGTAACAGATATATTAAAGATGATCCCATATTGTTGTCATTGTCTATATCAGTGTTATGATCACAATTCTTTTTATTTTATTCATGACCTTCGACCAGTTGGACACATTAGATAGCTTCTTGTAGTATCGTGCAATATATTTTTAACTTTTAATTAAAATCTAGTCATACTGTAGCAATATGGACGATTTATTTTATTTACAAGATCGGTATCTTATTGTCTATGATGACCGCAGTCAACATCACTATTACATGGATTCCTAACAATGAAGTACGGCATTGCCTTGTGCCGATTTTACATAGATTTTATCGACACAAATTATGGAACTTCATAGGATATGGAGCAGGCCACGCCCTAAAATGTCCGGATGTCGTCATAGTATTATGGAATACATATAAAATACTTTTATTATTTCATTTTTTAATCCTCAAGTGTCCGTTACAATCTAATTAATATTTAAGTATTCAAAAAGTAAGAGATTAATTTTGATACTTTACTGCTGTACCCAGGAATCTAAGGCGGTTTCTGACAATGTCCTTTACCGACCTCCCGCCATTGAGGCAGCGTATTAAGTCAATGCTTTACCCTCAATATTTGAAATACCTAGCCAAAGGCTGCGCTTTGGGGCTTTATTCTTGTAACAATATTGAGGGAATTTAAATATTTCATTTTACGGACGAATATTTTTCCGTGTTTATCTTGTTAGATCAGTAGTAGAAGTAAATAATAACAGTAAAAAGTCTTTTGATCTTGATAACAATTTCTCAACTAGGTAATTAAGTTTTTGTGAGTATTAATAACTATTAGCACAGATTAATATTATGTTAAATAGTATCATGGGGTTTTAACGGCAAAACTTTCACAGGGTATACAAAGATACTGGCTGAGTGGCATCACCTAACTTTGACCGTAACTATAACGATAACCGACGTTTTTTGTATGGAGTTTGACAGATCTTTGACGTTTGTCAATATTGTCAAAATTAAAGTAAGATGGTACAACCCAGCCTTAGTAATTGAATACTAAAATCTACTTAATGCTGGAAAAATGCTTTCCATAAGAAAAGTATTTTTCCAGCTAGGTCATGTACTTAGTACAGTTGCAGATTTAAAACCTAAACTGAAAAAACTTAGTAAAAGTATACATTTGTTTTGGAGTTGTATTCCAGGATCAAAGAATTTGATAACGAAATCATTACTTCGGTTTACGTTTCCCTTTGAATGTTGCTTTATAAGGCAAGCAGAATTCTGACGCGAAGATTGGTTTATTCCAATTCAAACGCCGTAGGTAGCGCGGTGTTGTTGGAAATTTCATAAATGCCAATTTCTGTTAGTAAAAAAACGATATCAAAGAATTACGCTTTACATATTCATACTTTTGGTGAATATGAAATTCAAATTCCTGATTTGAATCTGTCAATAAAGTTTGTAAGTTTTCTCGTTACATTCGGAGGTTTTCTTTCATCAAACCGCAATTAAGCACATTTGTATAAGGTTAAATCGTCTTAAAGCAGTTCAATATTAAGGTAATACCTCCACTTGTATGAAACAACTTTTTAGGAACTGTTCTCAAAAATCCATGTGGAAGTACAAGAATAAAATTTAGACTTCCCTGGAAAAAGTTGCGGCTTTCCAGATTTATTAGGTAAACGGCGATTTGAAATCATAAATGGATGACAAAATAAATGTTCAGGAGCCACTAAACACGATGCAAGGATCAGACAGTATACAGTGTGTTTGGGATAGGACTAACGATAATTTAAGGCGATGTTGTGATGTCAATTTTATCAACAAAAATGCCCCTATATGTGGGCCCACCCACCCCCACCCCAAATTAAGCCCCCCATTCCAAGAGGATGTGACTACATAAAAAATGTTTGTATTTCTTATGTGCCCGTCTTACAGATAAATAAAAAAATGCATTTGTAAGCCAATAATATGGTGTCATTAAAAAAACACAATGACCAAAAAATTTTATTGTTTTTATGATGTTTAGTTTTTTGTCAAAAAATTCAGTTTTGACAGACACGTCGCCTTAAATTATCGCTAGCCCTATCCCAAGCACACTGTATAATCATTACTTAAAAGTCCTGAAAACTGTAACATGATCACTGATGCAAATTCATTTTCCTTTTTGCTGTAGTGGTTGCAAAAAAATTTTATTGCTTGTTCGATTTTAATTCAATATTGTGTCTCATAATAGTGTCTGGCATCATGCGTAAATTGCCGACGACATAAAAAATAACAGGCTATAAAAATGTACTGCGCTTCCCCTATTCAGTGCCCGTTGCAAGTACCTACGTGTAAACGGGCGATTCCAACGGGATCGCTCTTACTTTTTATTGTGTTTATTATTTTTAACGCGCGAAATGATTACGGTGACAAACGCAAATCCTGCCCTCAAGCGAAATGGGTGCTTGGCAACCAAAAAATTAAATACTTTGTCTTTGATTTCTTAGTTTATTCCAAGCCTTAGATATAAACAAAATTAATCTGTTTGTTTAAAATAACTGCAGAGTTGTTATTGTTTATGTCACCTACATTCATTCAAAAAGGTAGGTCACACTTTTTAAGCTGTATTTTATCTATCGCCAGAATGTCGTATTGTTTTTGTGATATCTGCTGAAATATTAAGTTTTACACAAAACATATGGCCTTTAGAACCACCAACTCAAAGTGCTCCTTCCAAAGTTGTAACGCTATACCATATTTAGTCCGATGCAAGTGCGAAGTTATTAAAGAGGAATTTATTATCTTCGTTATCATATGTATTCGAACAAAATAAGACCTACTACATTAATTTTAGGGTGGAATGGTCATAAAATGTATCAATACTGCCAACTAATTTGGGCAGTAAAAATAGCAAATACTTCACATAAACTTTTACTTTTAAGCTTATTACCTAATACTAAAGCTTTCTTTCTTTATTACAGTAGCGGTGATAGTTAAACTTAATGATTCACCATTGTTTAATAATTTGATTATCTTTATGAATCTTTCTAATTTTGAGGTATGGAGTGCGTTATGGCGTATTGTCAGTATTGTGGTGTTTTCCCACGCTTGGACTTAATAATAATAATGTAGTAAAATATCAAATTAGACAAACTGACATCTTATAAGTTTATACTACACTGGCCTGCACTACTAAGTACTACACTTAAAATTTAATTTTTTTCGAATCTATAAAAGGTATAGATTTAAAATAAACAACGTTTTGTAGCAAATCTTATCAGCTTTCTTATAAACTATAGTCAACAATTAAACTATTTTTCAAGTCCTTGTTATTTAGGAAGTATATCTTTTGAACCTACAAACTTATTGCAATTTTAAAAGTGTGACACTTTCTTTTGCAGGCCAGTGTATTTAACTACGTAAATGTATTATGTTGATGTGCTTCTAAATATTTTAAAAGTATACAATTAATACTTACAACAACTGTAGCATAAAGAGGTCTTATGTGCAAAAACGGCTGTTAACGAGAGAGCACAATTGTTTTGAAACCGATTTAACGAAAATTGAGAAAAAACAGCAAATTTTCTTGCTCGAATTGCGAAACGCAGACAATAGTAAAGACACTCAATGCAATCTTAATTGGTTCACTGCAGAGTAAACTGTTGGTTTATCGAATTGAAAGAAATCTACACTTATAGAGGAAAGATTTGACTGTTTGTTTGCATCTAATAGGCGCCGAAACTACTGGACTGATTTGAACAAATAAAATATTATATCTAAATATGTATAACTCAAAGGTGACTGACATCATGATCTATCAACGCACAGCCAAAACCACTGGACGGATCGGGCTGAAATTTGGCATGCAGGTAGATGTTATGACGTAGGCATCCGCTAAGAAAGGATTTTACGAAACTCCACCCCTAAGGGGGTAAAACGGGTTCCACGCGTACGAAGTCGCGGGCGGAGGCTAGTTTCATTTATATTTCACCATTAGAATCCTTTGATGAACAGGTACGAAGTTCGCCGGGCCAGCTAGTAGCGTATAAAACCAGAAATTGGGTAACGTACAAGCAAACATCTTAAATTCAATACTCTGTTATCAGGAGCCATTTTATTTGCGCTGCCATCGATATTTTATTGGTTTCCCGGAAGTCCCGACAGCACTTTTGTCATTACCGTCAGTCATGCCGAAGTGGGAGTCACAGTAGCGCCGTTGACTGCGAGAAACGAGATATGGGTTAGGGCGTGACCACACTGCATCGTTATGCACAGGACTGGCTATTGACTGCACGTGTGAAGTTTATAGTACAGTCACCCTCAGCTCATCGGACTATGACAGGTACTTACATACTTTCAGGTGAGATTTCATCACTTTCAGGTGAGATGCAGGCCAAGAGTTCCCGTTGTGGTATAAAAAAACGTTGACCGTCATTTTTCAGGTAAAATAGTTCGTAGTTTTGATACAATTTTAAGCTGGTTTTTGTTTTGAAACTCTTTCGCCCTCAAGCTATTATATTATAAGTGAATGAGGCATATTCTGGCCAAATTAGCTACATCTTTGATCGCATCTTCATTTTTCGTCACTAACATATTAATTACTAATCCTATCTAATGATAATGAAAATTCTATTGCTAATATTGCCTTTTTTCAAATTGGGGCATGGTAACATTGGTAACACGACATAACATTTTAGATCAGCACACTTCACCACAATATAATATGGAGATGATGACAACAACAAATACTGCTTTGGAAACGTGTCACATATGAGGTTGAATTTTTAACGCAGCTTCGAACATTTATTCCTTTATTCGCAACTTCTTTACAATGTGAAGGCGTCCTAACGCGCGACGCGTATTGCCAAATGCTGACCCAGTTCGGGTCGTCCCGGGATCACTCGGAAGGGTTTACGGTTTCAATATTTCCATGCCTTCGCCATATAGCTGTATGCTCAAAGGAACCGCACGCCAAGTTTCGAGTTTCTTCGAGTGTTCAAGCGCATTATGACAATAGATATAATATCAGTTACTGTCTGTTCTTCTCGTTACACGATAGTCGCTTGGGCGGCTCGCTTGTCTACTATGCCAGAGGTCGCGGATTCGATCTTCGCACACACAATTCAAATATTTTTGATCAAGTATGAACAAACTTTGTTTTGGTTTAGGTGTTTTCTAACAATAACTAATTTTGTTTAAGTATCTATATAAAATGATGTTTAAACCTGTGTTCTGGTATTCGGACAAGCTTACTTTTTAGGGTAGAATTGGGTAGAGATGACGCTTCCATTACTTATTGTTTAAGCCTTATGGACTCTTAGACTCTAAGGTATATCCAGATGTCTCTTAGTATTCCGGCTAAAGGCTTTTCTACACCCTGTGAAATGAATACCCTTGTTCCTCGGCTACCCCATATTCCGTTCTCCAGCTGTCCATACGAAGATGTACATATATGTTCATCTTATCGGCTCACATTATCAGTGAAAATGTGCAGCCTTCATGGCGCCCCCACTGAAATTCGCAGACTGCTGAGAGACCGTCTTTTTAACGAAAAGTGACACAAATAGATATTAATCTGCGTTAAGTCTGTGTCCTTCTGAGTCAAATAATGCTATATTCTATTACATGCACGACCTATTTCGATGTGAGGTTACTCGGTCCTTGCGCAATGAGCGACAACCTTCGCAAGGTGGTTAATCTGGTTCAGGGGACTGGCATCCAATTTGCCGGCCGTTGTGAGGCTTCGACCACAGCCCGTAATTGACACCGAAAGTAAAACCACAGCGCTGGCGGAAAACGCGCGATGTAAAAACGCGAATTACGACACGCGGTTGCACCGCGCACAATCGCCGCCGACTATCCAATCTCCTAAATGCTTTATTATTATTGTCCCGGCCAGAGTAACTTCCAATAAAAATAACGTAATTCATCGGCCGAATAGACCGCTCTTATAGGTTTAGTTTAGAAAGTTGGCATCTTGTCCATAGCGGTTATTCCGCGTTCCCTACATAGGCTACCAGGCGGCAGGTTGTATAAAAAGAAGGCTCTATTTAACGGGAACTGATTCGGAAAAAAGCGCTCTGAGCTCCGGAGCGAAGAACCGGATTACTGTGGCCGAGCTGAAAAACAAATCTACTACGATTTACGTACCGTAAACTCGTTACGCGTTCCGAACGAGACGTATTCGGCGGGGCGGGTGTTGTTGGAATGTGTTTCTTGTTGCGTGGATGCAGGGTTGAGATTGTGTTGTGGGGTGTGGTCGAATGCGAGAGAGAGGCGAGCTTATACGCGCGTCTATGGAGAGGCGGCAGGTTCATTCGTAGGAAGTGTCGTTATCACAGTCGCTGTTCGGCGGTCGGGCGGCGTGCAGGCTACAGGGTGTTCGCTCGCGGGCGGTCGACATCTCTTCGAGAGAAGTTTTGCGGAGATCGGAACGTGGCCGGCCTTTCCCGGCTAGAGCGCTCTGTAGAAAGTGAAATTGCATGTGATAACAAATTGTGTAAGGACACTCGTACTACTTGGTGTTTGATTGTGTGAAGTGGGAACTCCAGAGTGGATTTTACAAACTTATTTTGAACTCGTTTCGATATCAGCGCAGTTTTGAACTAAAAACTGTGATCTAGATTATTGAAGCGCTGTCGAGTTTTCCGAAAACGGTAAGTTGTTCTGTTACACTGATTTTTAGGTGATGAAGATGAATTGCAGATGTTTTATGAAAGCTGTATGGAGTTTAATTAGTTGCGGATTTACTGCTACTTACTACACATTCATGAGCATTGCCTTACTTTTTTAATGTTTTGGTAGAGCACGTAAAATACATCAGTAACCTACTTAATTTTAATACAAAATTGAAACCTATTTAATGGTTGTTATTTTAGTGAGCTGAAAAAATTAACAGAGAAATACGTGATCTAAATGAAATGATTTAGGCTAAAGTTAAAGTTTAGTTTGATATTGGCCTGTAAGGCTGTGAATATATTTGGTATGTGAATTGAAGCACCGGCCTACACAAGTATGGAAATATGACATTTTAGAAAATGCGGATAAGTAAGTTATGTAGGCCTGCCAGGTAGGCAGTTCACACCAAAAGTGTACGATCATTCATTAAACAACAATTAAAGTTTTAGAAATTCCTCACACCACCTAGCTTCGAGAAAGTAATATATGCAATATAGAGATAGTTAAAATTAGTTTTTTTAAGGTTTTTACAATAGTTAAATGAATTGAATAACACGTTTTTTGGAGACGCCGCACCCTGTATGACGGTGTAGGCGTAGAAATAGCTAAACACTAATTAGCTGTAAGCCTGTAAGTATATCGATAACTTTTTGAGAGAGATAAAGGACATAAAATAAGTAGGTACTTAATCCTGGATACTTCAGAAACGTGATGTGACTCTAAAAACGAATGAAATAATTGAACATCAAAAGAAAAACCTTCGAAAGTAGACGATAAAATTCCGAGTCATGTAATCATGAAATAATATAAAATAATAATATGCAAGCAAATTACTTTTTGTTTGGAGGGGAGCAACTTCTCAAATATTCATAGAGACGGGAGCAAAAATGTAATGTAAATAAAGATGTAATAACATTCACAAAACAAAGACCGGTATTTGGAGATAAACAGTTTTACATGCTTGCGATAGAAATATTCTATTTATTTACAGATTACTTATCAAATCAAATCAAATAGTTTATTCAGTACACAGGCCCTTTCCAAGGCACTTATACGCGTGTTTTTAATTGGATGCTATGTATGTACATTAATTCTTCGCTGCAAATTTCGTCCTTTTCTTATTCTTTACCTTAAACCTCCTAATCACCTTATCTATCATTATTTACATCAGCACCACCTGATTATAGGTACCTGATATTTTGTTATATTTACCGACACACTCATCATCATCTTAGTTCACTTCGAATGTGAATTCTCCATTGATTTTCGTTGAGATTGGTAAACGGTGATCATGTTATGACAGCCCGCATCCTTAGTCAGATTGTCTTTGGAGATCCTTCCATTCACGACCGTTGTGGGTTCACCGCCTGCTTCTATTGATCAGTGGAGTAAGGATTTCGCTAGTGAAATCACAATCAGTATTTTTTATTTTGTCACAACTAACTATGTAATAGATAGAGAGTAACAACATTCTGACTATTAAGAGCCACTCAAAGTTTAAGTACCTACCTATGTTACTTTTTAAAGCTCTAGGTTATAAAAACGGCAAACAAAGTTTAACAGCAAAGTTAGGTGAACTTTCATAGTTTGTTTTTGTAGGTTTGTATTTGAGGCCCAAGATCCTATCTCATAATCGGGTTCTAGTTGTTGGTTTGATTTAGTATCAAGGGCTTTGTAGAAAAGTTATTATTTCACTAACTTATCGACTTGGACAATATAATGTAGTAAAAGTATACCATTACTTACGCTACTATAAGCAATAGTAAATAATCATGAATGACAGTGGATGGACAGGCTTTAGGCTCATCACATTTAGCGCCTTAAGTCACCTTTAACTCAAAAATCATAACTGTGTTCTTATGATAGTGAATTCAAAATGCGTCGTTCAATTTGAGATTGTTAATATTATTTACTTATTCCTATTATACGATTAGCTACGCTACGTAGTAACCATGAATGTCAGTGGATGTACAGGTTTTTGGTTCATCACGTGTAGCGCCCAACTCACCTTTAAACATCAGTTCAAAATCAAAGTCACCTTTTTAACTCAAAACATAAGTGTGTCAGAAGTCAAAATGCGTCGATCAACTTTAGTAATTTTTAATATTATTTATTCCCAAGATCTGTAAATTAACATTGCTATCCCCCTGCTCTCCTCTTAATTGGCCTCTCATTAACATAACTTCCAAATAGATTTTCATTTGCGGCTGCAAGGAAGGTTTTGGACAATTTATTTGGTAATTAAAACGAGCCAAAGACGCTAAGTTACTTATAAAATGAAATATTTGTAGCTTACATTAAATAGATTCCAATGGGCGTAACATTTTATTATATTTTCATGTTCTAGTTAAAACGAAGCAAAAAAGAAAGAAGCACTTTTTCTTGTTGGCCAAAAGAGGGTTGACTTAAAAACAATGGATTGAACACAAAGTAAATAAAAAACAATAGCTGTAATATATTGCTGTGCGTATATGCACCTAAGGTCATATATGACCAATAAAAGCTTTACTTGGGATGATTTTCCGAAGTCGTAAAAACGCCCTGGGACACCCTTTGACCGCCATAAAAATGGCTCATTTATAAAAGCTGTTAGATCCGGTTGCCTTTTTGATATAAGACATCTTGTTTGTTTAATAGGATTTTATGTTATAAAATAAAAAGTCATATCCTGAAAAATCATGTAGTGTAAGTATTCTACAGTTTCTCAATGGTACGAGTATATGCTTATTGTTATTACAATATGTGAATAAACCATTGTCTCACGTTACATGTGCTTTGAATCCTGAGCGTAATGTAAGATTAACTTTCAAGCGAAACCAGGGTTTGAATTAAAGCTGAATGTTTCAGCCCGACGAAGAAAGCTTTTTCCGGGGAAAATAGTAGAGTTTTTACATTTTCAGCAAAGCTTATTGATATGTCAATTACCTACCTATTGTTTCTTATAGACGATTGTAGAGCCGGTAGGTATTCATAAAATATACTGTTTAGGTAAAAATTAGTAATGCTGCCATTGACCCAGTGCACTCAAAAATATAAGTTCAAAGAAAGAATACATTATTCAAAAGTTAAACTATGGTTGTTTGTTTCATCGTTGCGCTGACACCGGGTCATATTGCGAGATGAGCTAAAGTGTGAGACAATGTCCTTGGCATTGAATATTATAAAAATATTCTATACTAATATTTTGAACGCAAAAGTTTATGATGATGGATAGATGTTGGCTCTCTAACTCAGAAACTGTTGAACGGGTTTTGAATATTTCACAATGATTTATATAACTTTACATCAGATTAACAAACCTAAGTGGTGGGTATCTTTTATCGAAATCTACGCAAACGGAGTCATACGCAGATTGCAATAAAATAAAACTAAAGCAAAACTCTACATTACTGCCATTCATCAATCTAGCCGCTGAATCTCATGAAAGAAGGCAATAATTTGCATTTAGAAATGAATGATCAATACAATGCCTTAATAATGTACATTAATTAAGTGACTAAGAAACGAACGGCATCTAATTCATCCATCGAACGGTTGGCTGGCGCTGCTGTCACCAGACACCACCATATCACAAAGTAGGTAGGATCAGAAGACAATCTACATACAAAGTCCGATCGGGCAACGCACACATAGACAACGCGAAGTGTCGCAGACCAATTTAAACCAGTGCGAGCGCGAGTGCCACCCGCTAGTGACACGCGTCTGTGTGCTATGTAAAATGAAGTACATACAGGTGATTGCCTTCTGTTACTATCTATTTTGTGACTATATTGTATCAGATATCACAATCACTGCTCGTATGTGGTGAATAGCATTATGTAATAAAAATAGATTTATTGCAAAGTACGATGTAATTGCTTTGCAATCGATACTTGTTATGTAAACTTATATCACTAGAAACGAGGCTTTTTTGTTAAGTGGGAAAACAAAAGAGTGCTTGCATTTACAAGTAAACGTGATACCATCTTGAAGTAGGGTACCTAATTGACTTTTATTTCAACGCAGTTGTCATACAGTTGTGTACGGTCCTTCAAACTGCCGACTGATGTACGTCCGGCTCAAAACGATTTACCTACTTAATATTATTTGAAAGAACCCTCAGCATAAGAATGATGTTTCAATACTCAGTAATGACGGTGTTTATTGACGATCGGTTTCTTGCATCTCTTGCCTGACCTTTGAGTTTTAGTTACATAATCTGCATACATTTCCTTACGTTCTTATGAGCGCGGTGAAATTACCGCAACGAAATTAATTTACTAAATTGTCTGTAGTTACAGAACTCGTTAAAATCTCATGGGAAACACCGTTTGAAGACAACAATGACTCTATGATCCCGTAGTTTTGATAGTATATCTTTAACGCGGTCAGCATCAGTGTGGTACCCTTGTACAAATTAAATGTAAAAACCAAATTATGTTCCGTGGTATACATAATTCATTTATGATAATGCGTTGAAGGGCGCCAAAGTTAGCCAGAGTTTCCAGTGCTTTTACAAAGTTAGCCAAAGTAATGGGATCCATACCATATGTCATTAGGAATAATACTTGATTTTGTTATTCATAATGACACCGTTTCAGATGTTAAATTGCAAAACTTATGACTGAATAATTTGCATAGAATAACAGTGTCATAAACGAAACCTGTTAAAAGTACTTGATCTTTTAATTACAACCAATTTTCTTTAAAAATAACCGCTTTAGTTAATAAATACATTTAGCGCTACGCACAAAGTTTAAGTTTGCAGTGTATTAACACAAGAGATCATGATGTACACCTTTTTTTATAGATGCATAAAATTAGTGGTTTCTGTTTAGAGTTTAGTCGCGTCCAATCGAGTGCCGTTGCTCGAGAGATGGTGCCTCAAGCGAAAATAACGTCACTGTTATATTAGAGGTTTTTTGCTCATTCACTTTTTGTTGCTGCCAAATAATGAAGTAGCTATTAGATGCAATCGGTCCCATCTGGTGTATCCTCATCGAATTGATACTCAATTGCGTGTTTTTTTGCTCAGTTCATCAAGCGCTCGATTATTTTGAGCAGACAAAAGACTGGATTCAATTCCTGATACTCATCTATGTTACAACGGACGTGTTCGATGAACTGCGTTTTGATGTAATTATATATGTACTCGAATGTAATTAATTATTGCACTGTCTGAAATAAGAAGATACTTTTATGGTGATTAATTAGAGACCGCGAAGTATTCGGTTCACAATTATTATCTGGTACATAAATTAATTTATCATTCTAGTATAACCTACTTCTGTTGCCTCTTTTGAATACTCACTTATTTAATTTAATAAAATGAGGTTAATACCTAATTATAATACAGAAGTAGGTACTTTAAGTCTTCGTCTCTAGACTTCTTGGAATAGTATTTCATTATCTGACTTTCATATTGCAATTTCCTGGAATAAACTTTATAGTTCGTTAATGCTCAGCGCTTTGAGTTCGCTCATACAAAAGATATACTACCTGTATGTAGAATATCTTCAACAAATACGCGAAAATTCTACCAGATTTTATAATTTAGAAGGCTTCAAGATCTTCGATCACCTATTAACTGTCTCACCCATGCATGAAGTCATTCCGACTCATTTCGCTGCCAAGAATAGATGACTAGAGCCAGCTAAATGGACTTTTACGTACGTGTGGATTCGGGGTTCATTCATAGGTCAGAGTTTAATCTTGCAGGTCGTTTCGCAGTCCGGTGCCGTGACTGGAAGAGACGCGATTAATGACGGGTGTGGGACGGCACGCACTCACACCGAACACTTCATTAAGAATGAGAGAAAAAAAATGTTTAGTTGTATGTTTGTTTATAATTCGATTTTTTAAATTATTTTTAGCATGAGCAAATATCATCATCATCAGCCGGGCTGGAATTCACGCTCTGATAAAATCATATCGATGATTTTAGACGAAAAATGCATGGGTTTATCGTGCAAAATCGATAAAATATCTCGATTACAACATGTCCTTTACTCCACTGCACACTTTAATGAAGGAGAGCCAAATCTTATCTTTTATCAAAAATGTCGACCAAATCAAAGGTTTTGGATGACACTTTCCACGCTAGCCAGACGGGTTAGGGATGCCTGAAGTTTGCATATTTGTCCCTAAGTCGCATTTCATGACATGCAGGGAAAGAGTGGGGTAGGTCCTATCTGCTCTGCCGGAACCACACGGCAACTTTGACAAATGCAAATACATATACAACTTGGTTATTTATTCATTTGTTTAAGTCTCCAGACGTCATTGTCTTATGATGTATGTATTGCGAAATAAAATAAGAGTAGGTATTTAAATATTGGATATCATTCATTGCAAATGTTTGAATAACATGATTTGCATACAATACTCCAAAATAAAGCTTTAGTAGGCGTTGGTTTTATCGAGCTTGATTAAAGTTTATACACAACATAAAATGATTTCCAAACGAAAGTCGACTTCCTGAAATCATTAGTTTTATTTATACTAGCAGATCAACATCCGCTGTATTTAAATTTAAAATCAATAATGATTAACCTTATCTAGTTTTATATCACTTTCATTCAAAGATAGAAAGTGAGAATTTGACGTTTTTACAGCCGGAGAACTAGTGTTGATACAACATAAATTTTTATTTTACACCACATGAAATTGATTATCTGGTTAGTTTAATAAAAATGTAATGAATATTTGTATGCTAAAATTTAGCTAAATGTGCAAGGGTGCGCCAAAGTTCACCTAAATTTTCAACTCCGAAAATTGGAAGTCCGAAAATGTTCTTCCTAAAATTTTTCATCCTAACAATCACAATTCCTAACTACTCTGTCTCTAATGTTCATAATTCCGAATCATTCAACTTCATAATGTCATTAGCAATAAACATCTTTTATACTTTTATTTGTTCTCCTAGATTTTCTCAACATAACCATATTTTACACTATTATTCAGTCATAATTATCTTTTTTGTTTAGATTTCTTTCTTTGACGATATATTAAAGTTCAAGTTTGTTGGCATTAGCACGTATACTTGAGTCCCGCTCCAGTCATTCAGTCAAGTTCCAGAAACGAATCGGTCTATTCATTATTATTGGTTTAGGTTAGAACTGTGGCCTTACGTTTCATTCGCGAAGAACGTACTTCTTTCTGTACGTAGTATTTATTATTATTCTGTGGTATGAGTGAAAATATTATGGTAATGTTTAGGGATAAAAGTGTTATGATAAAAAACAGTAGGAGTTTAAATATATTTACATAAATGATTTATTAATTACAATTTTCGGAAACATGAGTGTTATGAACATCGCCGGTAGCACTACAAATAGTATGAATGAAAACTTTAGGATGAAAAATTTTAGGAAGAGTGATCATTCGGATTTAAAATCGTTAGGAAGAACCATTTCGGGTAAATAACTTTAGGTGAGCCAATATGGACCCAATGTGCAATGCTCAATAATTAAACTTAAAACACCTATGTATGTACCACATTTATTACAAATAAATATATTCTATTCTAAAACTAGTGACCACGCCCTGGCTTCGAATGGTTGAGTACACATTGACGTAATGTTATAGACTTATATTAACACTCTTGCCTAACCTGCTCACTTTTAGAGTAGTTTAGATTTATTAGAGATGTTCTGTCCGTCCATCAGTTCTACTGGTTCTACCTACATAAGATCAAATTACTCGTAAAACAATAATTGGTAGCACCACTGCAAATTATGTTTTTTGTAGTTCTATCAAGTAGAATTGAGCAGCAGGACCGCGGACAACACACGTTATCCAGTATTTAAACTGAATTTGTATTGGTATTAGAGCACGCGGTCTATCGCCAACTCGCTGGATAGACGCCATCACAAAGGCTACTGAGTCCACCATGGTCCAGTGTACTTGCGACGCCTCTAACCGTCAGAAATGGAAGCACATCGCTAAGAGAGCTACCCTCGGAGATGACATCGAACACCCCACCGTGTACCTCGTTAGCGCAACCACGACCACTGACAAGAGTGCCCGACTAAGAAGAAGAAGAGTGTTGGCCAAATATGAGTTGTAAAAAAAATACTGCGTTACGTTACGGTGTGATAGCCTCCCAACCTTATCGACTCCGGATCCAGCTTCCGATGAGTTCGATTGTTCTGCTAGATTCTGACTGGCATACATTAGGACGGTCGCGGCCCTCGCCCAAACTCCGAAGGAAAACACGCCCTATTAACGAACTTGTGTTTCAATTATTACTTCGGTCGCTATTTATTTTGTGATACATTGCTGGTTTATTCCGTTCACGTAGAGGCTGAGGCGTGAAAAATGTCGCTGCGAGGTAATCTCATCAACTACACCTACGTTATTACAGGCGGACAGTTCCAAATAAATCTATCAAACGTGGGTCTGGTACAGTAAGCAGCACAAGCTAAACTCTGGCATCTTGTGGTGAGGTAATAAAAGCGAATTTGCCACAAAACTTTCATCTAAATGGACGTTAGCGTCGCAGTTTTCTTGATGACTATGGAATATTGTTGGTTGAAGATTACTTGATGAAGTGTGGCTGTAAGCTGACTTAGCTTTCATGAAATTTTCATCTACAAAACTTAATTCGGGTTTTTCTTTTTTGGTACGATAAGTTAGACAGTAGGTAGGTATTTTAGTACTTAGATATTTACATCACTGTAATTTTTCAACGGGGACATATAAAATTCAAGTTCCTGTAATGTTACAAAAGCAGAATTACTGAGTTAATACTTTAATGATTGGAAGTTTTAAACGTATGCATATTAACGTTTGCATAAAAATTTAAAGTGTTCACAGTTCTTAAACAAATTAGGCCGTTAAGGGATCGAATACTAATGCAGGGGTGGGCAGTTGAGAAATTTAATTTCACCCTTCCGTTGCCGGTTCTAAAAACTTAGTACCCCTACGTGTCCGTCCCAACGCTAATCCTTTATAGCCAGAAAAGTTTTTCCGGGCTAATGCTCTAAGTTGGTAATGTAGGGGAATTTTAAGTCCGTTCTCAACTTCATGTTGGCCGGAATTAGAATATAACAACGTTCTTGGACTCAGAAAATTTTTACGTGTTGTGGTTGGAAATGAGAACAAGCTAATCCTAAATGGTAGAGTCAATTTTTTAGAATCGTAGAATCAGAATAAGGGCTTGTTCCCACCAAAATCTAGTATTGCGGGATCCAGTAATACAGGATCCCGCATGACTAAGTATACTGTCGTGTTAACACATATTAATGTGTGTTTCAAGTGTGTTTGAAATTTTCGAACGGAATGGTTTTTTACGGGACACTGCAAAGGGATGTTTGTATGAACGTTAATATTAAATCACTACACTACTAAATGGGATCCGGTAAAAAACAGGTCCTGCAAAAACCGGGAAGTCTTCGTGGGAACAAGCACAAAGATGATCTTGACGTAACATCTTAATGAAACTTCTCGAAATGCGATAGTTATTACCTACATGTTAATATATTTTTTCATGTGTTATTAACTTCACTGTTTTTTGTGTTGGTGGAAGTAATGCAACAATTATTCACAACTTTGATGAGTATATTAATTTTTAAATTGAATCGCAATATTAATCAATATTTAATTAACAGAAATAACGAACAGTTACCGGTCCGGTGTTTGTGCTTCACAGTTCATTAAATGGGTTCGGAATATATTACAACTGCATACGGGTGAAACTAAAAAAAAATTTTAACAGATTTTTCTTATAAGCTTTGCTTGCAAAGAAATAGTTTTATAGAATAGATGATGACGATGATGGTTAAACGATCACAATATAAGCGAACAATGTTTTCATTAGGACTATACAATATGAGCTTACTATACATATACAGAACGGTACGGTATGTAGAACTAGCCCAAACTACTTAGTACCAAATAAATATTTTTTCTTTCTTTCTTACTTTCAAACTCACTATCAAACTTTTTGCCACCCACCCTGTATTACTGGCTTTTAAAATTTCCTGCAGCTACACCCGCTTGTAAACAAGGCTATTGACCATTGCCAAAAGGGTACTTACCTACATATTCACCGAAATATTAAATGCTTATTTATAAATAGCTAAAGTTTTTATTGGTGAAATAATTTTAGTTATCAGTGAATTACCGATTTTACGAACAAGCTAATTGTTTTGATTTTTAAACAATTAAGCAACTGTTATACTCGATTGGGAAAGACCGACTGAATTTACAGATAGCTAAAATTGGATATGATGACACAACTTTTATCGATTACGTTATCGATAAAAAATCGTTATGGCGCAAGTAACGAAAGCGCAAGTGACGACAGCGTGTCTTTTGTCTGACAGAGACCTTTGTGACAGATGTTGACAAACTTCCGACTAAATCCGATGGACATCGTTTTTTTCGGATCCCCTGCGGCCAGTCACGACTCAGGTTAAGTGCTAAGGCGGAATCATGATACGCAAATTTTGCAATTATCCATGGCTGTTGGTCTGAAAAATCTGAGCTGGTATTGTCAAATTGAATGTCTTTGTCTTTGGAAGGTCGCCTGAGCTGGTCTGGCCAACGTAGGGAGTAAATTAGAAAGGGTAGTGCTGCTGCATAAGAGATTAATGACCTAGCTGATGATAGTTATTTAATTTTTAGCGTTAAAAGTCTCAAACTAATTTGAAAATTATAAATAACTTGATAAAATCGAACTGCTTAAGGCGGGAATTGAACCCACGACCTTCGCTTGCCGGGCGACTGCTCTTCCAACTGAGCTACTTAAACACTAGACGAACCCGTCGAAATTTTCAAGTTTAATACGCTGTTTCGGCCAGCGTTTGTTCATCAATGTTGGGTATACCTACCCTGAAACAGTTCGATTTTTTCAAGTTATTTATAATTTTCAAACTAGCTGATGATGACGATTTTATTCTAGAGTACATTTCGCAAAGAAAGTTTTGTACTCTCAGAAAGTATTAAGTGTAAAGCAAACTTTGAGTGAACGAAGGGACCACCAGCCTAGGTGTGTTCTTTTTCTCTCAAAATATGTCATAATAATATATTACTACTTTCCCTTTCTTAAATTCTTACCAGAAGAAGTAAAAAACATTTTTTTTTACTTTTCAGAGCAACGTTAACGGTTTTATTGTAAAAAGGTTAAAATCAACCCCGGTTTTCGGCGCCTAAATTAATAATTCAACAAGGAAGTCGCTAATGCATTACGTCAGCCGGACAATCACTGCACTAATCACGCCGCGATTAACCAATACATTTAGCATATCCCTACTAGCATAATGCATGTAATCACTAAATCAATGAGTTAGCCGCAAACATGTCAGGTACTAAATATAGTAATATATTAAACAAAGAACCAATCAAGGTAATGAACACTAAACTCTGTTTGCGATTATAGATTTAATGCTAAATATTAAAGATCATGATTTTGAGATGTGCCTCACGTCTTCTAGCAAGGTCGTGGATTCATATCACGTCGGAGTCATGAAAAATCATAATTTACTCTACTATAGTCTAATACTTTTTAATAAATATTATGAAAACAAAGTACCTACTATGAAAGTAAAAAAAAACATAGAGTCACATGTATAGCACTGGTTCAATCGATTCAATTGATTTATTTTGACACAAATCTTCAAAAATACCGACCCAATTGTAATCATAGAGATTCAAGAGCAATAAATATGAATCAAACTGAATGCTTTCCGTGACATAATGACCGCAGTCTTCGCGAAGTTTACGCCATCGTCTTTTATTGAGCTTATACTCGTATAAGCGATTGATAGAACCCTAAAAACTTTAAATTCATTCACTTCAAATTATCCTTCAAATAAAAGCTATTAAATAGTAATTAAGGTATTTACGAAATAGAGAAGCCTTAATATTACAAGTAGAGCTACCTAATTGTTTTTTTTCTTTGGTCATATCAATCGATTTAGTTCAGGTATGGTATATTTTTAGTTTTTTTTATTATTAAATACACTTCCTCCACTAAGTATCTCCAGGCATCGCGACTATTCAATAACGCGTTATTGTTATTTTCGCCTTCCTTTTGATAAATTCCCGTACTGCAGATGTGTTATAAATATTGTATAACAGCAGACGGGAACTCATCGGTATTAATGAGCTTAGTCCTGACGTGTGAGAACAATCTATAATCTATATATATAAAAACCGGCCAAGTGCGAGTCGGGCTCGCGCACAAAGGGTTCCGTAGCAGCAAATATAATAAACTTATTATGTCAATTTAATCAACCTATCTCAAAAACTATAAGAGATACTTTGATCAAACCAAAAATCGTTGAAAGAGTTAATTAGCATGCATCACCTCTATTTTTTTTAGAATTTTATACCCCGTAGTTATAAAAATAGAGGGGGGGGGGGACATACTTTTTACGACTTTGAGAGCTGATATCTCAAAAACCGTTCACTTTAAGAAAAATGTTTTTTAGAAAACTTTATATCATTTTAAAAGACCTTTCCATTGATACCCCACACGGGTATGTACATCGAAAAAAAATTTTCATCCCTCAGTTACATGTATGGGGGGCCCCACCCCCAATTCTTTTTTTTACTATTTAGTGTCATAATTTTGTAGCGGTTCATACAACACATATTCCCATCAAATTTCATCACTGTAGTACTTATAGTTTCCGAGTAAATCGGCTGTGACAGACGGACAGACGGACAGACGGACAGACGGACAGACGGACAGACGGACAGACGGACATGACGAAACTATAAGGGTTCCGTTTTTGCCATTTTGGCTACGGAACCCTAAAAATGAAACCCGTTTTCTGTTGTCACGACATAACATGAAAACGGCTTGACCGATTTGGCTGATTTTTTTTTTGTAGTTTTCTAATACTCTGTACAAGGTTTTTACGGAAAAAAATATAAAGAAAATCTCTACGCTAAGGCGGTACGAAGTTCGCCGGGTCAGCTAGTGCATTATAAATGAAAGAACAAAACGTGTTGGTAATATTCTCATAAAAAGATAATCATTTTGAAAATGTTAGCACAGAATTTTTTTAACTGCCTACATAAGTTACAATACCTAAAATCAATTTATTTGACTGAATTCACTATTAGGTAAACGTCGCAATATTTTAAATGGTTCCATAACTTTGTTATCAACAAAATATTGTTTACTCCGATTTCAGTAAGTACCAGGACCTCTAATTATTTAAGTGTTACTCTATTACGTCATCATATGTTGGCTTTACCGCAAGTTTTAAATCTTAATTTACTGGGGTCTTTGACCTTAAAATCGAATTAGCGTCATTGTCGACAAAAGTCGCGGGCAAAAAACAAATGAACATCGCCTGCAAGATGCGGCGGGGTTATTAAATACCGCCGACGCGTGTCAAGCGCGAGATGTCAGACTCCTGCGCCGCTGACCGTTAGTGGACGTGCCGGAATTCGCCATGTGCGGACCGTTACATCGGCTACACATTGATGAGTCGCAAACAAGCGATAAGGGCAAGAACATACCGTTGGAGCTACCAGAAATGTTAAACAATAATAAATATCCTTGCACATTTTGCACTACGCTTCTAGTCCCAAACTAAGCAAAGCTAGCTTGTACTATGGGCACTAGACAACGGAACGAATGATATTTCTATTACCTTTTAATTAACGCCTCTTTTTCTATAATGAAGATTTTAGGCAACACTAATATAAAAATCTATACTCAAGCGTGTATTCAAGCCTTCGGCATTGAAATTTTTACATTTTGTATGAGTTCGAATCAAATCAAATATTATAGTTTCACAAAGAGAGAAATCACACACAATCGAGTATTGTGTGTGATTTTTTCCTTGCCATTTTCATCCCTGTCGTGGATAGTATAAAATTGTCTACAAACATGCAGCAAATCAGTTTCACATTCATTGACCCCATAATAATAGGGATCGCTCATTACATCAAAAACACAATGGCTTGTAAACAAAGAAAAACAGAAACAGGCATGTAAGGGAAAATTGGCTGATTGACTCTTATTGTGGACTTGATGCTACCCTCAGGAAATTGCAATCATTAGCTCTGAAGGGCTACTAGCACTCATTAAAACGTTTCCCTTCAGATTCTGAATCATTAAGGACATACTTAAAGGGACCTCGGGAAGGATTTTAATAAAAATTAAAGATAATTTTATTTTAGATAGCTGCTTTTAGTATTTTTCGTTATTTGATATCTATTCGAATAAACTATTTATATTCGGATAAATACGAAAAATAATAAAATCTTCTCATTTGAAAAGTTTTCATTACAAGTGTACTTATTCAGTTTTCGTAAAAATGCCCAAAAATAATGCGTGTAATCCTATCCTAACAATCAACTATGGTTGAATAAGCATTGTTGCTAGCCTCATGACCCCTAAACGGTGCTTAACTGTTATCACCGAAACTGGTTTCGTAATTTTTGTCTTAGTAGGTACATCAATCTTCTCCATAAATCATCACTTAGGTCGGTGAGGTCAAGACCTTACACATTAATCCCAGTGATTTTATTTAAAGAATAACTTTTCTGAAGATAATACCGTTTTTGTTAAATTGTTAAAATAACTCTAGGATTTAGAAATAAATGAGCTGAAGTGGGAAAATCCAATAAGACGTTTGAAGAGATCATCGAATTTTAATCGGCACTTTAGATCCTCTACATTTTATTTAACAATCAAAGCGATGTTGGAGATATTCTAAGGCTGAGTTGCACCATCTTACTTTAACTTTAACAAACGTAAAAAAATATGTCAATCTCCATACAAAAAACACCGGTTACCGTCAGAGTTACGGTCAAAGTTAGGTGGTGCAACTCAGCCTTAGTTACACTGTTATTACAGCAGACGTTTCGATTGTTGAATCGTTTTCTTGGTGACAGCATCGATCGTTGGAATCATTTGCGAGTGGGAGAGATGGGAAAGGTGTAAATTGTTTTATGCGCGTATCGTTAAACGCTAAAGTTTTATTGTCGGTTTTAGGTACAATAATCTGAATAACATTTACACCGTATTTGAGTGTTTTGAGCAGTCATTTGAGTTTTATAAATCCCTAAATCTGATCTTTATAGGTTGGCATCTAATAAATGTGATGTCATATTATTTTAATCACGATGTGTAGGCTGGGGGAAATCACTTTCACGCTCCAATTTCAATCAACAAATTAACGTTTCTACTTTTATGGATTTGTTAACCGCCATCGGGCAGTCAATTTGTTGGAAAGCGTCACTCGCAGACACCTGCAGCATAAACACCTAATCAATATTGACTTGTTGACATCCGTCTCCCGCCGCGTTCTCCGCATAAAACAACCGGCCGCTTTATGGCAAATGACCGTGAAAACGGGCGTTTTCTCTTCGCTCGAGCAAACGTAACAGAGCGAGGCAGGTGTGACTTTCTTCTGCAGCACGATCCGGTCGTGACGAATTGAATTGATCAATCGGAAATATGTGTTTGATCGATTAGAAATAAATATGGTCATTTGTTTTTTTAAGAAAAATCAAAGCTTTTTCAGTAAGTCACGTTGCAGTTAAATGATAAAACCTTTTTTGCTGCGATTAGGGGAGAGGGGGGCAGCTTTGAACAATTTTCATACTTTATTAAATATCTTCCAAATTTGAACGATTTCATTAATTTTTTCTTCCTAGATAGAGGTCATGGTTATCACACAACAAAATAATGATGTTCTTCTTAATTATTCATGAACGCTTATTAAGATATTTAGATTTTTGCACAGACCTGTAAACGTTCAAAACTGCCCCGTAGTCGGGGCAGCCTTGAACACGCCTGGGGCAGTTTTGAATTAGTATTTTTTTCAATGAAATAAAACTGAATATTTATAAATGTGTATTTTTAAAATAATTAATAAACAAAATTTTAAATGATCAGTGTCATTTGGGATCAATTTAACATGTTTATTTTATTTTACATCACTCTGTACAAAGTAATACAAAACTTAGGGATATTATTAAAAAAAAGTAAAAATAAGATATATCAATTAACTAAATACTAATAAACTTTCTGTTTGATGACACATCAAAGACAAAACTGCATAATTTAAAAAATATCAATCAACTAATAAAACTAGCTTTTGCCCGGACTTCACCCAGCTTGAAATTTTGTCTGTCACAGTAAAGTAATCTGCTTATTTTTTATGTAAAAACCTTCTACGAAGTATTAGAAAACTTAAGGTTTCATAATACCACTTAAAAAATAAAATTTATAAAGTTCAAAGGTGCCCCAACTATTTCGTTCAAAGCTGCCCCATGGGTATATTTCCAGAAAAAAACATAAATTTAATAACGGAACATACTTTTATATCGCAATTTCTTATCAAATCTTCATCGAAACTATTTAAACTTCCATATAGTAAACAAACCACTCACTATTTTATAAAACTACGTCCACAAAATCCTTAGAACCAAAATAAAAAAGTGCGAAATTGGCAGTCAAAAACAAAAAACCACTTGTGCCGGTTAACCTACAGTTAGATATTAAAAATGAGATGTGACGTCTATGCGCATCAGTGCTGGCAATATAAATTATGATTTATACCATTGTAGCCTAAACCAGTGATTTTTAAATTCATTTGTTCTAAGCTGCCCCTGTCCAAAGCTGCCCCCCTCTCCCCTACTTGAAAAGTAGACGAGTTTTTAAGACCATTCCGCTGTAAAACGAGATGTGGTCATTTTTTTCTTAAAATGATAGTCGTATCTTTCTTGCAATGTTTTTTTACTGAACAGTGAAAGTGATACTTTCCAAATTAGGGTATATTTTATTCATAATATCGTGTTCATAACTGGCCATTTATTCAAATTGGTGCCCCAACTCAACACTTCAATTCAATACTGCCAGAATAAAATTTATATTAGGTACCTAACAACATCGTTCGTTCGTTCGTTTCAGCTAAATGACGTCCACTGCTGGACAAAGGCCTCCCCCAAGTCTAACAACATCAAACAGTTTGAATTATACTTAATAATAGGGTTTAAATATAGATAATTTTGCATATAATATTATCTTATCAAATTGATTTTGCAGAAATAAATTTTTAAATATACCTAATTACCTACATACCTAATTATTATAATTTATGTTTATTACGAATTTGTTATTCATAAAATAAGCAAATGCCAACGTAGATTGTATCGCAATAATTTGATAACTACGATTTAACAATCTTAAATTGTAAAATTCCATTAATGATTAACCGCGCTGTTTAACTGAATGATGAGGTCATACATAATAGCAGTCAAATATAAATAAAATAATACAAATTACAAATTGCAGTAGCCTTGACGTTCGCCTAAAGCTCCGAGTATGATGATGCGTGACTGTCTGTAACCGAATGCATAATATATTATTTTGTTATAATGATAATAAAGGTCTGTTAGGTTTGTGCTATTCGGAAGTAAATTAATATAAGATGATATTTTATATCACTCATCTCTGAATTCAATATTCGCTTCAGTGGTGACGGATAATTTAGGAATCGAATACTGAAAATGTATCTTACTTGTCAGCACTCACACTATCTTTGGCAGTTTCATAAAACTTTAAGGCTGAGTTGCACCACCTAACTTTAACGGTAACTATGAAGATAACCGGTGCTTTTTGTATGGAGTTTGACATATTTTGGACGTTTGTCAAAGTTAAAGTAAGATGGTGCAACCCAGCCTAATAATTTTACTGAATTATTAAATTAAAAATAGACATTTAATACCTCTTTAACTCACGTGTCGAATTAGTTTACCTATAGGTACCTCAGGTAGGTAGGTACCCATTTTCATTTTAGGCGAGTCAATTTACCGGCCCACACCTTCACCTCCATTGTAACCCTTGTCAGCTGTTTCTAGTAAATACAACAAACTACGTGCTTTCTCACCTATTTTATCACCACAGCTTGTACACTACAGGTACATTGATTTAGAAATGTGGGCAATATTCAAAGGCCCCGTTGTGATAGAATTGTTTTTGAAACATTCGCAGAAGTAAGATTGAAATGAAAATTTGCAAACGTTGACCAACATTTTCAGATGTTTTTTTTTATTTTTTAAAGAGAATTTCCAATTCATATAAATTCGCTTCAAGATCGTACGCCGCGCTAACATCGAAGCTACAAAATAGCGCCGAAGCATACCAATTTTTAAAACACCTATAATTTGGCGATTTGTCACAATAGTCCTTCCACTAGGAATCTACGTAAAAATATTCGTGCTGCATTCCCATCACGTTTCTGTGCCTCAGTGAATCATTCTGCCACCTGCCTTCGCAAAGGTCATGGCTGCGTCGTGACACGAGGCTCGGTTATGCCGAAATCATGGACGAAAGTGATGGACAAATTGCCTATAGTTACGAGCCAAGATTGAGCTGTTGCGTAACAACAATACATGGCTAATTGCTTTTCGTTTGGCTTTTCGTTCGTTTCAGCCAAATGACGTCCACTGCTGGACAAAGGCCTCCCCCAAGGTTTTCCACAATGAACGGTCCTGCGCTGCCCGCATCCAGGCTCTTCCCGCGACCTTTGGCTTTTACACGGCTCTAATTAGTTAGGTGAGAACCATTATTGCATATTGTTAAGTTCTCTTATCTATTGATCTTTAAATTCTTGGCAGAAAGCGACAAAATTCATTACCATTTTCTACTTCGCTGTAAAGATTCTCTTATACTTCGTCATACGTTAATCTTTTTAGACCCCAACTCATATCTCTTCTCGGGTGTCATTTTTGGGCTCCATCTTTTCGGATTTTTAAAAGATCCTAAGTTATAGTAGATACTTATTCAAATTGTGAATCAATATATATTATCTATCCATCAAGTAACGTTCCTCACCGTAATACTTTTTCTTAGCCGCATTATAGAGTTATGGCATACTTCCATGCTTCGGCTCATTAAGCAGAGCAACACCAGTTACTTATGATAGAATATCAAAGAAAAGAAGGAAGGACAGTCCCAAGATTTTCCCAAAAGTCTGTACACCTGTGAGCCATCAATACATCCAACCCTTTGCGTGTGAATGAATATATTCTTTCCACCTTCACGGGGAACCATAAATCTTGCGATGGGACTTGGGTCAGATCAGATCCAAACTTATATTTCCGAGGAGAAATATTATAATTATACAAAAACCGGAATATTCCTGTGGGAAATTGTTTCACGACTCGATATTAAGTTTGGCACGTTACCATTACAAACAACTTCGCTTGTTATACGTTTTTTCTCGCTTCACAAAGTTACCTACAAACGAAATAGAGATTTTATACGTTACAGAGAATCGGTGGAATAATATAGTTTAGTGTTCAAGTTGTAAGTCCCTGTACTCCTTGTCCATTATGTTGATTTTAAAAGTTAACTTTGCTTTCGCCTTGCAAAAGTATCGCTCCGAGACGTTTACTGTCAGCTACGAGTATTTCCAGAAACATTTTGTGCTCGTGAATGCCAAGAATTTAACTTTTGTACCGAACGAAATTGCTTCAATACAAAGAACTATGCTTGGAATCGTTATGGTTAATAAAACATGACGAATGATTTCATTCGACTGAAGATTGCATTTGTTTTAAAATTAAAATGAACAAAGTTTTCAAAAGAAGACTCCAAGTCCTATGAAGGTTTACGGTAGGTCACATTGGCAACAACAAACAGCGTAGAATTTTAAAATTAAGTATACCTACTAAGTACTTAGATAGAAACGATAAAGCTAAGCTATTGTTTGTTTTGCATGTTACAGTGTACAGAATATTGAGGTGCATTATAGTAGCTATGAATCAGTTATTTTAATTTTCAAGTGTCTGCCTTCCTGGAATAAAAACAGCCGTTTTTCTGATAGTCCATTATTAATTTGAGGAAGGTCAAGGTCCCTTTCGTGTCAGTTCAGATTATGTTTAAACAACTATTATTTATTTTGTGGTTTAAATTTAATATGCCTATCTCTCAAGGCGTAATCTGGTTAATGGTTGAAATTTTGATGCCTTTTTAAGGCGATTAGAGTCCTCAATGACCTTGGGCGTTTGACCTTCACGCCGCGAGCAACACCCGCGCACCCCGCACCAAAAACTCCGATTTGACACCGATCAAAAATACACGGGCATAGGTAGATACAGAATAGAAGCTCTTTCTTCATACATTACTGCCTATTATTTTAAACTTAAATTGATGAACCTTGATGTCGGTGTCATTTAACTCAGGCGTAAAGGTATTTAATAAAAATAACAAAATCCATGAACATTATGTACGGGATAAAATTTTATTTTATTTTTCGTAAATTTTCTAATACTTTTGTCGGTTCAGTCGTTCTCGAAATTTGAACAAACCCGACTTTATTACAAGCTTTTATTTAGCTTGCAATTTATGATGTATGTAGGTAATTACATAAATGTTTGTTCGGGTGGAATCTTGCAAGCTGAATTAGTTAGACCAACTTCCTGACGACAACTAGGCTAGATGACAAAATTTCAATTATTTGTCCGTCAGACAGATAATTAGAAAATATTAGACTCATATTTTTTATTTTCTTTCATAATTAAATAATAACAGTGCTACATCGAGTTGAAATATCGCGATACGCCACGCTTGAGTAGAATTTTTACTCAAATGTGACGTCACGCGACATTTCAACTCAATATAATACTGTAATTATTCGATTATGGAAAAAATTAAAAAATATGAGTCTAATATTTTCTAATTATCTGTCTGACGGACTAAATAGAATTTCGTTTTCATTACCCAGTCATCATCCCTATTGGAACGCATTAGTACCTAGTATTGTCTATGGCCTAAAAAAGCAAATGTTTCTGCTTTTGTCTATTGTCATTCTCTCTGTGTCACTTATGAAGAATAAACTGAAAATGTATTTGTCTTTTTATTAGAAATCCTTCATCAATTGATTGAGTTAAAATTTCGGATATAATTCATTTTGATCGCTAATGCCAGTTTGCAGCGAGTGACACAACCTCCCCGTCTGAAGGCCAGCGGCCGACTGCCGCCCGCACCCCGCGAAGGCCCCCTCAACAGCAAAACGTTCGGAATTTATCAAAAGTAAAATTTATGAATGAAAGTAATGTTCGATTGAAAAACGCAACGTGTCATTTAAAGATAATTGAATTCCTAATCTATTCGTGCAAAAATCTTTTAAATTAACATAGCCGTGTTGGAGGAGTAGGGAATTTAATTAAAAAATCGATGTCCCGTATTTATTTTTTTAATCCAAAACAAAGAGACGTAGCGAAAATTCAAACGTCACAAATGTAGTCCTTGAACTGTTGTATAACATATATTTTTTTCAACTATTTCTGTCCAGCAGTAAAAGAGGAGTAGGCTTTACAAAATGGCCATTTGGCGCGGATTGAGGACTCTAATCGCCTTAATGTCAGATGTGGAATACCAAAACAGGTTTGGCGCTGCTTCGATTGGTATTGTACGATAAACGATTGGTTGTGTAACGAGAAAGTGTTGAGTTAGCACGCCGCTAACTGATAATGGACCCCTTTCACTAGCAATGACGAATACCATTTATTGCCATCTTTGGACTTTCCGCAGGTGTAGCGTTATGAAATGTTTGGTGTTAGTATTAGATCAATAGAATTAAGAATTCAGCACTCAAAATATTTGCTACTTATTTAGGTTGTTAGCACCTAAATAGGATGTCATATGACCACTATGACACAATCTGTTTTAACCGGCTTCAATAAAATGAGGAGGTTTTCAATTCGTCGTAATATTTTATGAAAACTTAGAAGTCTTGTGAGATAATTTCTATCAATGTAATAGTTTCCATTTACATGAATCCCTATTTTGAATAATAGCTATAGATATTAGGAATCCATTGTTTGTTTCAGGAAAATCTAGATTCTCGCACATCAAGAACAGTGAAAGTAGCTGCAAAAGTAAATGAGGATTGAAATTCATTTATTCCACTAGTTCAGATAGGTAACATTTATAAAACCGACAAGAAAGTTGGTAGAGACCACCTTGTAAGACATGTGTGTATACCTTAGAAGGTACAGTCCACACCAAGACCTTATAGAAATATTTTTGTTCCTATTTCCATAGAATTAAGACACAGATCCGACTTAATTTTGGCGGGTGACTGTATTCAGCTTAGAACATGTGACCATTTTGCAACTCACTAAGAATGACTTAGGCATATTAGTTACGGATCTTCTTTCGCTTAGTTGCATTAGGAACTAGTTTTAGCCACACTTTCACATACTTCAAATAGGGTTGCCTTAATTGTATAAAGTACATTGACACCCAAAGTGGAAAACAAGTCAACACAACCTTATTACAATTGTAACAAAAGACGTGTTGCGAACTTTTTGGCTACTTTAGGTGTCACGAACTATTTGACGCTGACTGTATTTCGTGTTGACCCGCGGGACAAAGCTAGCCAGGACAATCGGGATTGAAGCCCTTTATCTGGGAATCAAGCGGCTGTAATTAATGATCCTGTCGCAATTAGTCTATAATGGACAGACCATAGCACGTCTAGCTGAACACTGCAGCATCTTATGTAGTTATAACAAGAGTTATATTGCAATAAAATGTGCTATTGGTATTCCTATACACATACCTATATGTAACTAATACGAACAACCTAGGTTTAATCAAGTAAATTGACAACAGTAATGGGATATTGCATGTAGAGAGCGCTAGTAGGGCCCAAAAGATAAGGAGACATGTAAAGTGCCCCATAAAGGCTACCTTTTTTTTTTATTATTTATTATATTTTGACGTTCATAAGTGCCACTTGTGGTCTAAACTGAATAAATATTTTTGATTTTGATTTTAGAAAGTATGCTGGAAATTAATTTAATCTTAACTGCCCGAACGATTAAAGCCGTTCAAATATAAAAGATAATGATAAAACATAAAAAAACATTCATTAGTTTTCAACTGTCACAAGAACGGCTGAGAACTTATTTAAATAACTCATTAAATAAAACAATAAGCGGTGCAATTAGTTCGAAACTTTTAAAACATGTTATTTCAGTCAATTATGGTCGATAAAAACGCATTCCTTGGTGAAAAGCAAAATGGGTGCTAATCGCCTAATTAATACGTCATTTTCCATTTTGCCTAGGCGCAGATCACCGATTTTTAGTCGGCCGACAGTTAAATTAAGAAGGATCATTCGGTGTAACGGGCGCACTTCCAGACATGCCCATACTGATTAACTGCCCCACTAAACTATCGGCCGACAAAAAGTTGGCAGTCTGCGCCTAGGCTTTGAGTTTGCTTTTAATTCGTTATTCAGCGATAAGTTCTTTGAACGCAAGTCTTGGTGCTTTTATAGCCTGTGTCCACGACAGCGACATTTTAATCTGTTGCCAGCGCCTTTCACTGCAATAGCAATCGCTGGACTTTGACTCGGCGCCCATTTTATTTATACCTATAGACTGACTCTATATCGTATTCATTCTTGTCAAATAGGTTTACCTACCTAACATTATTTTTTTAGAATTAGTTTTTGTGATGATGGGAAAATAAAAGAAAAAACCTGAAAAATCGGCTAACTGAGGGTCTTCTGACCATTGAGCTGAACTAGAGCAAACTTCGATTAAATTAGTAGTTGGTTCTGTCCAAATCACGTTAAAAATATAATATTATCATCTGAAATACAAAAATTACAATAGCTACAGGAAAAGTTAGAAACTTACTTTTTAAAATAAGTTTTGCAAGAAAATAAACTCTTAATCGGAAACTACATCTTTGAAGATTCACTTCGTCTACTCCATATTGTGACGACCCTTCGGGTTTAGAGTTCAAGTTTCTAACCTAGAACCACGATCATGAATATAAACTGGTAACGATGTGTTTGTGATCGCTATCATTGTTGATCTTCTGACGTACGCGTCCGTGCAATATGCACTATGACCAGATTACCGGCAACCACGCATCAATCCCCATCAATTAGTGCTCCCAAATTTTACCGGTGTGTTTATCGAAGCTCGGAACATGGAATCGAATCTAATTTCCATCTAAAATCGATCTAAAGTCGCCGAACAGCACTAAATTCGTGGCCATTAATGGAATTTCCGCATCAGAGGCCAGCCACGTCCGAACATGAAACCCCGTGATACTACCGCGGGTTCGCCCCTTGCTGTACTACCCGCAGTGCCCACTGCCCTATCTGCCCGGTCTGCAGACAACTGAGCATAAAGAAACATCATTTAATGCCTATTTTAATGATAAAACATTAATAGCTTGAGACCAGTGGCATACCTAGAGATTGGAGACGATCTAAAAGGCATTTTATACGGTAATTGGCGGTCGCAGGTCTTGAAGCGATCGTCATTTTTGTGGTGTCTGTACACCAATTACTCTTTGCTGGCACTCTGCGCTGCCCGACCCTAACCCTCGTATTAATCCGATTAATTTCTAAAGGCACCTCGCGCTCCGCCGGTTCAGCCGTGTATTTAAATGATTTTTGCATGTGGCATTTTGACGTCCCCTTAACCTAACACCTTTTGCCCTCGAGGGGGATAATTGGAATCCTACGTTTTGTTTTACAATGAGCAATGAATATTAATAAACAGAATCAAAGTCGGATACCTGAGGGCTTGCAGTAATTTGGAATGGATTTTAAAGATGATCAATCTTCTTCCTCCTTCAAGTTTAATAAATTCTGTAGACTAATGACAAAGTACACTCGAATTAAGGTACAGCTGCCTGTAAGCGAGTTTAAATGCTCTGACAATATATTTTTGAATGGCGGAAACACACCTGGGAGTGTAGATGGATTAAGATGCATATTAGATTAAGATTGTTACTACATATTATAGCATAAGAATATCCCAGACTATAGACCGAGAAGAAAAAAAAACAAATGGAAACCTTCCGAATGTTACAGTATAAAAAATAATGATATTTAATAGAAAGGCATCTAAAATTCAATAAGTAAATGTATTCAGCTAACACATAGAGTACGTAAATGTATATTGCAGAGTACCTAATATCTTATTTGTCGTACTTATATGTATAGCACTTGCGTATATTTAAATGTGCCTATATCTAAGCCTATTTCCTACCTACATTTAAAACGAAAACACAGATACAGGAACGGGCGAACGTATTTTTAGCCTTGGACAAAAGAGTCTAAGCCAGTCACGGCCCACAAGTTGCGCTTTGAAACAAAATACACGCAAAAACAAAAATCTGCAAAACATTGCACGTAGAGCCACGATTTTAAATTAAGATCTTTTGAAACGTAATTCAGCCGGTTTGAATTCATGGGGAAACGTTTAGCAAGCAAATAGAAAACTAATTTCCAGTAACGGGCAATGAATAGGTGCATATTTTAATCGCAATGCAGACATCTGCTGACCGATTAGGCTAAGGCTCTATATTGTGAGAAAATAATAAAATAAAATGTGTTTGGTCATGATAAGAGATCGTACAGCCGGATTAGTCGCATTTGATTGTAATTACGTCATTCTTAACACATTCATCTGTTTGTTTAAGTCACGATTCGCACAACCCACCCATAATCACAAAGCAGTAAACAGCAAATGACTAAGAACAAGGTATGTTCGTCTGCTCGTTTGCCTCCTATCACATAAAAAAAAATGTGAACTTGAAATAAAGTAATTTATAATTTTAGAATTTGAAAATGACGCTTAGCGTAGACAAAAATTGCTTAGAAAATGAAATAAAGTAATGAATGAACTTGAAATAAAGTAATTTATTATTTTAGAATTTGAAAATGACGCTTTTAGCGTAGACAGAAATTGCTTAGAAAATGTTCATAAAAACCAGACGCAAATCGGGCGCAAAGAGACCACTGCGATGCTCGGTCAATCGATTGTTTAAACATCGAGTTCAATCCGAGTTTCCCAATCGGAACATAACATACAGAGTTCAAATAAAGATATCCGCATCAGCTCGGTTCGGTGCACCCTGCTCGGGTTTGCTTGATTTTAATCAAAAGTTTCGATTGGACTGCCAGGCTTTCGATGAGTGCAATCGCATCGCTCCCAGCACGGGGGATGATCGCACTCTAATGACTGCACTCACATATGTTCAATCTAATACGTATTTGCAGTTTCATAATTGTCGAAACTTCCTCCTGGTTTCCCTGCCGACTGCCCGCGCGCGACATGTGTAACTCGTTATAAGTTTATCGCGAAATTCCCTCAAACTTCCCACAAAATTAATAGAGATGCTGTAATTAATAGAACCAGAGATTTATGGCGCGAGTGTGCGCGGATATTGTTATGGAAAGCTTTTTAATGAAGACGGACTGCAAATCTCTACGATCCCCGAGCCTTTACATTTAAGTGAAATAAAAATAAATTGTACCCAAAGTGGGATAGCCGCTC
Source organism: Ostrinia furnacalis (assembly GCF_004193835.3). NCBI lineage: Eukaryota > Metazoa > Arthropoda > Insecta > Lepidoptera > Crambidae > Ostrinia > Ostrinia furnacalis. The sequence goes on along the minus strand of NW_021134284.1, from coordinate 380,970 downwards.
AAATTAAGCACCTGAATAAATTGTGTGATAATCCTCAACAGTCTTTTAATGCTTTATTTAAAGGAGCCTCGGGCAAAGAAGGCGTGCGGAAAAGAATAAACGAATGAGATAATGATTACTCTCATTTCATTACTTCTCCTTGATCCTGGTAATTGAGGAAATTGGGTCGAAGTGTGATAAGAGTGAGAGTATCGGGTGTTATTGGGGCGGTCGCATTAGGGACTCTTAATCGTATTTAGCGCCTTTATCACCTGGGGTGCGCAATGGGCCGGAACGCGCATAAGGCATAGGCTCAGGCCCGCTAATAGCCCGAATGTACCTCCATCTACATTTCCGCGATCCAATGAACCCATTAACACTGCGAAGTAAGGGTTATTTTACATTTTAGCCTTTTCTCCGTTTGTTCGTTCCGAAGTCAAAGATAGGGTTCCTGCCTTTCGACTGTAATAGTTAGTGTAGTATTTTGCATAATTGCATGGATTAATTACATAGAGGATTACAATCGTTAGATTATTATCAAATTCAAATATAAAACGATAACATGATTGCATTTTGACATTAAATTCCATTATTTTAGAATCCTCTTTTATTTGTGCCTTTTTAGTGCGTTATAAAACTTCGTTCTAGCACCGCAATTGTATTTGCATAACCGCAACCTTTTACCATTTGTTAGCCGGCTTACTCAGACGTATCACCGAGCAAAACTCCCTCGGAAATGCTCTACTACGCCTGCGAGATAAATAGACGGTTTAGTGTGCACGGCAGTGTTTTAATTTATATTTTTTCTTCCCCCGAGACGCGGGTTCATAATGGACAAAACATTAGCTCGGCCTACTTTGCCGAAAGCTTTCAGGGCTTTTCGACTCATCGTGCGCTAACATATTAACACTGATGCAACTTTTACGGCCCGCCCTAAGTAGCTGCTTACTAATGTGTTGTGTTTGCTAATTTTGAACATATTTGGATGTATTTTAAAGGCAATTTTTAGGGTTATATCAATATTAATAACTCGTAGGAAGTTGATTGTCTTAAATTATTATTAGTCGCTAGTTAGCGTTGTATTGAACTTAGTATAGCTACTTAATTATGTATATGGTTTGCAATAAAATTAGTTTATTATTTCAGGAAACACTTAACGTTGAATTTCAATCTTTCTAATGTGCATTAGCCTTGGTTGAACTTCCACGTTTTTTTTCTACAGTAAAAATGAAATAGACATTTCACTTTATTTTTACTTACACTAAAATTAAGACAAAATGGTTGAGATTAATTAGGTTAATAAATGACTGACGTCGAAATATTATTTACTAATTAAAACCTAATTACACATTAAGAAACAAAAATCAAACTTATTACCATTCAGAATTTTCTACCATTCAACCTTTCAAAGTCGCAATGTTGATGTCACTTGATACAGCTGTTGACATTTGACTGTGTTGCTTCACAGCAGTGTACCTACCATGAGTTTACGTTAGGTGTGCTCGCTAGCGATTACGTCAAAAATCTCTATGAAGATTTTGTTTCTTGAAAGTAGCCGCTAGGGGCGCTGCACAATATGTCATACTAATTAATGTCATTTTTTTACGCAGTCGCTAGCGAGCACACCTAAGGTAAACTCATGGTAAGCACACAGATGCTGCGATTGCGCTCGGTGAAGATTTTGTAATACATTCTTTAGAGTAACTACATTACGTGTGTTTTACTATCAGTGATGCAATAGATAGGGTATTATTGTACTTCTTCTCTTGATGGCCTTCAATTAAATTTTTACGTGAAAAAGAGCGAGTAAATAATATAAAGAAAAAACAAATTAATGTTTAGATGAAGTGTACGTAGGTACACATTTTATATCCATATGTGAGCCAAGCCTGCCTGAGGTATGGGGGGGACACGGGAGGGTGGTTTTTGTTACGTCAAATGTCAGCGAGACCTAAGACTTGGATGCTAATATGTCAAAATCACTCCTCCCGTGCCGTTCACATACCTCAGGCACTGATTGAGTTAAGCGCTGGACCTATAGTCACACATTACTTCCTGGTCTAGAAGTATAAGTAAAAAGATTCAATTCTAAAGATAAACTAATTAAGCTACGAGCGACATATTCTACACTTGGTTTTATAACTTCAGGACAAGCGAGTGGCGGTTCATAAAGCGCTACAACTTTCAGTCAACTTTTTTTTCTTTTTTTTTTATCCACAACGAGGAAGCTCTTGACCTGTATCTCACCTGATGAAGTCGTAAACTTCGGAACAATCAACTTCGGAAGTCCGTGGAGAAAATTTATTGACTCCACATAGCTGCTTAGACGTTACCCAGAGCAAGTTTATAAGACCGACTGCAACATCCGACAGGCATTCCAGTAGAATGACTCTACTCTACACGGTAACTCGGAGTACTTAGTATTATGCTCGGACTGTTAATTGGAGTTAGGATTTGGACACAAGATGAGTTGTACTTATTAGTCATTCTGTTCGGTTTAAGTTAAGATTTTAGTTATGCATGTATTCTGAAATCATGGTCACATGTGAATCCACAATCTAGACTAGAATAGATTGTATTGTACTACGAGTATAATAAAATCTGCGCCTGGATTATGAATCGAATTAGACGTTAGTTAAAAATTGAACAAGCAATTTCAAATGTGACTTTATTCGGTATTACGGTTTTTGCAGTGGTAGGTATAACGTTTCGTTGAATAAAATTGCAATTCTGCATGGTTAGCTGCAGAACAAAAATAGCGAATCCAATTAAAGAACACGTCTAGCAAACCAAACCAGTGGTATATGGCTTCTAAACCAGCCACTCCGAAGCACAGCTGCACCCATTAATCTGGAATTTGCCTCGGGACAACTTCCTCACAGTTAATGTTACCACTTACATGTACTCTTACAGCTTACAGCTTTATGACGACTTCCAGTGAAAGTGACTTAAGAAGTGAAAACAACAAAAATGCAATCCGTCCACTTTCCTAAATCAATGCGCTTATGGCTACGCGACTGGTTTAGGCAAGACGAATTCTAACCGGTCACATTATCTTATACCTGTCCATGCGCGTACGCAGGAAACTGATGTTACGACACTTTCGCATGTGACAGCCGTAGAGTCGGTAGTCATATATCAGTATAAATTAGTGCAGTTAAAAGCCTATTTATACAATGTTACGTCAGCACTTTCGGAAGTTAATTTATGACTGTTTATGCTAATTAGGTTTAATCAAGCCATCAATTATGATTATTGACTTAGCTTATTTGAATTTCTATGGGTTTAATTATGTGTGTAGCCGTTAAAAATTAATTGATTTTATTATGAAAGTTTATATCTGGTGTTCTTAATTAGTTTCCTGTTTTCTATAAGGTTTTTATTGCAAACGCAAAATAACACAGCATTATTTTATAGTGCTGTATCTACACTAGAACATAAAATGGTAAGATTTGATTATTTGTTTGTATGGAATAAGCTCCAAAACTACTGGACCGGTTTCAAAAAATATTTCTCCATTAGAATCCCACATTATTTCTGGTAAACATAGGTGGAAGGAACTTAGCCAGGTCAGCTAATATTACGATAATTAGACATTTAAATTTTATTTTCTGATTGATTCAGATTGCCGTGTGGTTTAAGCAAAGTTAAATAGAAACACTTAGGCTGGGTTGCACCATCTTACTTTAACTTTTCTGTCGCGGAAGTCTAAGGCTACGGCGGGATACTCGCGACACCCCCACTCGGGCGATGATGGAACACCGCGGAGGTTTTAGTGGGTACCTATACCTATACCCCGTCCTTTTCAGGGCTCCGGGAGTCCTACACACCACCCTGTCCTCCAGCAGAGGTGACGGTGCACAAAGCATTTCCTCCGCGACAAAAAAAATCTTACTTTAACTTTGACAAACGTCAATAATCTGTCAAACTCCATACAAAAACACCGGTTATTGTAATAGTTACTGGTGTTAGAGTTTATTTAACAAACATGATACCAGCAAATTATTCCCGGTCAGGGAAGCAGTTATAATAAGTTTAGTTTAACTGCAGTTTGATAACTCTAAATAAGTTTGAACCAAATGAAGCAAATAGAGTGGGTGTAACAGTAAGCCGCGGCTGCAGTAACCGCAGTCGGTTTCAACACTGCGTCGAGTAAGTGGGGCAGGCTGTAATGATCTAATATGCCTAGATACCTGACTTTAGGGCTGGCAAGTTTATATTTCTATCCACATGACACCTAAAAAGTTGGATTTCTTAAAACACCACTATTATACATCAAATTTTAATTAGAGTCGTATACTTACCTACTACGAATTTTAATACTGCGTCTGAGTACTTAAGTGGGGCAGGCTGTAATGATCTAATGCTTAGATACCTGACTTTAGAATGGCAAGTTTCTGTTTCTATCCACCTGACACCTAAAAAGTTGGATTTTTTAAAACACCACTATAATGTGTCAAATAAGAGTCGTATACCTACTACGAATTTTAATACTGCGTCTGAGTAAGTGGGGCAGGCAAGTTACTATTTCTATCCACCTAACACCTAAGACTTCAAAGTTGTAAAATCGCCCTTAAATACATTAAATTAGTTTAAATAATTAGATGAACCGTCTGCTCGTCTGCCACATATCACATGAAAAATATTTTACTTTCTTATTACCTATATTACAGATGGGTCATCTGAAAGAGATCTGGAAGTGAGTGAAGTTTAAGTGAGTTATCCTAGTAAATATTGGCGTCATGCACACAATCATATTTTGTTCTTTACCTAATTCTAATATTACGAGTCTATTGTTATTTTCCACGTTTTCTTCTCAATTTTAATTCGAACAATGTTCACAAATAGACGCGTATTGATACTGAAGCACTCATTAAGTAATTCATGAGAGTTTATTTATTGGGTTATTAATAGACAGTAATCCTACTTCACTTTGAGTCGACAGACATTTCTTGTACAAAATGAAAGCGGGAATTTTCCGTCGATGCTTGAAGTTCCATGGAAAATTGCCGTAGAAAGTAAAATAATTTTTTTTGTTACAAATAGCAACTTTTTATGAAAATAAGATGAATAATTACAGTCGCCATCCTTAGCCTACCCACTCGCACTTTTGTTCAGTTTATGCCAGTAGGCGAAGCACACCTACATCGGCGAAATCTAAGATTTATTATAATTTGACTCACAATTTACATTTCATTAATTAAATAAATTAGTTAATTCATCAAGCGTCAGTGAAACCTAGGTCAATGAACTGTGGATTATGTGACAAGGTAAAAAACCTGTGACATAAATAAGAGTTGGTGTTTTCTAAGCTAATTTGCTTTTGTCAAGTCGAACTTGTTTTGAATTTAGTAAGTTGACATAAAAAGAGCAGTTTTATAAAGTCCCAACATAATTATCTTTTTGATATTAAACATTCCCATAAAAATATTAAGCACCTATCACATAATGTCGCTTACATTTTGAATTCTTTTTAAGAACATAATTTATATTCCTTACGTGGCTAAAGCCATATCTTAAGTCTACTTAGGTAACGTAGGAATTCACAATATGTGATACTAAAATACTTTCTTACTTTGTGGCATTTATTTGGTATACTCGATCTCCGAAAAGTCTCTTATTATTCATAGGAGGATTCGGCGTTTGAAATACAAAAAAGTACTTACATAAAAGGATTATTCCATGTCATCTTTCGTAAGACGTGAGCCCAATTCTCGTAGTCACCGAAATACTTGAACGTAAATTGGCTTAACATAATCGTACCTGTAGTAGGCAATATAAGCGTTCTATTATAGGTACTATTTGAGGATAGACTAGCGACTAGAGCTCTATATCAAATCTTGGGGCCTCCCTTTCCATGTATACGAGTTTATGTTTGCTCTATCCAATTTACTTCAGATTGGATACGAGTACCAAAGAATACGGAAGGCGTAATAATAATTTCGTCATTTTCATTTCTTACCTTTTTGATATTATTCATTTTCCAAGTAGCTGACACCGAAAACACAAAATACGGGCTCTTTCCTGTTCAATGTAATTTAATATTCGGCAATAAGGTTTCAGGAAATTCCAATCAGTCTTATTAGACACATAATGGTGTTTCAAATTTGGTTAATTAAAAAGCGACATTTTATTAATGTGCTACGTTTTGAACGAGCTACGTTCATGGTTTTACATAATGTGCCGCCTTATAACAAGCTGATTTACTTATGCTGCCTACTCTTTTTTCATCAGAATGCTGTTTAAAAATATCCAATCATGATAATTCTTGACACAGATGTTCGGCGTGGGAATCAAATGTCCCTATAGCCCATGGAAGAGCTTTTTCAAGGGAAATGACATATTTATATATAAACAACCTTATGAAATAAATATTATATTGGGTTACAAGCAATTTTACTTTGAATCTATATCTATATATATAAAAGAAAGTCGTGTTAGTTACTTCGCTTATAACTCAAGAACGGCTGAACCGATTTAGCTGAAAATTGTCAGGGAGGTAGTTTAGAGCCAGGAGAAGGACATAGGATACTTTTTATCCCGTTCGAAATAAAAAAAGTCTGCTTATTTATTGACATTAAGGCGGAACAAAGTTCGCCGGGTAAGCTAGTATATATATAAAAGAAAGTCGTGTTAGTTACTCCACTTATAACTCAAGAACGGCTGAACCGATTTAGCTGAAAATTGTCAGGGAGGTAGTTTAGAGCCAGGAGAAGGACATAGGATACTTTTTATCCCGTTCGAAATAAAAAAAAGAGTCTGCTTATTTATTGCCATTAAGGAGGAACAAAGTTCGCCGGGTCAGCTAGTTAGAGATAATTACATCATGACACGAAACTCGTAAAGTAGCATTATTATGCGCATAATATTGCTTATTTCGTAAATTCCAATCTAATAGTTGCATTTAAGATGCATAATTAATTTATTACAAGTATTTATCGTAAATTAAGAATTTTTTGACCTCAATTTGCTGCACCTCAGGTCAAAGGTCAAGCCAATAAATAGCTAGTAAACAGAAGGATGCGCGTTAAGTTCCTACCGCGATTGACCTCGACTCCTGACCTCCGAAATAATTCACGTAATCGCACCGAAGAGGGTAATTAAAAGCTGAACTTTAATTAAGTAAGCAGTAAAGTGTAACTGATGAACAATATTTGTACTTACTTTAAATTTTGTATTTTATAGCCACTAAAGTTGTATTAAGTTTAATTTTTCCAATAAAATACATAATAACAATATTTTAGATAATTTTGTAATCGTAACTTGATACTCAGTAGTAGTAGCATAGTATAATAATGAGTATGTAGTAGTAGTGTACTAGGTCAGAGATCCAACTCGTGACTATGAGAAGTGACTTTGTCGCAATGTATTCGCATCATCTTAAAGAAGCACTACTTACTAAGGTCTAAGATATTAGTTACAAAATCCTTCGAAAAGAGGCTTAAATTACATATAACTTTTCAGTTACAAGTTAATCTTTAAAGATTCCTATTCCATAGGCTGTCATAATCTCGCCTACGCAAATTATAGATTGATCGTGTTCGACATAGTGTTAAAATTCCTTCGACACTATCCTACGCGTAGGTTATACGCTGTCAATACACATTAGGCATCCAACGCTAGTGCGTACCCAAATTGGACCGGAATAGATCAGACCGGACTAGCTAGTCCAATTTAGGGGTTCGTTGTTCGCTTATTACTTGCCCTAATGTGCCCTTTAACTTTTATGGGCAGAAGTTGGGAATGAGACCCGGCGCTCACGGGGGACTAATATAGGGCAAGAGTTTTATCAGTCGTACTTTGTTTAATTTTGTATTAATTTTATGGTTTCACGCCGCGGCCAGTGATAGGACAACTTGGACTAATTTGAGGATAAGTCGAGAAAAGTAAAATTACTTTTGCTAAAAATAGCCTTTGAAGTGATAATTAACTTTAATAAGTTACACAGAGTATTTGAAATAAATATGAATTGGAAATAGCTGGTTTGCTTGCTTGCAACACATCTTTATGTCTACTGAAAAATATTATTGTAGGTAGTGGTTCCATCCATATTATGATAATATGTAGATACTCGTTTGTTGATGATTAAAGTTAAGAGATGAAGTTCTTTCTCCGAATTAAAATTTAATTTCGCTACACAAATTATTGAATATATTCCTCTTTATTTCCAGGTAAGCTACGAGTACAAAAGCGGTACATTTAAATTCGATTCGGAAATGATTCCATTCACGTAAGTGCTATCTCAACGGGCCCGACCTTCGATCCCTGCGATAATTAAAATTGTTCGCACACGAAAGCAATTAAACTGATACTATCACGTGTAATAATGTTGTAGGTACGCTCGAGTGGCTCCAACTTGCCCTATAAATCTACCGCCCTTTACACTTCATCGAATAATAGAGAAGGGTCTTATAGAACAATTACTCGGAATAAGGGGGCGATATTAACTTATCTCAGGTGCGGCAGTAAATACCGCCTGCTTTGCAAACGCCAAGCATATACGAGTACTATTCCCCATGGGGCCAGTGACTCTACCAAAATGGAGATTGAATAACTCAAACTGAAATTATCGTAGTTAATGCATGTTACAGAATCTTAATTGAATGTGAAAATTATCAAGACGTCAGATGAAAGGATATGGGTAATAAAATATATTTGCGGTTTGACTTATAATTCCCCAAAGGATATTTAATAGTCTATAAATAAGAAGTTGGAAAAGATTTTTGCATTTAGTTTAGTCCGTATAAAGTTATTATTTATTTCTCTTTTCTAACCCCAGACACAACCCCAGATCTCTGATCACTAGGCTACGAATGCACCACATCAAGACACCACCTTATAGGTACCAAGCCAGACGTTACTATCTTTTCCCTCTGAATCCCAAACAATAATTAATCACATTAACGACTTACAAAGTTGTAACAATCACAATTGCCCTGCAGCATCCATACCTTAATTAAGTTCTGAATTTCACTCGGTATCCAATAATATTTTATACCAACTATAAGCGAAATCCATTTGCTTTTCCTATAGAATGTTAATTGATTTTTAGTTCAATTTATTTACGTTCAGGTGGTCGAGGTCGTCCAAACTGAAATAAAATCTCTTTTATTTGAAACTGGGTGCGCTAGCGGCGTTGTCTACGGTGAAAGTTGTGAATAAAATATTTTCTGCCTTCGGGGATTTCTTTCTTCGGGTGTGGATTACTTATTATTTTCTTATCATGTGCAACCATCGGTGAAACATTGCAGCTTTGGAAACTTTCCATCTTTATAATCATAATTTGAGTCGACGATTTCTTATGAAGCCTAGTAGCGTTTTGTCATTCTTTTTATTCTATTTCGTAAGAGCATCAGACCCTTAAGATCTTTATTAAGATTTGCCGATTTGTATTTAAAATAATATAAATAATTACAATTAAATCGTCTAACTAAACATAATAAATTATATAAATAAATAAATAAATAAATAAATAAATAAATAAATAAATAAATAATTGTCTTTGAAAATGTTGACATTGCTTTATACATATAACGAGCTCTTTTAAGCTTTATAGCAGACAGAGTAAGTAACTATTGTCACTTAAAAAATACACATATTCTAGACTATTAATAATACCTATTACTATCTATTCATTACGATCGTCAAACTCAATAATATATTATTTAACACTCCTCATTACAGAAAATGAGTGCGTCAAATTATCGAGCTGATTTTGACAGCCGTTCACGTAATGATGCTCGTCATTAAACCGTCGAAGGCTTTCTATAAATAAAACAATGCACTAACTCTGACAAAAGAAACAGGCAACTAAAGCGACAAGGTTGCATTTTATTGGGTGACTGGCATACTTCAGAGCTGCGTCAAGCGTTACTTTGTTTATTTTTAGAAATTAAACCTTTTTTCCGTCTTGATTAATACTGCAACTGCAAGCCTTTATTTTGCAGCGCACGTGTAAAACTCGTGCGGAAAAAAAAACAAAATTATCATTCTACTCGTATTAACACAAATATTTCCAAGATGTCGATCAACATCTGTACGTCGTCCATAGGAAGTAGGGTCCGTTTTAGATTGGTAGCCTTTCGATCAATATACAAAAATGTTAATCGCCTTGTTAGTTTAAGCTTAGTCAGCATCAAAGTAGTAAATGGCAAGTTTCCAAAACATCTAATCAAGTCGTGCGCGCAGACTTAATAGAAAAATCAATTGTCTCTGGTCTGGTATCGTGGTCATTCAGGCGTTAAGGGAGAAAATGGTCAAGTGCGATCCGGTTTTCGCCTCGTTTTCCGTATTTTTATTATTGTTGAACAGTGCTTATAGTCCAGTCAATAAAGCATTATAGATGGAAATCCGTGGAACATAATTTTTGACTTCGGGACTTTATTTAGACTAGTTAGGAGGTGAACATAGCAAAAGTCCCCGCCCTTAGCCCTTGAGCCGGCGGGGAGAGGGGGGTTTAAAGGTACCACTTTTTGGTTTTTCGCTTAATCCTCGGAAACTATGCGTCCTAGTGACATGGCTACTATGAACCAAAAAAAAGCTTATTCAATTTGCTACAGGTGAGACAGTCAAGCTTTTCTATATCTTGTATAGTTTTCGCGGCATCTGCTCTAGAAGGTCTATAATATTGGAAATTTTAATTTTGTCTTACATGTTCCCATCAGGAGAAAATCGACTAAATCAACATTAAGCAAACATTATAGACATGCGGGAGCATGTTAAGCCTAGTTCCAGGGAGGGGACTGCACCGTGCGTATATTTAGACGAACCAATTGGAACTTTTGACCCCTCATCACTCAAAAAGCACTGCGCATTAACACTTCAAATTAGGCTCATGTGTTGAGACTTGCAAGATAAACATCAGCTTCAAATTTCATAAATATACCTCAAACGGTTATTTAGGACCTTCTAGAGCAGATGCCGCGAAAACCATACAAGATATAGAAAAACTTGACTGTCTCACCTGTAGCAAATTGAATAAGCTTTTTTTGGTTCATAGTAGTCATGTCACTAGGACGCATAGTTTCCGAGGATTAAGCGAAAAACCAAAAAGTGGTCCCTTTAAACCCCCCTCTCCCCGCCGGCTCAATGGCTAAGGGCGGGGACTTTTACTATGTTCACCTCCTAACTAGTCTAAATAAAGTCCCGAGGTCAGAAATTGTGTTCCAGAGATTTCTCTCTACACCGTCGTTAAAGCATTCATTGACTGGACTATTAAATAACTACCTATTATGATTTGAACTTTGAAGTTGTGAAAACTTTATATTTATAGTTCTTTAATGATGCCGATTATACTAAGGTCAAAAGTTAAATGTTGTGTACGAGTTCCCTAAAAAGCAATGGAATTCTAATTTAAATCCTTAATATACAAAGGCATTCGAGGGCTTGCGACATCAGTGAGTTATAGAGGGTCAGCTTTAAGTTAGGGTTTTGCTTAATGTCTGTCCGAGGCTTCGAATTCGATGTCAATCCCGAGCTTAATCCTCTATATGAGTTTCCTACACGATCTGTGTCTTATGAACTCATACGTTATGACCTTGGATGGTTTATTATAGGTTAGAGTAATCCATTTGACACGGGGTCTTGCCAAGACTAAATCCGATTTCATTACGAGAACGGGTATATTAAGCACTTCGGAGTTTAATTCCATGTGAAATACAATACAAGAGGAAAGTGGAGGCAAAGAAAATATGCGAAATGAGAGCATTTGTAAGGAATCTAAAAATAAATCATTTATCAATTTGAATGAGAGCTTGAATACGATTTAATAACTCAAAAGACGGACGGACAAATGAGGCACAAATTCTAGTCTTACGTGCTCATCATTTCTAGTGTAAGTCACAAAAGAGTTATATCTAGGTAACTACTAACTATATCTTGAAGTTTTTTCTACCAAAATAATATCTGTTATCTGTAGTAAAGTTCTTGTTATTTCTGTTGGCGAATCTATATGATTATCCAAAAGCCCTAGCGAGTTTCAGAAAAGTCTAACCTTAATCCAAACGCGAAATTAGGTCATATTGTGTTTACCCCTGTATCAGATAACTTGGAGATTTACTTGCGTACGTCATAAGCCAGATGGGCCTATTCGCCTCTCCCGATACCGCAGCAATCAGCAAGATAAGCCCGCCTCATCCCCTTCCTTATTCCTTTATTTAAACCATTACTTTTCTTGTTTTGACGACAACTTCACTTGGGAATCAGTTGTCCCACTCTGGCGTGGGTATAACGAGTATCGCCGTCACGCTCTCGATCTAAGAAACAACACAATTGAGTTTCATTATCCTTGCGTAAATTTGCGTTTCTTGATTAGAAGTGTCCGAGTAACGTCGACTCGAGTTGAAACTTTGGGACCGTTTAACTCGTTTATGAATATGTGTACTTACGCATACACTTAATCTGGATTTTACATTGTACGTCTCTATTTAGTTGTAATATGCTATTTGGCTGTAAAAACTTTTAAAATGTTGTTATTTCAAAACCAAATTAAGCTTTACGAAGCAACCCTAATACCTCTTTTTGTATTGCAACAAAAAGTAGGTAATGTGCTGACTCATTTTTTTCTGACTGACCAAAATCTTCAGACGGATCACGCAATCGCGTGACTACGTTATGATTACGATAATAAAAAAAACTATAACAATATTGTTGCATACAATGTGGGCCACCTAGAGAATCGAATATGTCGAGCACTCGGATAAAACCTTTTAGACTAGGAGCTAGTGAACCTACCAGACCTACGTTACTTGTAGTAAGTACAATTACAGTCTAATGAATATACCGTACGCCTACCATAAAAGTTACGCTTACGTTATACCATAAAGCTGATTTTTATGTATAAAATATTTGAGCAATAATTAGATGTTGTTTCCTCATCAGCCAGATAGTTTTGACCGTTCCAACTTGCCAGACAATCATTTTAGGGTAGCTGCCAAAGTAGCTGCAAAAAAGTTCTAACCGACGCGATGTTGAGAGCATGCGTTGATAAGCTTTCACGTAGGTCTGGCGTTCACTAGCTCTTAGCCTATTTTTGTTACTTTTTTGAATCGATCACAAATCTGTCAGACGCCGATCGAGCGTCACCGGTAATCCCCAGCAATGAATAGCAAATAAAACTGCGGTGACACAGCCTAATACCGGCTTGTTTTTGACGGGGGCTTTTGATTCTTAAATAACAAGTTTTATTTATAAAACTAGCTTTCCGCCCGCGGCTTTGCCCGCGTGGAATTTTGTCTGTCACAGAAAAACTTTATCGCGGCGTCCCTCTTTCAAAAACCGGGATAAAATTTATAAAATTTTGCAAAGGATTTTGTTTACCGTGACTTGATATTTATCACATCTCTATCTTTGAGTAAGACTGATCGAGACAGAGACTGTACTTAATCAAAAATATTTTTTTAAGGCGTAGTCCAGAAAATAAATGAGTTTTATGATATTAAAAAAAAAAGCTGGTATTCGAAAGGGACCTGGAGAAGGTCGCGGGAAGTACCTGGATGCGGGCAGCGCAGGACCAGTCGTTACGAAAATCTTTGGCAGAAGCCTTTGTCGTCTGGACGTCAGTTGGCTGAAACGAAAGAACGAAACAAGAAAGGGAAGCTCACATAATGAAATAATAATGTATTGTCTAAATATTAATGATCTGTTTTTAATGAAGATTTATAGGCACTTCAAGTTTAGTAAGTTACACAGTAACGCTCAAGGAGCTCTCATATCACAAGTTCAAAGTGTCTATTACAGCTTTGATGGACCACCGTTATGTCATGTTAGTGTAGTAACAGGCGCAGTAATGACTCGAAGACCCATTTCAGGCGCGTTTCATTAGACGTGTTATGTTTAATTTGCAAACAGGACCTAACTTGACTGTTATTTGTCGCAAACGATAATATTATAGTAGTTCTATTATTTATTTTGCGGTTAGAAGTTACCAAACATATTCTCAGATAACCCAAGATATGGAGGGCCCACTGAAATAATGGTGTATCCTTTTTATTATTTTGGGGGGTGATTGTTTCAAGGTTTTAAATTTGATTTTGTTGCAAAGGGCTAATGCGAAGCTATGAAAATATTACTAAGGAACATGTGATTTGAAACCAAAACAAAATGTTTACTCTACATTTTTGATTTCAATACTTTAAAAATTGTCTTGAAGCCAGATTGAAAAGAGACATTCAATTGCGGTCAAATACCTGCCTTGTCCTCAATAAAAAAAACATTCATCATTAATGCAGAGTGGACCTTATATCCTAAAGTTTGATGAGTTTGGTCTGTTCTAAATTGACACTTCTGGTTGACAAAGTGGCAAAAATGTTTTTTTGGCAGTTGTGTCACTGAAACTTCTGACACCGATACAAAAAAAAATCATTCGCCAGTAAAAAGCTCCCGTAATCCCGCAAGTCACGGGGTTTATCCAGGGAATATCGTATACAGGACCCAAGGGGTATACTATGGAATATTCTTTTTGCGACAAAAACAACTCCATCCAAACGGGTCGAGGCTAATTATTACCAGTAAATAAAGAATTAAGATATCTACTCTATGTTTTCTTTTTCATTTACTGGACCGTTGTGACCTAGTGCTTTTAGTGCTGAAAATCAGGAACGTGGCATAAATATCAAGCTCTGCCATGACTTATGTAAGTTGAGGACCTGTTTGGTACAGATTTTACTTTTTCTATATTCTTTTATTTTCTTTATATCTTCTATTATTATAACTTTTGATTAGTGTATCAAATAAAAAAAAATCTTTTTATTTTTACATAAGAATCAATAATTTAATACAATAGAAGAACTCAACAGTTCCAAAAAGTTGACCAGTAATTTTACGCGTTACGAAATCATAATAAAACCTAGAGAGAGTAACTTGGTGGGATCAAGATAATAAGCTACATTGTATGATTTATTTCAGTGCGATAAGACTCTCCAGGGATATCTTTATTTAAGGGCACTTACCTCGGTTGTCTTAAGATAAAAATACCTACTCCTTCACCCTTTTAGGGACTTTAAGATGGAAGTACTTACTTGCCCTTAGACAAGATTTGTAAAGTTGCTCCGAAAGGGAGTGAACTTTTAAAAGATTGAAACTGGGCTTTTCGTTGAAAAGATTAATACATCCTTTTACACCACATTGTTTTATTTATAGCAATATAGACTCTATATTTTTGATATTTACGTAAATATATTTGAGCAGCACCTGATAACTGATTTATTCCACTGTTAGTAAGACAATGAGTAGGTAGACATTATTTACATATTTGTCACCAGATAACATCACGTCTGTAAGCCTGTGCTATATTTTCTGTCTGGTAAGGAATTTTATATTTTGCACATCATTGGCAAAAGTTTTTTACTTTTTTGATTTACCAATTTTAGAGAGAAAATTAGAGATGAAACGGATATCCGGTAACTATCCGGTAGGCCGGATATCCGGCCTAAATTTACTATCCGGCCGGATACCGGATAGTAACTCACTATCCGGCCGGATACCGGATATTAAAAAACTACGACAATTTCCTATTAATAAAATGAAATACATTAAATCTTTGAGGTAAACATCAATAAAATTGCTTATAATAATGACGGATTTTATTTAAAGTCCAAAAAGTTAGAAAAAGCCCTATTAAGGCCTTTAAAAAAACAAATTTCTTTTTCTGGGCTATTCACTCTATGACGAATACATAAATAGTAAATATCTGTTAAGTCGAAATATTGCCAAACAATTTTTTTTTCACTGATGGTCTGATGTCATCATGATGCAGTTCAGTCAGATTATGCAGCAAGTAAACTACACTCGCGAGCAAAAGTATGGAATCACTTACATGAAGTTGTTTCCACGCGATCTTGTGTACTAACGAATTTGTTAGTAATAAAAAAAAGTCACACCATTTTAAAGATTAAACTTTTAACTTTAAATACCAAATTCATTTAAATCAGACCAGTATTTAAAAAGATATCCCCGCTGATGTGAAGAAGTAACGAAAAAGACATGTATCAACTGTTTGATACGTCGCGATTGCGGCCTATTTACCCCCTATAAAAGCACGTGTTTTCCGATTTTTGCTTTCACACGTTGATCCATACACATCTCCGCTTTTTTTGACACTTTACCTGGGATTACACCTGGGACTACACCTTCAGAAGCAGCCCAAATCGTTGCACTATTGCAAGAAGGGCTCAGCCAGCGGGCTGTCGCACGTCAGCTCCACATAGCTGTTAGCAAGTGGATAGTTTGTCTAAGATATAAGCAATAGAATTTGACTCCAAAAAGGCCTGCCACAGGCTCGAAACT